>NW_027187460.1:18022777-18030126 GCF_028583685.1 Petaurus breviceps papuanus | reverse complement strand
AATAAATATACAATTTTATTTGATCCTCATACCCAACCCTACCAGGGCTACAGGGAATGCATCTTCATTTTATATAAAAGAATACTGGAAGGGGAGGCTAGGTGGTGTAGTGAATAGAGCACCCGCCTGGAGTCAGGAGGACCTGAGTTCAAATCCAGCCTCAGACACTTAACACAAAAACTAGCCGTGTGACCCTGGGCAAGTCACTTAACCCCAATTACCCTCCCCACAAAAAAAGCAAAAAAAAAAAAAAAGAATATTGGGGCCCAGGGAAGTGAAAGAGTTTTCTTCAATTCACATATTAATCAACAAGTATTGCTGAAGGGCCTTCCTTCTATGTTCTCAGCTCCCAAGCACAGGGCTGGGTTAGAACCAAGAACTTGAATCCCAGGCATTTTCAGGCCCACCGGGCTGCCTTCTGGCTTCCTTATGTACATACATGGATCTACAACACGAAAGGCATAAGAAATCTCCCTGGAAAAGGCAGATGACAAGCCCTTCTCCCCTACCCAAAGCTTGCAGCCCAGACCCCCTGTGCTGGCACCAAAGCTTGCAGCCCAGACCCCCTGTGCTGGCGAACTTTCTATGACTGACTGTCTGAAGGCTGTCTGCCCCCCAATTCTCCACTTGTGACGAGCCCAGCTCTTCTTCTGGTCCTTCAATGATGCCTTTTATCCTGTCTCATGTAATGATGGTTATAACCACCACGTGCTTCTCCATTGCCCTTCTGGGACACCTGAAATTTTGTTTTGTTTTGATTTTTTTCTCAGTTCATGGAATTTTCTGACTCTCAGTTATATAGCATCATCAGGAGAATATTGGTTTGCCTCTCACATTGATTTCTTAAAATTAGTACAGAGAACAAAGTGTTTTCTTTTGCTGGAAACCTCACTAAATTTATCTAAAGGAGCTTTATTAGACGACTAGGTAAATTATCAAAAAAGAAATTTTCCAGTTTTGAGACTATTTTAAAATTAAAAGGTGCCTTCAGTATTTGTGTAAAGTTGCACAGTAAAAACAAAGGCAAACAAGATTACATAAAGCTGTAGGAATAATTTTTGTGGGTCAGACAATATTTTTAAAAGACTCTAATTTGACTATTAATAAAAAACATGGAGTGAAATTTATCTGATTAATAATTTTCTTTAGGTAATACTTCTGTTTGTACACTAAACAGATAATTGAAAAATACAAGATGTCCCATAGGTCTTATTGGGAACTTATTAGCTTTTAAAGCATAAAACTGCACTAAGATTTTTCTGGTACACCCCACATGAAAATATATCTTTCTCATAAACTTGCTGTCTGTTAATAAAAATTCTCATGTGGTGGTCACTAAAATTGAGGGAAGCAATCATTATGGAGTAGAAACCTAGAAAGCCCTTAGACTCCCTAGAATGCCAGTGCCCCCTTCCCATGCCATCATCCAGGGAAGCAACCCCTGAGGAAATTCAAGATGGCAACTACTTCTGCAGGTGCTGAAGCCCCCACTTCCTTGGCCACCACTGATAGGCACAAAAACAAAAGTTCTCAACAGCATAGTCTTTGGGGATGTCAAATGATTTAAAATCAGAAACAGGTATTTTATTCATGGAAACATTAAAGTTGCATTACTGAGCACTATTCCCTCAGGACCAAAGGATCTCTCCATTTGCAATCTCCTATGAGTTGTCTCCCCCATTAGATTGTGAGCTCCTTGAGATCAAAGATTGGTTTGATTTTTTTTATTTTTCTACGTGTAGCCCCAGAGCTTAGCAGGCATTATGTTACACATACTAAGTGCCAATTTTTTTTCATTCATTTATAAGCATTAGATGAAGTATTACATGGGGTAGGTGACCCTCATGATTTTATGTTTAAGATGGGCTGAAAAGGACTCACAGCATCCTTTCTCTTATCTCCTAAGAACCAGAAGAGAGAAGAACACGAGGATACCTCGAATTTGGTCCTGCTTTGCCACTCTGTGACCACCGCAAGTCTCTTTGCCTTTCATGGTCTCAGCTTCAGAGAAGTAGGTTAGAGTTATAAGGGAACTCAGAGTTCATCTAGTCCAACTAGATGGGAAAGAAAACTGAGGCTTAAGGTCACACAAGTGGCAAGTAACAGACGTGGGATGTGAACTCATTCTTAGTGATCTCCAAAGTTGCTTCCTGCTCTAGAATTCCAGGACTCTTGGTTCTCTGATCAATTACTCCCTTCCCAACCATCTGTAATAGCCTTATAAAACAAACAATATTCTCATTTTTTAAGACTAGAACTAAGTAAATCCAGTAAATGGAAATAAACAAATTAAAAAATGAATATGTGAAAGTGCAGGAGAGCACAGGAATCTTCACCAAGTTTCTATTACTATGTACTGGGCCAATACTGACAGCATTCAAGCAATAAATTTACCCTTCCCTCTCTCTGCCACCCTCCCTGAAACCCAAAATGCAAAATTCCCTATATCTTTTCCTGGCAAATAAAGTAGGAGAATAACAAGGAATTTTATAAGGAGAGACTAAAGGAGCTCTTTTATGAAGAGTGTAAGGACAAGGACTAGAAAAGAGACTGGTGAGGGAGGAGAGAGGCTGGGATAAAGCCAAGGGTAGAAAAGACATAGGACAGAAGTAAAACAGGACAAGACTGTCAGAACGTCAAGAAGAGGTCTAGAGATGTGATAATGGTGGGTAGGCTAGGACCTATCAATGATAAAAACAGGGAATAAAGAAAATGTTCCTGGGAAGAGAGGTAAAGAGAGTACAGCCAGGATGGGGTTAAAGTAAGAGAAGTTTGGTAGGGAGAGAATAGGCTGTACTATTAATCCTAATAAGGGGTTCGAGGGGGAAAGAATGGAAGTGACTTCCTACTACTCTAGGTAGATCTTGCATCCTAAATCTTCTGAAGGCCAGTATTCTTGGGATCTTCTAGGAAGGCACTGAATATGACAGTTCCTGCAATCAGAAGCCTACAAAATAGACATAACCTTGTTCAAAAGTAAGAGAGATATTCTGGTTGTCATCAAGCATATGGAATACAAGGGGAAATTATTAGCTAAATACTCATCTTCATAAATGATTCCTGTGCAATAAAAATAGAATATTTAATAATGCAGAAAACATAAGATGTACTTTTATTCCTGAAAGGAGGTTGACAACAAATTAACTGTCCTAGGTCACATCAGCATACCTAACACAGAGCAGTGCAGACTTCTAAATCCCATCAGACAAAAAGGAAATGAACTATACCATCTGTGCCAATTCAAAGGGTAAGATTCTAGGCACCTCTTCTCCCCATTGCTCATTTCTCCAGATGATGAAAGAATCATGTATTTAGAAGTGGACGGGCGATACCTTAGAATCCATCAAATGTAACCCCTCATTTTATAGATAAAGAGACTGGGGTATAGGGAGAGTAAGTGACTTGCCCTTGTAAGCATCTGAGGTGGGATTTGAACCTGGCTCTTCCTCACTGTAAGCTCTATGACTACTCTACTATGCCACACCGCCTCTCAGAGAGCCAAGATAGAGTATGGATAGGGAAAAATCAAGAAGCTATACCCCTTCTGTGGCCAACAAGGAGAAGAGAACAAGATGTATGTGAAAGACGCCCAAGGACTGTCTGAAGTCCCCCACCCTGCTACTATTGCTGGTTATCATATGCTCCTAGTCATGTGCTCTTGTGCTAGGATCAAACCCAACTCCTCAGCTTCTCCACCAAAAGTGAGACAATATTTTATCTACATCCAAAACTCTGACATCAAGGGTCTGGTTTGAATCCCAAGGGTTCAGCCCTGTTGACAATAGAATGCTGGTCCCTCAGTCCAGTCTCCAAGATTCACCGAGGCATACAGTTTTGAATCAAGGTGGAACTACCTTCATCATGAAAGAAAATTCAATCTGTAAGCCAAGGGGAACCAATCCCAAACCAACTCCCTTATTGAACTAACTGGAAAGTATACATGATGACATTGCCAAAGGCAGAGGAGGGAAGGAGGCCTTGTAACAGAAAGGAAAGGGTGACTGGGCCAAGAGATAGAGGAAGAAGGCTGAGGCAGAATTGAATGCTAAGTGACTAGAAGACAATGAGCTGGGAAAGGAGAAAGAAAAGAGAGGTCTAACAGTGCTGGAGGAAAACAGAAAGGAGCTGAGTTGAACAGAAAAATATTATATAGAAGGGAAAATAAGAGACATCCAGACAGTGAAAATCACTGAACTGGGGTCAGGAGACCCAAGTTCAAGTATGCCACTTAATAACATGTGATCTTGGATACGAGTCACTTCTCTTCAATTAAGGCACAAGGAGTGTTCAGTAGCCACAACTCTGTATCCAGGATTCGATCAAAACTAAAGTTTAAATCTCAGCAGCACTCTGATCTTAAACTGTATTTGCAGAAGCATAGTGTCCAGAACAAGGAAGATTATGGTTCTGCTGTATTCTGCCTCAGGGAGCCATGTTTTTAGGAGAACACTTGCAAATTGGAATGTATCTTGAAGAAGATAATTAGGACAGTGAAGGAATCCGAAACTATATCATAAGAAGAACAATGGGAGCAACTGGATATGTCTAATCTAAAGAAAACTTAGAAAGGACATGACCCTTTTTGAAAGTATGTGCAGGGCTGTCACAGATGGAGGATTAGCCTTTCCTTGTTTGGTCCTGACACAACTAAGAGAAACGGATGAAAGTTAGAAAAAAGACATACTTCACCTCAATATAACAATTAGAGCTATAAAGAAATGAAACGGTTGCTCATACAGCACTGAGTTTCCCAAGACTAGCATTATTTATGTCGAAGTTGAAAGACCACTTGCCAGGAATACTTTGGAGGGATTCCTGCTCAGGGCTGAGGCTTCTTTTAGCTCCAATTATTCTATGATTCTATGACTTGGTAGATATATTAACACTGAGCAAGCCCCTTAACCCCTTAGCCACAGACCCTTTTTTCCGTTAAATGGTGATAATACTACTTATATTACCTATGTATGCATGTTGTAAGGCTCAAATAAGATGATGCAAGCAAGGTAAGTACTATATAAATGTGATTTGGGGGGATTGTATCCATTAGCATTGCGAATGAAAACAATAAAAGAAGTGTATTGGTATGCTCTTCAAATTTGCCAATGCTGTACAGCTAGAAAGGACAGCTGACAATGCACTGGATGATAATGAGCTTCCAAAAAGATTCTGACAGAAGACAGATGAGTAGCCGAATTGAATTTTGATCAGGAATGGTGGCATGTGGCTGCCATTTCCTTCTACTGAGGGAGGCCGAGGTTGGTGGATTGATTGATATTGGAAGTTCTAGGATGCAGTAAGGTTAAAAATCCAGACTACCTAGCATTCCTGGGGAGCAGAGGGTCACCAGGCTGCCTGAGGGGCAAACTGTTGCAGGTCAGAAAAAGACAGCAGGTTAAAGCTTCCATAACATTCAGCATTGGGTTAGGTCACAAGTGGCTGTATTTCCAGCCCCTATGAGATAATCAATTACAAGCATTTATTACTAAATGCCTACTATGTGCCATGTACCACTGGAGATACAAAGAAAGGTTAAAAAATAGTCCATGTTCTCAAGGAGCACACTGTCTAAAGGAGAAGGCAATACAGAAACACTATGTACAAACAGGGTGCCATTGCCAGTCATCCTGACCTTTATCTTGGCATTGGACTCCTGAGACTCTGGAGGAGAGAGTGAGGCTGATGACTTTAAACAGCCCTGCCTCACTTAAATCCAATTCATTTTCAAGTCAAAACATCACCCTCCTAAAGTCATTGGTCCTCTTCATGAGCAAAAGACAAACAACAACAATGTACAAACAAAATGTAAGCAGGATAAATTGGAGATAATATAAGGATTTTTGGAAAAGGAGAAAGGAGGAGCGAAGAAGGGTGTATGGAAGGAGAAGAGGAGAAAGGAAGGGAGGTGGGAAAGGGGAAGAGGTTGGGGAACTGAGAGAGCAGATGGACAAGGGGAGATGGGGAAAGGGGAAAGCACTAGCATTAAGAGGACAGGAAAAGCTTCTTATAAAAGGCAGAATTTTAGCTGGAACTTAAAGGAAGACAGGGAGTCAGGGGAGATGAAAAGAAGGGAATTCCAGGCATGCTGGACAGTTAGTGAAAATTCAGTCAGGAGATAGGGTCTCGGTTTCTCCCAACGTAAAATTAGAACTTGACCTAGGTAGTATCTGAAATATATTCTATTTTATTTGTTATTTAGTGGTTTTTCAGTCCTGTTCAATTCTTCATGACCCTTTTTGGGGTTTTCTTGGCAAAGATACTGAAGTTGTTTGACATTTCCTTCTCTAGGTCATTTTACAGATGAGGAAACTGGGGCAAACAGGGTTAAATGACTTGCAAAGTTAGTGTCTGAAGCTGGATTTGAACTCAGAAAGAGGAGTAATTCCTGACTCCTGGCCCAGCATTCCATCCATTGTGCCATAAGGCCCTAATAAAATAAGGAACTAAAAGAAATAATAAAAAAAATTGAGTTGCAGCTTCTACACAATGGTCCTAGTTCAGCCCTCTGGAACCAAGCAAAGTAATTCTAATCCCTCTTCCATACACCATCCCTTCAGAACTTGAAGATGCCTATCGCCGAGTCAGAAGGAAGAGGCTCTCTCCTTGAAACTCAGTACCTTGAATGGCATACTCTCCATACTCTAGGAGATCTTAGGATTGTGCACAGAGGTTCTGTAGTCTAACCACCTCATTCGATGAGCAAAATCAGGCCTAAAAGGTGAGGCCACTTGGCCAAGGAGCAGAATCAGGACTTGAACTCATATCTCAGGCTCCAGATTCACCTCCCTTTCCACCACACTAGTAAGCTGCTGAGCTAGTACTCAAATCCAGATCCTCTAATTCATATCTATTTATTAAGTTCCTGGTAGGGTGCCAGAAAAGGAAGAAGGAAAAACTGCTGTCCCTCTAGAGGGATGAAGATTTAGAAGGGGAGGGAGAAGGGATGAATGAGAGGAAATAAAGAGGAGAGTGGAATGGAGAAGGAGGGGAGAGGAAGGGGGAAAGGGAAGAGGAAAAGAGATAGGGGAGAAAAGGGGAAAGGAGGAGCAAAGAAGGGTGTATGGAAGGAGAAGAGGATAAAGGAAGGAAGAGAGGTGGGAAAGGGGAAGGGGTTGGGGAACTGTGAGAGCAGATGGACAAGGGGAGATGGGGAGAGAAGGGAGGAAATGAGGAAGAGGAGGGAGAGGAAATAAGGAAGGCTGGAAAGGGGACAGGAGGAGAACGGTGGAGGGGATGCGGGAGTGAAGATTCAAAAGGGCTGGGGAGGGGTGAGGTGGTGGATGGAAGAGAAGGGAGGAGAGAGAGAGAGAGAGGGAGAGAGAGAGAGAGAGAGAGAGAGAGAGAGAGAGAGA
>NW_027187460.1:17984867-18022677 GCF_028583685.1 Petaurus breviceps papuanus | reverse complement strand
AGAGAGAGAGAGAGAGAGAGAGAGAGAGAGAGAATGGAGGGAGAGGAGAGGATGGTGAAGGGAGGAGAGAGAGAAGGGGAAGAGAGGGAGAAGAAGGGGGAGGAGAGAAGAGGGAGGGAGGAGGGGATAGGGAGGAAGACGAGAACAGAGAGGGAGGGAAGAGGGAGGAGGAGAGAGGGAGGGAAGAGGGAGGAGGAGAGAGGGAGGGGGAGGGGACGCCTTCACTCCTTCCTGGCACCACCCCTAAGGGGCTGTCCCTTCCATAATGAGCAACCTGAGGGAGGGGAAGGGGGTCCCAGGACTTGCACCCCCAAAGCCGGGGTCGAACAGGAGGGGAAGGCGCGCGGGAAGAGCTTACTCAGGCCCATGGCTCCACTCCGGCTCCGCCACCTGCTTCCAGCCGGCTCAGCTCACCAGGAGTCTTCTCTTTGCGGACAGGAGCGTTACCATGGAAACAGCAAACTCTACGGCGGTCGCGTGGGACCACTTTCTGAAAGCTCGAAGGACGGGACGGGGCGAGGTAGCTGGAATCCTAGATTCATTTATTGAGTGTTGTGGAAGAAGACTCCCCAGAGATCTGGATAGTGCAGGGATTCTTAACCTGGAGTGCGTGGACTTTTTAGTGTGCACGTAAGGTCCTCTCCTGTCCCGCTTACACAAGGAGCCTCCTCTGCACCAGGACAGCTCCCAAAACCAAGGCTAGAGGGCACTTATATGCCTTTTCAATCATCTTACATCCTCCTTCCCACCCCAAGGTGCTGCAACTTTTCCTGGTCCCCCTCCTTCAGACTTCCCAGAGCTGTTTTCCTTTGCCTAAAAGAGTTACCAGCTAAGTTAAAGATGTAATAGGATATATGGCAAGTGAGGGAGTGTTATTTATCACCATTTTACAGAACGTGAGAAGTGTCCGTGTTCAAGTGGCTATTTAGTGGCAGATAAGGACTAGAAGAGCCCTTGGAAATTTAAGTCCAGCTTCCTCATTTTAAACTTAAGGAAACTAAGATCCAAAAAAGGGAAGTGATTTCCCCAAGCTTTCACTGATAAAAAAAAAAAGTCTCAAAGGTAGGATTTTAATCCATACTTTTCATACCTAACCCAATGTTCTTTCCCTCAAAGTCTGAAGTTATGAAGTTGTTGTCTGTGCTTCGTTTTGGAAGAGGGCCAGTGCTATCACTGGTGTGATGTCTGGACTTGCACGTGAATTGGCTTTAAGTGAGGCAGAGTTTCACTCATCAGCCTCTCTTTTCCAATGTCATTGAAGTTCAGTGGCAAGACAAAAGTCAGGATGACAGGTGATGACAGGACTGGGATGCAGTAGATGATCTTGGTCCTAAGCACTCCAAGCATCTGCTTCAGCCACCTTCATAGACATTGGAACAAACTGTTCTCATCCACCCATTCCACCAAGGGAAGTCTTCACGCACCCCCCTAACTCACCAATGGTTCTGAGGCCTGTCAGTTACCCTCAATCTGGTTTATCTTGTCTGCTGAGATTGTTTTACCGGGATGTGGACACTAAACTTACTACAGCTTGCTGGGCGATAGGTAGATTCCAAAGGTGGAGAAGCAGCCCTGAAAATGAATCAGCAAGCCCTCATGCCAAAGGTCCTAATCCTCCCTGAACACCTCATGCACAATTATTAAGTACATATTGTGTAGAAGGCACAGGATACACAGTCATGAAAAATGGCATAATCCCTACTCTTCAGGGTTTTTATAATCTGATAGGAATGCATGTAAACAAATATTATGCAAGGTAGAATGTGATTAGTACAAAGAAGAGATGCAGTGTCCTGCTTCTCATAATGGGAGTTCCAGTTTTCTGCTCTGATGTACATAAAAGTTTGGGGAGAATAATTTTCAGAAATCCGTGTGAAGGTTTGAGGCCTCTCCACTTCAGTTATACTATCTGATGACTTTCCTTAACCTTCCTGTGACCAGCTAGACCCACATTCCCCCAACTTTGCATCGATAAGCTATCTCATATCTCACTTGTCAAGAGGCAATTATGCTGCCACAAGACTTTTGTGAAAACCAAGTTTATTACAAGAGAAATAAACATGCCTGTTGAACCCAAAAGGTTCCTAGTCTTTTTTTTACAGTTTTATAGCAAGACAAAGAAAGAGAGGAGAGGATACCAGGAAGGGGTGTGACATGAGAGAGGAAACTGTGTAGCAAAGATGGGGGGAGGGAAGACAAGACCACTCCCCATGGGGAGGAGTAAGGTGATGGCAAAAGCCTCATTCTTTCCCATGGGAACAGTTAACTAGACTATGAAAATAGGAGGGTCTGCTCATCTGCAAAGGACCCCAGCTGCCCAAGCATTATCCCAGCCCAGCACAGACTGACTGGTGCCTGTCTTGCCTCCCAAGGACACACAGGGAGTCCACCTTGGGGTACAACAACAAATTATGTCACCTCAGGCAGAACTTCGTCCTTGACACATTCAGGGCCTCTTGCATGCTCTGGGTCCAGGGTTTCTGGAAAACATGTCAAAAAGACAAGTTCAGGGGACCCATTAACAGCCCTTAACACACTCCTAAAGATTCCAACTCCTAGAAGTTTTCTCCTAACAACCCCACCTTTTCGTCAGTCCAGAGGAAATAACAATGGATTTAGAAAAACTTCGTTTTGCTACTCACCTTATTTTACAAATGAGGAAACTGAGGCCTCTAAAGGGGAATTGGCTTGGCCAAAATCACAGGGCTTATTATAAGCTGTGGAGTGAGGATTGAAACCTAGGTCCATTACCCTTTCCATACTTCCTCTTCCAGACCCCAAACCATGACCAAAGACAATAAATCAATATGAGTGGAAATATAAGGGTAGGATACAATTTCACATTGGTATCAGTTCTGAGGATTTCCCCTCCCCAAGACTTACATTAAATATGTCTTCCCATAGTCTGCTCTTCTTTGGCTGTTCAACATCCTTTCCTTGACCCTCAACTGCCCTCTAGTGGTTATTAGTAGTACTACCCCTACCTGGACCACACCCTTGGTGTGCTGGAAGCAGCCTAACCCAAGCAATTGTACCAAAATTTTCCTTTTGATTGATTATTCATTCAGTCAGTAAGGTCTTCAGAACAGCCTCTCAGTGTCAACCCAGCAGTCACTAAATCCTGTCTATTCCGCCTCCGTAATATCTGTTCCTTTCCTCCACTCACATGTAACCTCTCTACCCCACTACTGTAATAGCCTCTTAATTGGTCTCTGAGCTTCCAATCTCACCCTTTCCAATTCATCCTCCATACAGCAGACAAGATAATCTTCCTAAGGCAATGAAGCCATTCCCCCGTGAGGACATTTCTGATGTACAAAAGAAATAAAAGGCATGGTTCTTCCCTTCAGCTACCTTAAATATTAATCCTTTACACTTGTATAGTGCTTTTTACATGTCTTGTTTAAGCTTTAAACAACTTCCTGAGATATTATTCTCCATCCCTATTTTACAGGTCAGAAAACAGAGACCATACTTACAGAATGAGCTAAAAGGGATCTTAAAGCTTGCCTAGCTAGCTATGATTTGAGTATAAAAACTGACCCTGAGGCTCAAAAATTCAATTCAGCTAACATTTATTAATTGCTTACTATATGCAAGGAAGCATGCTAGGCACAAGGATAAAAATGAGATAAGACCCTGTCTTCAATGAGCTTCCATTCTATTGGGGGTACAAAATGTACACAAATAAATATGAGGTGATTTGAGGAAAAACGAGGCTACTCACAAGTCAGGTGATAAACAAGGTTTCACAGAGAAGGTGACACATTTGCTGGAACTTGATTCCAAACAAAGATTCCAAAAAGGGGAATATATTTGAGAATCCCAGGAATATACTATCCCCTATCTTGTTTTCCTTCACCTCCACTACTTCACCATGAAGAATATATGAGTAAACACCATGCCCCCTTGCCTTCCTCCTCTGCCCCCTCCCCGGGCTCAGATCCCACTCAGGCTGCCTGACTACTCACATGACTTAGATGAAACAAGAATCCCCATAGGTGCTCTTCTTAAATGGAAATTCTGGGAGGATCAACTCACAACATCCTTATCCAAGTAAAATAGGACCATTCATTGCAGAACTTTGAATGATGACTCTTTTAAGTTCAAGGAGTTTAAAAAAGAGGGGGCTTGATAAGTTTCTTCTACACATTCCAGTTCTTTCAGTTGATGGCAAATGCTTCTGCCAAGTACGTAGGGTGTAATACTACCTTTACACTAGAGAAGGTGGAAAAGAAAGCTTCCATATAAAATGTATATGTCTCAGAGAGAGCCTAGCCACCTCTACATTTTCTACCTACCTTCATGCCCCTGGAACCTCTTCATCCGGCAAGCTCACAGAGTGTAGAACAGTGATGCTCCCAGAATTCCCACTGAAGAACACCCACGGTAGCCATCTTTTCACTTCCCACCTGGCTGTGCTCTTCTAGGCCCTCTCTCATGCCCCTGAGATTCCACTGAATCGCCTTACTTTTCAGCTTCTTTGTGTGTGCTGTCTTCCTCCATTAAAATGTAAACTCTTTGGGGGTAAGAACTGTCTTTTTCTCTTTCTTTGTTCTTCCAGAGCTTAACACAGTACCTGACACATTGTACCCATAATAATAAAATTTTATTGACTGACTGTACATTCTTTGTAACTGGCAGGAAATGGGCATGGGACATTGCAGGCCTTTAAAACTGTGTCCATAGTGTGGTGATGGTGTGGTAACTCCAAAGAAGACTTCCCAGTTTTCTCTTTTGTATAGGAAGTCTCACATTCTACTTGTATTAGAAATAGTCCCTCCTTTTCAGGGGTTCCAGGTGATGAGGAGCAAATTATTATCTGCTATCTCCACTTCCAAATCTATGCTTTGGGATCTTTGAGTACAATAAATGGTTAATGGGAATAAAAGTATGAGACTGAAATGTTTCTTCATTTACTCAACATTAGCTAACAATGCCAGGTACCCTGGGGCTATGTGGGTCCATATGGACACTTATCTCTGATGTTATAACTGGGGAAAGGAAAATTATTCTCTTAGGAGTAAAAGTAAAAGAAAGCAAGGAATAAAACCTACAGGATACTAACCAAATAACTATAGGTGTACATCTCCCCAGGGAGTTCAGAAGTGACAGGAAAAATGGCCTTGGGATGTTTTCCCAAGTGAGAATAGAGGGCCTTAATTATTAATATAGCTATGCATATAAATTGTGCATGCCTATATATATTCTAGAACTGGCAGTATTGATTTATTTACATTCCCCAGAGGGTAGGTAACATAGTTATGAAATTCTAAGGAACAAATATAACCTTATCTGTATAACAGTTAGATAGTATCATAAAGCTACAAACAAGACACTATGAAAATTACAATTGTCACATTTTTAAAAGCCTTGCCACTCTAGGAAGGGGAAGGAGATTTTATTCAACTCAACAAATATCTCTTATGCACACAGGATATGTAAGAAGCATAACAAGTACCTAATGACTATTCCATTTTTAGATGAGATCACACAGCTAATAAATGAAAGAGCTGCCACTAGAACCCAGATGTGCTAACACTAAGTCAAATGCTCTTTGGAATGCAGCTTTGTGGCAATCCTAATGAGATAAGTCATCAGAGGTGACATGCCAATAACCTCTCTATCTTCACCAATGTATTTTCTCCTATACTATTCTGTTCACACTCCTATTTGAGTTTGAGTATCATTTACACCAGAAAAGGTATTCTTTCTGCCAACATCAACTATTTGCAAAGGCTAATTCTGCAAAGACATTCATTCATTCAATATCTATCATATGAAAATACACAGTTCAAAGCACTGGGGTATACGATGATGAACAAGGTGCAATACCAGTCCTCTAGGAGCCAATAGTCTGGCAGAGGAAACAAGACTGGCAAATAGATAACTATAATACAATTTAGAATATGATAAATAATAAAGAAATAGGGATAGGGGCTGAGCCTGTGATTTTATTGATATGGGTAGTGACCAGATGAAGAACTTCCCCCTATCAATGCAAGTCAGAAATTTCCCTGCAACACATAGTCTTAGAGAGTTGTCTAGGGTGCTGAGAGGTTAACTTACTCAGGGACCTACAAACAGTAGGTGTATTCCACCTCTTACATAAAAAGAAATAATAAAAATAAAGTATTGTGAGAGAAATGAAGTAAAAGAGATTACCTTCTCATTTTGGGGAAGAGCAGAAATCAAGAAAGTTTTTTATGAAGGAGATATCACCTATGCTAGGCATTAAAGGATAAGACCCATAGAATTATCGAATTATGGAACTGGAAGGAATGTCAGAGGTCATATAGTCCAATGACCATGTAAAGCATGAATCTTCTCTATAGAAGCTCAGACAAGTGACCATTGAGCTTGTTTGAAAATTCCTTCCTGTGACAGAAACTGGCTCATTCCAATGCTGGGCAACTCTGATTGTTAGGCCATTTCTCTTTAAGCTGATCCAAAATGTATAGCGCCAATATTATAGCTTCCACCCATTGATCCTGGTTCTGCTCCCTGATGCAAAATAAAATAAATCTGATCTCTCTTCTATGTGATAGGTCACCAAAAGGAAAATTTTATGATGGGTGTGAGTAGCCTGAAATTTATGACCAAAAAGAATTGTGCAGAAAAAGTGGTATAAAGACTATCATCTAAGTGATACTTAACCAGAAAAGGAAGGAAGTGTGCAAAGGGGTGGGAGTAGCCAATAGTATCTCATATATTACATGAATATCCATATAACATCAGGAGATCTAAAGGATGTCTGCAAGAATGTTGGGTAGACCCCATGAGAGAATTTATAGGAGAATATATAAGTGCCATAGGTTACAATGTTATGAACTGGTAGTACTCTATACATTTGGAGGAATTAACCTTTCTATAATTAACTAAAAAAAATCCATCAAGTTACTAAAATGTCTGTATTAGAAACCATTAGCTATTTAAAGACAGATAAAATGCCAGTCAGTTGATTGGTGACATTCATTATGTTCTAAGCATTGTGCTAAATGCTAGTGGTGCAAAGAAAGGCAAAATCCATGGTCCCTGCCCTCAAGAAGCTCCCTCCTTTGCTCAAATTCCACAACAGTTTCTATTGCCTGTTGAATAAAAATGCAAACTCAGTCTAGCATTCAAAGCCATTTAGAAGTCGAGGGAAGTCTACTATTTCTGCCTTATTGCGTACTTCCTTTCATGCACTGTATATTATAGCCAAAGAAAACTAGTCACCATTCCTTAAACTTGTCTTGCTTTCTCATGCCTGTCCATTTGCACTCAACATCCCCATCCCTAGTTCAAACTCTGCCTGTTGAGATTTTCCTTTTCTCTAAGTCCCTGCTTAGGTGCTACCTTCTCAATAAAACTTTCCCTAACCACCTCCACCTCCCAACCACCACCACCACCACCACCCCCCATAAAGAAACGATCCCTTCTTCATTGAATCTCAAGCTTCTTTATTTGACTTCTCTTGTGCATGTAATCATATCCCAATTTAATAAACAATAATAATAGCAATTGGCATTTATATGATGTTTTGAAGTTAGCCAAGTATTCTATATCCATTAGATCATGTGAGGACTTAGAATAAGAAATGGAAGGCAGATCAATCAATATGTCCATTTTAGTAAGGCAGTTGACAAAGTCCCTCAGATCCTCTTTGACATGATGCAGAAATCTAAACAGTTTGATGGGTCTGGTTGATGAACCAGATCTGAAGAGGAAATTACTCATGTCAGCCTGGAGTGCCACAGGGCTCTGTCTCTGGTTCTATTTTGTTCAACATTTTAATCAGTGACGTGGATAAAAATAAGTAGTGGCATTCTTACCAAGTCAACAAGCATTTATTAAGCAGTTACTATGTACCAGGCACTGGGCTAAATGCTGAGAACACAAGTACAAGCAGAAGAAAAGATTCCCTGCCCTCCAGGAAGCTCACATTCTAATAAGGGAAGACAGCACAGTAAAGAAAGGTCAAAGGAGGAAGGAGGAAGGAAGGAAAAAGAGAAGGTACCAGTGTACGAGCATGGGAGGAAAGTCCTGAGAGGTTGATACAGTTTGGAGAGGAATAAAATGAAGGACAACAACCAGCCAACCAACATAGCCCAAACAGAACTCATTATCTTTGCCCCTAACCTTTGCCCTCCTCCGACCTTTCCAGTTACTAGAAGAAAGCAACACAGTCCTCCTGCAGTCCTCATTCTCTCACCTCCCGTTTCCTATCTGTTGCCTGGCTCCATCAACTTCACCTTTACAAAAGCCCTTAAAATTACCCCCTTTCTCCTCTGACATACCCACCACTCTAATGGAGGCCCTCATCACTTCATGCTTAGACTATTACAATAGCCAACTAGTGGGTAAGTCTGCCTCAAGTCTCTCCTGACTTTAATCCAACTCCATTTAAACACGAGATTTTCCTAAAGCACCCATCCAACCATGTCACATGTACATACGCACACACACACACACACACACACACTCAATTAACTCTGATAATTCCCTAACAGGCAGCAGCTTAAAGGGCAGCTAGGTGGTTCTGTGGATAGAGTGCTGTTCCTGGAGTCAAAAGGACCTGAGTTCAAATATGTCCTCAGTCACTGACTAGCAGTGTGATCCTGGGCAAATCATTTAACCCTGTTTGCCTCAGTTTCCTCATCTGTAAAATGAGCTAGAGAAAGAAATGACAAACCACTCCAGTACTTTTGCCAAGAAAACCCCAAATGTCATAGAGTCAGACAGGACTAAAACTACTCAACAACAAACTCCCTGTCACCTCCAGGAACAAATGCAAAATGGTTTGTTTAGCCTTTAAAGGCCTTCAAAACTATCTTTCCAATCTTGGTACACCTTACTGTCTCATACGCTCTGATTCAATGACATTGGCCTCCTTGATATTCCACAAACAAGACCTCTCCCTCTCTCTGGTCCCAACATTTTCTCTATCTGTTCTCCCTTCTCATCTTTACCTACTGCCTTTCCTGGCTTCCTTTAAGTTTCAACTAAAATCCCATTTTCTACTGGAAGCCTTTCCTAACCTCTTTTAATTCTAGTGACCTCTCTCTTGGTTTCCTATTTATCCCATACATAGCATTAGATATGAGCTCCTCAAGCACAGAGACTGTCTTTGCCTTTGCATCTCCAGCACTTAGCAGAGTGCCTAGCTTATACTTGTTTTTGTTCAGTCATGTCCAACTCTTCATGACCCCATTTGGGGTTTTCCTTGGCAAAGACACTGGAGTGGTTTACCATTTCCTTCTCCAAATCATTTTACAGATGAAGAAACTGAGGCAAACATGGTTAAGTGACTTGCCCAGGGTCACACAGCCAATGTGTCTGAGGTTAGATTTGAATTCAGGAAGATGAAACTTTTTCAGTCTTGTCCTTACCCTAGTAAGGCTAGAAAAAAATTACATAAGCCAAAAAAGACCACAATGGTCAAACCCCCCATTTCACTGATAAGTAAGCAGAGCCTGCAGACAGTTAGATTTACTGGCCCATGGGCTAATCAGGTGTCCTAACTCTCATGACCCCATTTGGTACTTTCTTGGTAAAGATCCTAGAGTGGTTTGCAATTTCCTTCTCCAGCTCATTTTACAGATGAGGAAACTGAGGCAAACTGGGTTAAGTGACTTACCCCTGGTCACACAACTAGTAAGTATCTGAGGCCAGAATTTAATTTCATGAAAATGAGTCTTTCTGACTCCAATCCCAGCACTCTATGCACTATGCCATTTAGCTGCACTGCACTTACCACACATCCCTCCCCAGACCCAGTTCCTCTATAGAAGTCATTTTTCTTCACTGTGAATCATTTTTCCTAAACTTAGCCAGTAAGACTCTCCCTTATCCTGTTCAGTACAGCAACAGCTGATAGGTAGCAATATTAGGTTGGGTTACTGCCTTGACTTTGTCTACCATGCCATAGAACGCTCTTTACCTTGAAAGCTTTCTCTTCCCCTGGACCACTCAGCTTGGAAGTGTCCTCTAACCCTGAGTCCTTGCTTGTCCTTGATTGTCTGATTATTTCCAGAACTTTCCCTTTAAGGAGGCAGTCCAGGACATTTAAACCTTTGTACCTCTCCAATTCCCACTGTTGACCCACTGCCACTACTCTGCTATGCCACCTGTGCAGGGGAATTTCATACACACCCCTGAGAAGGAAATTATAATTTTCATACTAATCAATGTGATATGTATAATGAATATACTAATAATTTAATTTACTCAAGAGCTGCCTATCTAGCTAGGGAGTCAGAGCTCACAATGCAGCTTAAACTGACTAATCAAAACTCTGACATGCTCACAATCACTGGATCTTAGGTGAATTGAATCAAAAATTGTAGAACCAGAGGCGGCTAGGTGGCACAGTGAATAGAGCTAGGTGGCACAGTGAATGGAGCACCTGCCCTGGAGTCAGGAGAACCTGAGTTCAAATCCAGCCTCAGACACTTAACACAAAAACTAGCTGTGTGACCTTGGGCAAGTCACTTAACCCCAATTGCCCTCAAAAAAAAAAAGGCAAAATAAAAATTGTAGAACCTGTTCCCATCACAGAACTCTGATTCTGTACCCTGCAGGAGGTGGTCATGACCCCCAAAGATTTGTCTCCAGAATTGTTGTATTGTGGGAGTTGTGGGTTTCTCCACTAAAGGATTGTTTGAAATCTACCTTGCCCCCTTCTTCACTGCTTGTGATTTAAGTATATAACCTGTGTTTTTACTTCATCTGTGAGAACATTCCCCACTCTGAAACTGAATAATCAAACTACTTGGTTACTGGCACTCTCCTCTCTAGGCCTGCTTTGTGAAGCTCTGAGCATTCTCAGGTTAGAGACTGGCTCAGTAAAATCCAGTTAACCACCTTTTAAGTGTGATTTTTCCTCATTAAAATGGAAGTACCTGGAGGGTAGTACCTTTCTTTCTGCTTCTTTTTGTATTTCTTTTTTTTTTTTTTAAAGCAATTGGGGTTAAGTAGCTTGCTCAAGTTTACACAGCCAGGTGTTTCTGGGTAGGTGCTAGGTGTCTGAGCCCAGATTCTATCCCCAGGTCATCCTGACACTGGAGCCAGTGATTTTACTCGCTGTGCTACCTGGCCACCCCCTCTTTTTGTATTTCTAAAGCTTAGCACAGTGCCTGACTCATAGTAAGGGCTCATTCCTTGTGGTCTTGACTTGTTGATAATTCTATAGTCGTTTATAGTTTATAAAATGATTAACTCGCAGGTATCCTAGGAGTGAGGTAGTGCCAGGATCTGAATCCTTCATAGAATGAAGAAATTGAAGCTGGGAGTGGTGAAGTGAAAGGTCCAAAAAGATGGCAGAGTTCATTCAATTTAATCAATATTTATTAAGTACCTTCTATGTGCCAGGCATTGTGCCACACACTGGGAATACAAAGGCACAGTCCTTGCCCTCAAGGAGCATACTATTCACAGGATGGTTCAGTGGAAAAGGCATTGGATTTGGTGTCAAAGGATCAGGCAGTAGTAACTTTACTATTTTCTATCTGGGTGATCTTGGGCAAATTGCTTGACCTCTCTGGTCTTCAATTTTCTCATCAGCAAAATAATAGCCTTGAACTAGATGACCTCTGAAGTTTATCACAGTTTTAAATCTGCTTTGGTTAGTTTCCTTCTCTGTAAAATGGGAGTCATAATAGCACCTACCTACCAGGGTTGTTGTGACAATCAAATGAGATCATATTTGTAAAGTGTATTGCAAACCTCAAAGTGCTTTGTAAATGCAATCTATCTATCTATCTATCTATCTGTCTATCTATCTATCTATCTATCTATCTATCTATCTATCTATCTATCTATCTATCTATCTATCTATCATTACTAACAAATCTACGATCCTGTGAAGACTAGGTCTTCCTACTCCAAGGCCAGCGTTCTCTCTATACTACACAAGTCACTGGATATAACTTTTCTCTTACTACTGTCTGATGCTTTCTCACATACTTAAATCTCTTACTGAAACTCACATATACTATGTCAGTGGCATCACTGCCCAAAAAAATAGAGTGAGGCTGGCTTGACTTATTCTTCATGAAGCTGTGTGGGCTCAGAATGAATCCAAATCGGGTGCTCTGCATTCTCCAGGATGAATGATTTATGAGCACTTAGCTCGAGAATCAGTGATCATAGATCATAGTCATGATCTTTCCTGTATTCTGATATCTTTATGTAATAGCACCTAAAAGCTAAGCACAGAGGAGAGTGTACAGAGTTGGCCTCTGTGACAGAAAGGCCTGGGTTCAAGTCTTTCCACTGCTAGACACTAGCAGCATGACCATGAATAAGCCATTTTAAACTCTCAGCTCTCCAACACTCTAAATTATAAAATAGTTGATTATCTGCTTTAATAACTGGGAGTTTCCTATACTGATAAAATCACAAGTCTGAAAAAATATATAATAAGAAAATATAAATATATGTATATTATGGGAGAGACAATTTCACCAATACTTGCTCTGAATATTGAATTTTCATATACCTGCAGTAAGTGGCATTAATTTTATTTTATATATTTTGGGTTTGAGCCTCTAGAAGGTGGTATGTACAAGGATAACTCCAGCCAAATAAAATCATTTTCTTAAAGAGAACCTCTTCTGAATCCTTGTCCCCATTCCTATCTTGAGAAACTGGACTAAACAATCTAGAAGAAAACTTAGCATTAAAACTGTATCTTGTTCTGGTCTCTCTAACCACTACCACCTCCCCTGCCCCCACACATTTTGTAGTCAGCCTAGTAAGTTTATAAGTAGTATTGGAAAAATGATTTGTTATATCATTTGGAAAAAATTATTATACTATTTAAATCCAACCCCATGTAATTAAAGGTTGTCTGCACCCAGAATGTTACCTGACCCTGACTGCTAGAAGGTATCTTGAATACCCAGGATCCACCCAAAGCATTTATATTTGGGTTTACCATTCCTGGGATTTGTTTTGGGTCCACACAAGCTTGTGTTTTAAGTTCCCTTCAGGTGATTGTGTGCAATACCTTTATCAGAAGATTGATTCCTGTGCAGAAACCTTTGTCAAAATCCCATCTACTATATCTAATTCCAGAACCTGGGGAGGAGCCAAAACTCCCTTCCCACTGGCTCTACTCTACCAAATGACCTAATAAATTCTTTCTAAAACTATTTCAGATTTTGGGATTTGTTCTCACAAACAAGAGTAGCCAGCATAAAGCAGCAATGGCAGGAAATAAGATTGCTAAGAGAGAACTGGTAGTCACGTACAACCTGTCCCAAAGATCAAGGAAGCATAATTTTCAAATTGCATCATATAGTAACCAAAATTCACATCCTTAGTAGCATGTGCTGAATCAGTGGAAACCATCTAAGTGCTGCTATTAGAGTCTTTTGGTTCTATGATTATAAATCTCAGACAAGTGCCAGACATCTATAGTAAAACCAGCAGGATACCAAAAGGGACTGATAATTTTGAGATGACATGAATTTGTTAAGTTTAATAACTTTAATATTTTACTGACAATTTGGAGAGGATTTGGATATTTTAATGAGTTAACCCCCAAATAACACAGATAAGAGTTTGTTCACAAAAACCCCCAAAACTCTATAAAAATTAGACCTCAAATTTGCTCACCCTCCCCCCACATTCTTCCATCTCCATTGGGACCATGCTGCCTAGTGCTGCCATGTGAGTGATACTCTCTTCCTCTCTCTCTCCATCCTCTTCCATGCTTGCCTTCACCATTCCATCTTATTCCCTGTTCCCGAACCATCACTTCTTTCACAGACTTTGTGTGCACTTTTTGTATAGTTTGCCCTGATATCCTCTGTGCCTTGTTAAAATGTAATTGTAGTCTCACTTCACACAGCCATCATGACCAGTAAATACCTAAAGAACCAGGGGTGCCTGCTCCCATTTCATAATCTCATAAATCATCAATTCACCTTTTAGCTTCTTCTCTTGAGTTTAGGACTGAGTGTCAACAGCCCTAAAAATAATAATAAAAAAATCAGCTTCCTGCTTCCTGTCCTTTGGGCCCCACCCTTACTCCTCTAGTTCCCAAGGGGAAAAGAAAAGGAAACTCCCAAACCCAAAGGCAATTTCAGAACATACAAAGAAACACTCCCTGTCCTCTAGTCCTCTTGCCCAGTCCTGGGATGCTCATATACAAGAAGGTGAGGAGAAGGAAAGCAGGAAGGTACCTGTTCTTTTATACTCCTTTTTAACTCTGGGTAATCTGGTGGCATTTTTCAATGACATCCTTTCCTCTCTTACTATAGTTCCATTCATGTTGCATCTAGGACCCATAAAGAGGATAGGGACCACATCTGTAACATGCAATCCACAGTTCTAATGAGGGAACCAAAGGGGTCTAAAAAGCTGCAAAACATTCTGTGAGGGAAAAATCTCATGTGGAAACAGAGGTGTCATCATAATTTTCCCACCCCAGCTCGATCCTTTCTTTTTTTTCAGCTCCCTGTTCCACATACAAAGTCTCTGCCCTAAAGATATTTCCTGATATTACCATATCTAGCCTCTAGGGGCAGTATGATATCTTTATCTTTGTAAGGGATAAAATCCCATTTCTTCATTTAGATCAGTGGTCTCCAATTTTTTTAATTATACATCCTATCAATTAAAAAAATATGAAGACCCACACTCAAAATGTGAATATTTATAAAGTATACATATATACTTGTACAAAATTATTGTATAATTATACAATATACACAAAATAGGAATGGAAGGATGAAATGAATGTTAAATGAACAATAATTTTATATATTTATTAGCAGTTCAAAAAAAATTTTCACTCTTGGGAGCAGTGTGACTGAGTATGTGCCAGTATTTTTGAAATATCCTTGTGTATGTCCTGTGTGATAAGGTAAGACTTGCAAATAATAAACATTGGCCAGTAATTGATTGTCCAGATAATATGATCAGAGGAGCTAGCTGTAACAATATACCACTGCTACTCTGCTCAGGAGAGCTGCGGAACTCACCATCTGTCACTATGGGGCTCCATTCTTTGGGTTCCAGCACACAGACCATGTTCAGTCCTGGAGGAGTTTCCCATGAAGAGAAGGGTCAGGTTGTTATTGCTTTTATTACTTTTTTTTTAATTAGACTCCCTATTTCTTTACATCCCTCCCCTAGACCTCCATAGAGAATCACTTAAAACTTAAGAGTTAGGTCAAGGCCAGAAGTTCCCAGAACATCTGCAGAGTTTTTCTCTTCTCAGTCAGTTCTCAAATTCTAGATGCACCTAAAAAGCAACAATCCCAAATAGGCTTTCTTTTTCCTTCCTTCCTTCCTTCCTTCCTTCCTTCCTTCCTTCCTTCCTTCCTTCCTTCCTTCCTTCCTTCCTTCCTTCCTTCCTTCCTTCCTTCTTTCCTTCCTTCCTTCCTTCCTAATTCTCTTTCTTTCTTCCTTTCTCTTTCTTTCTTTCTTTCCTTTTTATCAGGGTAAGTGACTTCCCCAAGGTCACACAGCTAGTATCTGAGGTCAGATTTTAACTCAGTTTCTCCTGACTCCAGGGCAAGTACTGTATCTGTTGCACCACCTGATCCAAATACACCTCTCAGAGCTTTGATTTTTTTTTTTTTATGATGGCAGCACGTAGTCCCTGTCTCTCTGCCTTGCTTTTGTTTGCTGGGTTTCCAGCTCTGCCTTTTCCTAACTCTCCCATTTTGCTGTGAGTCTCTGGACTCACTTAGCTGTCACTTGTGTTTGGAGTTTCTTTTGGTTTTTTTTTTTTCATATCATTTATATAATGCTTTAAGGTTTACAATGTGCTATACTAATATTATTTTATCCTCATAATCCTGAGGGGTATTTTACAAATGAGTGAGGAAACTGAGGCAGGCAAAGATTATGTGACTTGCCCAGGGTCACCCAGCTAGAAAGTATTTGAGGCTGAATTTGAACTCAGTTCTTCCTGACTCCAGGTCCAGTATTCTATCCTGTATAGCACATAGCTATGAGAACATTTACAGAAAATGAATGTGGAACTCATATACTACCAAGAGAATGGAAAAGTGTATGGGTAGTAACAGACAGTCTTTGATAGTAGATTTTAGAGTTTTCAAAAATAATATTTCATGGCAAGAGTGCTCCATGAAGTCCCTCTATATTCTTCATATTCTAGCCAATGAGATTAGCCGATGGCAAGAGAGATAGCAAATATTTGTGGAAGCTTTGTTAAAAATGAGTAAGTGAACTTCCTGACATTTGTCTTCCCATCAGTTTCCTTCTCTGAAAAAAATACTGCCAAAACAATAAGGAAATTCCAATTTTTTTTATCATAAGAGTCATAAGTTAATTCGTTCCTTTGTGGACTTCCTGTTTCTAATATTTTCCTTGGACTTGACTACAGTTTTAAAAATAATTGGCAAAGGATATAGTGACCTTGATGTCGCTGAATGAGAACAAGTGGGACAAATTGTCTCAAGTGTCATTGGAGTGGATCTGATTGTCTGTGCGGCTCATTGTAGAATACAAAGTACAGGGTGTAATGTGTCATTCTGAATAATGCTAAGAACAAAAAGAAACAGGAAATATTACTGATAAATAACTATCGTTTCATTGTGTTTAATCCTGATAAAAAGCAAATTAAAATCTCTGCCCTATCTTTTGGGTCCCTAAATCACATTTTCCCGTTTTCTGTTCCCAAGCCAAAAGTTTTGCAAACATAAAGGGCACCCAGGGGTCTTCTTTAACACCCCAGGACAGTTGTGCCATCTTGTAAATTACAACCTGACACTGGAGCTCAGAGAAATTAAAGGTACATGGTCTCCTTTTGCCTAAAACAGGTCCTTGTATCTCAGCTTTGGAGAGGATCTCAGGAATGCCTTAGCCAACCCCTCTGTATGTCCTTAGTAAGTGATTGTCAGTGATAGAATAAACACTCCCAGTCACAGGGAACCCATTTGTCTCAGATAGTTCTAATTGTTAAGGACTTTTATCTTTAGATCGAGCCAAAATCTATCTCTTCTCATTCTGATTCTCACATTCTTACTTTGTGCAAATGATCCCAGAATGGGAGAGAGAATACTTTCAGGAAAACTCACTCTCGTAGCTGCAGAGTTGTGTTCTACCTAAGACATTTTGCAGGTTTCTGTCTCCAAATAATTAACTGCACCTGACTCAGAGGTGAGCTGGGCCCAGTTCTGAGTAGCTTGGCTTGTGAGAGACAATTGTCAAATTTTCAGTACACTGAAATTTACACTTCAGAAATAGGCAATAGCTATAAATCAGGGCTGGATTTATTGTTTTGATTGTCTAGACTTAAGAAGGTGTTAAAAATGCAGATTGTGGAGAGTAAAATTGCAGCAAAGGCAAGCTGAGACACATCATCATCCAGGGCAAAATAACTTTTTATTAACAGTGATGCATAAACTGTTAGTAAAATGTTTCACACTGGCCATCTCAACCAAAAAGCTGGGGACCTGAATAAGTATGATCAATTTATTATTTAGGCTAATGTTCTCTTTCAATGATGAAAGACCCTGAGTGAAAACCAACAGGGTGTTTTTTTTAACCTACCTGTGTCTTTCATCTAATTGGCCTGACAAAACACCACTTGAATCTCCACTGGAAAAGGTGAGAGAATCCCAATTGGCAGACATTTTAATAAGGTGGGTTAATCTAATTGGTAAAGTGGATAGAGTGCCAGCCTGAAGTCAGGAAGACTCCTCTTCCTGAGTTCAAATGAAGCCCCAGACACTTATTAGCTATGTGACCCTGGGCAAGTCACTTAACCCTGTTTGTCTCAGTTTCCTCATCTAGAGAAGGAAAGGGCAAGCCACTCCAGTACTCTGGCTAAGAAAACCCCAAAAGGGGTCACTAAGTATGGGAAACAGCTGAAAAACTACTAAACATAAGAGTTACCTCAGCTCTACCCTGTTACTTCCCAGTTGGGAGGAATTCTCAGGTGATAGGATTAGTCTTCGGCTGGGGAAAGTAGGCTGGCCATGCAAGTGTGGCCTAATCATGTAGTTCTCTGGCAGTTTAGGAATGTTCATTGCTTAATGGCTATCTGCTGTTTCCAGTAATCTCGGCTAGAAAATCAGAACCATCCCAATCAGAATACCCCTAGTATAGTTTCCCCTTGGAGACCAGATCACTAGTAACTTTTGACAAGAAAAGAGGACAAAGGATTCATATCGGGGGAGGGGCCCAACCCAACTTGGTTCTTTGTTAATTTGTAAGTAAAAGCAAGGGTCCCAAATGTGCAAGCAGGGGCCAGAAGTGCATATAACCATGCCTTCAGTTGGAACTGAGAGAGTGTCTTTTGAGCTACACTGAGAAATGGGGTGAGGGGTGGGGAATTGACAAAATACAGAATAAAGTGGATCACAATATTAGTTATTAAATAATGCAGCATAATATTCATTTTCCTCAAGATTTAACTTAAAAGCGTGTGTATGCAAACTTTTTTTTTCCTCTGATAAACATTGCTTGAGCTCAGCAGGAGTATAGTATAAGGCTCGGGGAATGCAATTTATTTCTAGACAGATGAGAGACTAGGAGGCCACGGAAGATAAAAGAAAAGGATGATTGCATACATTTTAAAAGAATTTGCACGAACAAAACTGAATGAATCCATACTAGAAGGAAAGCATTTAACCGAGGTAAAAATTTTTGCAACAAGTTTCTCTGAAAAGAGTCTATTCATAAGATATATACTGATTTAAATTTATAAATAATAAAAGGATATGAGCAAACAGTTTCTAGGAAAACTGTAAATAGCCATATGAAAAAAAATGCTCCAAATTTCTGGTAATTAGAGAAATACAAATTAAGGCAACCCTAAGGCTCTTCCTCATACCCATTAGATTGGCAAAGTTTACTAAATAAGGAAAATAACAAATGCTGGAAGGGCTATGGAAAAACAGGTACATGAATAAGTCTGTTGGTAAACCTGTGAACTGGTCCAGCCATTCTGAAAAGCAACTTGGAACTATGACCCCAAAGCTATTAAACTTTATGTGCCCTTTGACACAGCAATGCTGCTACTAGGTCTGAAATCTAAGAGATCAAAGAAAGAGAAAAATGACATATACATACATACATACATACATATATATACATATATAGTGCTCTTTTTGTGATGGCAAAAAAATTGGAAACAAAGGAGGTGTCCTTCAGTTGGCAATTGTATACCATGCCCTTTGTATATCATGAACAAATTATGGAACTATTGTAGTAGAGAACGGAACCAACTCCATTTTGTATCATTGACAACATTTTGTACAGTTGTTAGAGTTAACTCTCATTTTCCTGAGTGAAATTTTGTTGTTGTTCAGTTGTTTCAGTCATGCTTGACTCTTCATGACTCCATTTGAGGTTTTCTTGGCAAAGATACTGGAGAGGTTTGCCATTTTCTTCTCCAGCTTATTTTGCAGATGAGGAAACTGAAGCAAATTGAGTTAAATGGCTTGTCTAGTGTCACACCATATGAAGTGTCTGAAGCCAGATTTGAATTTAGAAAGAAGAGTCTTCCTGATTTCAAGCCTGACATTCTCTCCATTGTGCTGGATTAAGTTTAATTTTCTTACAAGTTACATGATTTCAGGGGAGTCATCCATTATTGGACCAATAACTTTTGCAGGATGCAGATGAATGTAAGTAGTCAAAATTTTTGAACTCTGAGAAGTCCCTAAATTAAAAATAATAATGGGGGGGGGAAGGGGTGGTGCTGCGTGGCACAGTGAATAGAGTACCAGCCCTGGAGTCAGGAGGACCTGAATTCAAATCTAGCCCCAGACACTTAACATAAAAACTAGCCATATGACCTTGGGCAAGTCACTTAACCCCAATTGTCCTCCAAAAAGCAAAAAATAAATAAATAGATAGATAAAAAAATAAATAAAATAAAATAAAAATAATAGCTGTACTTTACTAGAAAAACCCTTATGAATCTTTCTTTAATGTCCTTGTGCCTACTGAGGGGCCATGGACCCTATTTGTTCTGCAATCACATGCCTTGCTAATAAACCACATAGTTCAGATTTTGTTTCCTTAGTTATTAGAAAATTACTCATGACATGCATTATAAGAAATGGCGAAGTGGATTATTTCCTGGGAAGATTTATATGAACTGATGATTCAGAGTAAAGTGAACAGAATCAGAAAAACAATTTATACAATAATGAAAACATGACAAATAACTTAGAAGGTTTTAAGAATTCTTATGCATGTAATGTTCCAATGTTCCAGAGCACTGATGGTAAAACAAGCTACCCTCCTGACGGAAAGGGGAAAGACTCAGGGTACAGGATGAAACATATTTTTGGGGCATGGTGAATTCAGGAATGTTTTTCTTGACTACGTTATAAGGGTTGTTTTTATTTTATTGCAGTTACTGAGATGATAAGGTGCCACAATTGTTAGCACACTAGACTTGGAGTCAGGAAGACCTGAGTGTGAATTCTGCCTCAGACAGTCACTAGTTATGTGATTCTGGGCAAGTCACTTAACCTCTCTTTACTTCACTTTCCTCATCTATAAAATGGAATTAATAATAGCACCTACCTCACAAAGTTGTTGTGAGGATAAAATGAGAAAACATATATAAAATTTTCCCAAATCGAGGCGGCCAGGTGGCACAGCAAGTAAGAGCACTGGCTCCAGTGTTGGGAGGACCTGGAGATCGAATCCCGGGCTCAGACACTTAGCACCCACCCAGAAACACCTGGCCGTGTAACCTTGAGCAAGTTACTTAACCCCGATTGCTTAAAAATATTAAAAAAAAATTTTCCCAAACCTTAAATCCCTATAAAAATGCTTGCTATTAGCTATTTAAATTTATAAATGGTAAAAGGATATGAGCAGATAGTTTTCTAGGAAAACTGTAAATAGCCATATGAAAAAAACTGCTCCAGATTTCTAATAATTAGTGAACTGCAAATGAAGGCAACCCTGAGGTTCTTATAAATGGTAAAAGGATATGAGTGTTGCAGGGCTCTAGAGAGCTATCACATAGGAAATGTCACCAAAATGAGTCTTGAAGGAAGTTATAGATTCTAAGAAGAAAAAAGAGGGGAAAAATGCATTCCAGACATGGGAGACAAACTTTGCAATAATGTCACATTTGGGAAGAAGCTTAGGCTGGTTTGACTAGAACGCAAAGTATATGCAGTCAAGCAATGTGAAATAATCCTGGAAAGTATATGCAAGCTGCTGTTTGTCCTTTCTTCTTCTTCTTCTTTTTTTTTTTGTTTTGTTTGGTGGGCTTGTCTTGATTTAAAGAAGGAAGCAGAGATGGGGAAAAGAAGGGGTGGGGGGATGATACATGTTTTTGTAAACAAGGCAGGAAACCAACCAGATAAGGAAACAAAGACTAGAGGCCAGCCCAAGAAAGGGTTAAAGTGGATTGCTCCAAAAGGATGGAAAGTGTTTCTGCTGCTTAGCCCTAGAGTTTTATTTGTTTGATTAGTCCACAGTTGAACCTCCTACTCATAAAGCTGGAGGACTCTGATGCTAAGGCAGGGCTTTAGGGGTCTTCCAACCTAAAGAGCTTTACCGAGCTGCTTACCTCCTCCTCTCCTCCCCAGGGCCAGTTCCTGCTCTCACCCCCTTGTAGTTAGTTGGAAAGGAAAGGGGAAGAGAGGGGCTGTCTCTCATAGATGCTGATGGTCACTAGGAAATTTCAGGGTATACCACGGAGTCTGTTCTTCACAGAGGTAGGCAGAAGTGATCAGTAAAGCTCTCTTTATTACAGACCTACAAAAAACAATTGAGAGAACTCATACATATACATGTATGTACATATACATATGTATGTATAACTTTCTCTTTTCTTTTACAACACAGCATCAGAGGAGAAAATGTGGCAAGCAGGTCAGGCACAGGGTCACAGAGCCTCTGTAATAAGGCACAAGGTTAAAAATTTCACAGTCAAAACAGGGTGACCCCACTATTAAGCAGTCCTGCTGAAACCGGTCCCTCTCTAGTTTCCTCTGGGGCCTAGGTTGGGGTGGGCTTGGTGGTAGGGATCAAGCACTGGAGATTGAGAACACTCCAAGCCCCCATCGCCAGCCCTCTCTCCCATGGTCAGCAGCAGCACCACTTCCCTAAGGACCAGCCCTTGGAAGTCACATCACTGGGAAATTCTCTTGGTTCCCAAGTTTGGAGGTGAAGAACCCTTCCCCAGAAAGATGCAGAATGGGCCAAGGAGGGGCTAGACAGGTAGGGACTGAAGGACTAGAGTTCTTCTAGGAGGACCTCAGGGGAAAACAGAAGCAGGTCCAGCTCAGCAGCCAATAAGCTTCTTGAGGAAAGCCTCCAGCTGGTCTTCATCTTTAATGCCCACAAATTTGTCCACCATGTCTCCATTCTTGATGGCCAGCACAGTTGGCACAGCAGAAACCTCATTCTCAATGGCGAGGTCTGTGTTGTCGTCAATGTCCACCTTGGACATCAGCCCCTTTCCTTCCTGCTTTGCCACCATTTTCTCTAACTGGGGCCCCAAGATCTTGCAGGGGCCACACCACTGTGCATGGAAATCCACAACTACTGATGTCTCACTGTTGACAACCTTGTCCTTAAAGTCCAGCCCATCCTGGACGTTAAAGGTAATGTTGGAGATCCTGGTGGTAGAGAATGTCCGGCGCAAACTGGGTGCAGCAGCGGGTTTAGCAGGGCTGCCCTGGGCTAGAACCTCAGGAGGAAAAGGCACCCAGCGACACTGAGAGAGCTTCCTGGAGAAGACAGGGGCCAGGAATCTCCTGAGGACCATACTCTGGGCCATTTCCCTGCGGCGCGAGCACGGCCACCAGCCTGAGCGAGCCGGGGCACACCGGCCGCCCTGCCCTCTCCTCTGCCTTCGAACCTCTGCCTCTGCCTCCTGAGGCCTGGCCTGGCCGGGCCCTGCCTACCCGTGAAGGGCACGGCAAGCGTCACTTCCGTCCGGGGTCAGGATTGCATCACTTCCTGAAGCTGCCTCTGTCCTTTCTTCTTTAAGAGGACCATGAATCATACACAAGTGAATTGGATTTAAGTGAGGGTGGGGCTGTGCAAAGCCACCAGCCTCACTTTCTCCTCCAAAGCCATCTTAGTCCAGTGGTCTGATATAGATCAGGACAACTGGAGATGGCCCAGGATGCAGTGGGAATCCTTGGCCTTTTCAATCTAAGGTCCTTAACATGTCTCGGTTTGACTAAGGCAAGACTGAGAGGGCAGCTAGGTGGAGCAGTGGGATAGAATGCTGGACCTGAAGTCAGAAAGACTCATCTTCCTGAGTTCATATTTGGTCTCTTATTAGCCGTGTGACACTGGGCAAGTCACTTAACCCTGTTTTCCTGAGTTTCCTCACCTGTAAAATGCTCTGGAGAAAGAAATGGTAAACCACTCCAGGATCTTTGCCAAGAAGACCCCAAGTAGGATCAGGAAGAGTCAGAAACGACGAAACGACTGAAAAAACTGAACAACAAAAGCCTATCTGGATTGTTTGGCTCTTATTGTCCCCAATAGGGGACAAAGTTGTCCCCAACAGGGCCGGGTCCCCATATGACCAGTCCCTTAAGATGTACCTTGATGTTTTTAAATAAATTCCTTTTAAATTCTTTCATCCTGAGCTTTTTTACTGTAGTCAGGGTGAAAGGCCTGAACATAGAATTTTCTTTTTGACAGGTATAGATATAGATACAAATATAGATTCTAATACAGATATGAAAACAGATAGAGATAGAGATAAATAGCTTTAGATATATATACAGATATAGATATAGATCCTTCAAGGAGCTTACATTCTAGGGAATTCAAAGTCATTTCCAGGCCATGATAAGACACTGCTGGAGGAGAGCTTTAGCAAGGATACTCCACCACTTCAAAACAGTATGGTTCCATCTATATGATTTCTCCACTGAGAATGATGATAACCTTTCTATAGCTTATTAAAAAGTTTTTGAAAGTTGTGTCTCCCTGGCTCCACCAGCCCAGGATCCCAGCGAACTATGCTGGTGGTGACAGCCTGGGCTTAGCCCCAGGACCACTGCAGTAAGGGCCCCTAGCTCAGACTCCACCCCACCTGTGCCAGGACAGGAGGAATAGCAGACCAGCCCCGGGCCATCCAGAGCAACAGTTGAAAGGCAGAAGGTAGAAAGACCCAGGCTTGGAACTTGGGGGACATCGGGAATGGTCTCAGTTGATTATGCGAGATTCCCTAACAGTTCAGGGACAGCACCACAACCAGGTCCAACAGTGCAAGGGTGCTCATGTCTCTCAAGAGATGTCACTAAAAGGAGCTGCATCAATGACAGCTGTACATCCTTCTGGAAAACAAGTACAGAGTCAGAGGGTCATCCATACTGTTAGTCATCTTCAGTAATCCTCCCCCTTCCCTCAGGTACAGACAGTGCAGGTGTCATTCTCAGGATTCATCTGATATCATAGGCGCTTCACAGAAGGCTCTAGGGATTTCAGCTCAGCATCCGTCTTGCAAAAAAAAAAAAAAAATCTTGAACAGTTTTTCTTCAGAAGACACCAGATATAGGAAGAGAGACAGAGAAAACCCTGGAGTTTCAACAGTCTTATCTATGTCTGTCCCGACTCCTAGCTACCAGACTAGCAATGGATTACATTGCCATTGTACCCAAATGGAACATTCCAACTGGCCAGTCCAAGCACAGGAGCTGCAGGCATCAACAATGACTATTGCAGGCAACACTCAATAAGGAACAACAATCTTTCAGTATGCACAGATATCTAATGGACAGCAGGCACTTGTCCCTACCAATCAAACAGTTGTACAGAGATAAGTAGACTTATCATACTGGTGCCACATCAACAAATACTAACGTCCCCCAGACAGTAGTGATGACCTCTCCAGTCTATAAAACCTCAGACAACCAAAACAGATGATCCATAGTTGAAAAGAGAAATAGTATTGATGAAAAATAGAGAAGCTGCTCAGGAATGCCAAAGAAAGAAAAAAGAATATGTTAAGTATCTAGAAAATTGAGTTGAAATCTTGGAAAAAAAGAAATAAAACTTTAATAGAAGAGTTAAAAACTTTAAAAGATCTCTACTCTCCTGAAAGCATCTAAAAAGAAGACAAATAAATTTTATGGACTTAACTCAAAAAATTCCATATATGGAATTTTATAAACTAAATGGTCAAAAATGAAGCTAGGAGTTGCAACATAAAGACCAAAGGCTTTATTTACAAGATGTTGGTGAAGGAACCTAATGGAAGTAAAAGAACCTTAAGCAAGTTCCTGATAAAACTGGAACCTCTATTGGAATTAACATTAACAATGGTACCTGATCAACAGAATGTGAATTTTTGACAATTTGGATTTCCCAGACAGTAATCAAAAAAGTTTTCAACTGAAACAATTCATTAATGAAAGTTTGAACTCTGTGTGTGTGTGTGTGTGTGTATGTGCGAGTGTGTGTGCGTGCACATATGCATGCGGTGGGGGGGAAGGATGATAATCAACATTTTAATTGGTATAGATTCTCATTACTTACCACATTCTAAAATATGCCCTTTTCAGTTGTTTATATAAACATTTTTGTCTGCCAGTATTTTAAATTGCAGATTTAAAAGAAAATCTAATGCTCTGTAAAATGTATAAATTATGTGTGCTTTGCTCAATTGCCAAGTCTTTCAAATAATCTATTGGAAAATGGTTGTTTGCAAGAGGTTTAGCAAAACAAACAAAAAACCAGGGCATGATTGTTTTTCAGGTCTTGTCTTTCAAGGTGTCCAAGCCACATGAACTGAAAATGAAACTTTTTTTTCCTTCTTTTTGTCTTTATTAATTTGTTTACTTTTAGTTTACAAGATTCTGTTCTCCATTTCTTTGAGTTTCAAATTTTCTTCCCCTCCCTTCCCCCCCCCCCCATGGCGACATACATTCAGGTATAGGATCTGCACATACTTTCGTGTTAGCCAATGGTCAGGTTATAAAGAAGGATTGTATTGGATGGAATGAACAATGGGAAAAAAGAAACAAAACCACACAAGAAAGAGAGCAGGTAATATGCTTCAATCTGCATTCAAACTCTGTTCTTTCTAGTTCTTTCTCTGAATGTAGACAGCTCTCTCCATCATGAGTCTTTTGGAGTTAACTTATAGCCCTGCATTTCTGAGAAGAGTTCAATCTATAAAAGTTGGTCATCACACATATGTTGTATCTGTAATGGTGTACAAATTTTTCCTGGTTCTGCTCTTCTTACTCAGCATCAGTTCATATAAGCCTCTCTAGGTAAATATGAAGTCCATCTGCTCTTCATTTCTTATGTATTCCATTACATTCATATATCATAACTTGTTTAGCCATTCCCCGATTGATGGACATCCCTTAATTTCCAATTCTTTGCCACCAAAAAAAGAGCTGCTTTAAATATTTTTGTACATATGGGTCTTCCACTTCTATGATCTCTTTGAGATACAACCCTAGATGTGGTATTGCTGAGTCAAAGAATATGAATTTTCTTATAGTCCTTTGGAAGTAGTTCCAGATTGTTCTCCAGAATGGTTGGATCAGTTCACAGCTCAACCAGCAATGCATTAGTGTTCTGATTTTTCCACATCCTCTCCAGCATTTATCATTTTCCTGTTTTGTCATCTTAGCCAATCTGAGTGATGAGATGTGGTACCTCAGAGTTGTTTTGATTTGCATTTCTCTAATCAATAATGATTTAGAGCATTTTTTTCATATACTTTTAGATATCTTTAATTTCTTCCTCTGAGAACTGCCTGCTCATATCCTTTGACCATTTATCAATTGGGGAGTGACTTATATTCTTATAGATTTGACTCAATTCTCTGTATATTTTAGAAATGAGGCCTTTATCAGAGATATTGGTTGTAAAAATTCTTTCCCAATTTCCCACTTCACTCTTAATCTTGGTTACATTGGTTACAGAAGCTTTTCAATTTCATGTAATCAAAATTATCCATTTTGCATTTTATAATGCTCTCTAATTCTTGTTTGGTCATGATGTCTTCCCCTCTCCATAAATCTGACAGGTAAACTATTCCTTGCTTTCCCAGATTAGTTACACTATCATCCTATATAACTAGTTCATGCACCCATTTAGACTTAATTTTGGTATACGGTGTTAGATAATGTTCTATGCCCAGTTTCTGTCATACTATATTCCAGTTTTCCCAGCAATTTTTGTCAAATAGTGAGTTCTTATCCCCAAAACTGGGGTCTTTGGATATATCAAAGAGTAGATTACTATAGTCATTGACCGCTGAGTCTCGTGTACCCAATCTATTCCATTGATCCCCTTCTCTATTCCTCAGCCAGTACGGAGTAGTTTTGATGACTGTTGCTTTATAATACAGATTAAAATCTGGTATAGCTAGGCCACCTTCTCTAGCATTTCTTTTCATTAATTCCCTTGATATTCTGGGCCTTTTGTTCTTCCAAATGAATTTTGTTACTATTTTTTGTAGTTCTATAAAGTAATTTTTTGGTAATTTGATTGGTAGAAAATGAAACTTTCAAAGAAATATTCCAATCATTTTATAGAAACATTTTAGTATACTGGACAGAACAGAATAAACATCTGAGAGTGTTTTAAAAAAATAGTGTTAATTTTGCTTTTTGGGGTATGGTAACTTTCTCTAAATAGATCATAATAAATCATGTACTGATTCTACATGTTATTCTATATTATATATACATATATGTGTATATGTATATATGTATGTGTGTTTATAAGCCCCTACATTTTAGAGGATTTTTTAAAAATCAGATTAAGATACACACCAAAATATTTTTCCAAGAGGGTTTTTCTAATCAAAATCTAATGTGGTTGCTTCTGGAGCTCTTGGTCCACAGACAGTGGGGGGATCGAGTGGGGGGATCAAAGGATGATTGCAGGAATCTCTTTGCTGGTGCTGAGGCAGGATTCCCTTGCTTCATCCTCCTGGATCTGGGTCATAGTCCTGGGTGGTGGTCCTGGGGTGAGGAGGAATGCTGGCATGGTGGAGCTTGTGGTGGCAGTAGAGAGGGAATCCTCCTCACAGTTCCAAGGCAGAAAAGAGTGCTTATGGTCATTCACAAACCAGAGCACAAACTAGGAGAGAAATAAATACCTCTCCTTTGATCATACAACCTTGGAAGAACTGAAAATTTATAGGTTCCCTAGAAGTATCTCTGAAAAGAGCTACATAAAACCCCTGAAGCTTGGGATAGTACACCCTCCATACTGGAAGCAAAGTCCTACCTTAATAAAGTGCTAAAAATTCAAGTAATGAACTGGGAAAATGAGCAAACTACGGGGAGTGGGGGGAATTCGACTATAGAAGCTTACTTTGATGACAAGGAAGATCAAAACATGCAACCAGAAGGAGACAACTAAATCAAAGCTCCTACATCCAAAGTCTCTAAGAAAAATATGAATTGGTCATAGGCCATGGAAGAACTCAGAAAGGATTTTGAAAATCAAGTATGAGAAGAAGAGGAAAAATTGGGAAGAGAAATGATAGTGAAGCAAAAAAATCATGAAAAATGAGTCAACAACTTGCTAAAGGAGACCCCCCAAAATGCTGAAGAAAATAATACTTTAAAAAATAGACTAACCTAAATGACAAAAGAGTTCCCAAAAAGCAAATGAGGAGAAGAATGCCTTTAAAAGCAAAATTGGCCAAATGGAAAAGGAGATCCGAATGCTCACTGAAGAAAATAATTCTTTAAAAATTAGAAGCACAAATGGAAGCTAATGACTTTAGGAGAAATCAAGAAATTATAAAACAAAACCAAAAGAATAAAAAATAGAATACAAGGTGAAATATCTCATTGGGAAAAACAACTGACTGAAAAATATATCCACAAGAGATAATTTTAAAATTATTGTACTATCTGAAAGTCTTGATAAAAAAAATAAAGCCTAGTCATCATCTTTCAAGAAATTATCAAGGAAAACTGCCTTGATATTCTAGAACCAGAGGGGAAAACAGAAATTGAAGGAATCCTCCAATCACCTCCTGAAAGAGATCCCAAAAGGAAAGCTCCTAGGAATATTATAACCAGATTCCAGAGTTCCCAGGTCAAGGAGAAAAGATTGCAAGCAGCCAGAAATAGAGAGAAATGTACTGGGAGAAGGAGGAATGGAAAGGTAGAATGGGATAAATTATCTTGCATAAAAGAGGCAAGAAAAAGCTTTTACAATGGAGGTGAAGAGGGAGTAGTTAAGAGGGAATGAGTGAACCTTACTCTTATCAGATTTGGCTTGAGGAGGGAATAACATACACACTCAATTGGATGTGAAAATCTATCTTACCCTACAATAAAGTAGGGGGGAAGGAGATAAGAGAGAAGGGATGATAGAAGGGAGGGCAAATGGGAGGAGGGGGTAATCAGAAGCAAACACTTTTGAAGAGGGACAGGATCAAAGGAGAGAATAAAATAAGGGGGAGATGAGATAGGATGGAGGAAAATACAGTTAGTCTTTCACAACATGACTGTTATAGAAGGTTTTGCATGACTACACATGTATAACCTATATCAAATTGTTTGCCTTCTTAATGAGAGTGGGTGGGGAGGGAAGAAGGGAGACAATGTGGAATTCAAAGTTTTAAACATGAATTTTAAAAATTGTTTTTCATGCAATTGGGAAATGAGAAATACAGGTAATGGGGTATAGAAATCTATCTTGCCCTACAGGAAAATAGAAGAGAAGGGGATAAGGAGAAGGGGGTAGGGAGTGGGTAATAGAAGGGAGGGCAGCTTGAGGGATGGGGTAATCAGAATGCACCTTGTCTTGGGGTGGGGGGAAAAAAGAGATGGGGAGAAAATTTGGAACCCAAAATCTTGTGGAAGTGAATGTTGAAAACTAAAAATAAATTATTGACCCCAGTGACCCATTAGAGAACTAGGTTCACAGATGACATAATAGGGGGATCATAGCTTGAGAACTGGAGGGTGGTGGTCTTAGAGGCAATTTAGTCCAATTTCCTCATAATATAGATGAGGAAACTGAGGTTCAGCAAGACAAAGTGACATTCCTTTTGAGACCTGGGCACTTTGATGATCTGATGCTTCTCCTTCACTGCCAATGCTCCTGCTGCCCTCTGCTTCTCTTTCCTTAGAGTAGTGTTATAAAGGGTTACTATCTCTCTGGCCAATTGAACATATTTCTAACTCTTTTGTTAATTAGGCTTCTAGCTCTTTGCATACAAAAGGTCCCTTAGGCACTTGTACAGAACACACTGATTCTCTTGCAACAAAAGGCCTCCAGCCTTAACTGCTAGCCAACTTTGTAACAACAAAATTCCGTTTACCTCTTCCCTACCTTAATATGTAAATATTGTGTCTGCCATGTGGTCAATACTGCCTGCTGGCGAGATTGGGAGTAAATATTTTTACCTCTTTTCTTTGGTCTTTTCAATCCCCAATTTTCTTTCAATGACCTAGACTTGGGCATTAAAATTACCCCCTACTTAGAGAAGACTCAAGAAAGGACTAGAAACAACAGAGGGGGGAAGGACCAAAGCTAGAGTCTGCTACTGGCAACCCTGAAACAATGGCTAAGATATATCCTGATTGCCCTCTTCCCCCAGTTAGCAAATTACACTGGGTGGAAAAGTAGTTTATATGTACAGTTATCTTCAGTTATGCATGTAATATATATCAAATTATTATATGTAGCCTATTATATGCAAAATATATGAGAAAATGGATAATTTGGGATGCAAAGCTTCAATGTGTACTAGCCCTCTGATAACTAGACAGCCATAAATGGCCATTTATGCCCAAAACACAATGAAATGATGCTCCCTGTGCTCACACCTACCTATTAAAAAGAATTCCAGCTTTTCCAGCTTTTGCCTTGATTAATGAGACAAAACTCAGGAAAAGGAGAATTAAAAAGAATATTAAACTTGTCACAGTCGCAACACAATGATGGACTGATCACTAGAAATTAGCAAGGGATTCAAGATGAAGCTTTCTTTTATTGATAACTTTTGTAATGAGATGAAGACAATTGAGATAGGTCCATGTCAGTAAAAGAGAATGGGCCATTCCATCTTATTTCCTCCTCAGTTGACAGTACATGATGTTTAGCAGGTAGAAGTGTATGCTCAATAGTAGGTAACACAAAAGTTGCAGTCTGGGTGACACCCCTTCCCCTCTCCCCACCCCCAACAGAACCTCCCTCAACAGAGCCTTCTCCAGTACTGATGACAAGCAATTCTCAGAGCAATGGGTTACTGAGTCTCCATAACTTTCAATACATTGACCCTGTTGCTTGTGATCTGACTTTGGCCACTGTTAAAGTAAAAAAAAACTGGGCCCAAACCAAAACAAAAATCAGTGTTACCCAGACCCTCACAACTTCAAAATAGCCTATGACTCTAAATTAAAAAGAAAAGTTTAAAATGTCCTGGACAAGCTTCCAAATATATAACCTAAGCAATCAGAGCTAAACCTCTGAGTCTGATTTTGGGGAACTTCTCTGGTAGCATCACTATAACTCATCTTCTGCCCTTTCTCAGAGGGTCTCTCCTTCTAAGAATATCTGAACTCATTGGAATTCAAAATATGTATTTGAGTTAGATAACCTGCAAACACTTGAGGCTAATAACAAATATTTTTAATGTAAAGTAAACTTACTATTACAGATATAAAAATACATAGGAGACAGCTAGGTGGTTCAGTGGATAGAGTTCTGGGTCTGGGGTCAGGAAGACCTGAGTTCAAATCCAGCCTCAGATATTTACTAACTGTGATCCTGGGCAAGTAACCTAACTTCTGTTTACCTTAATCTACTAGAGAAAGAAATGGTCAACCACTTCAACTGTGTCTCTGACAAAATGGTTGTCTAGCACAAGACCAAGATTAAATGCTTAGGGAATTCTACTGAAGACCTCCTTCCAAGTTTATATTGACCAAGTTATGACTCCTCTTTGGGTCTAGTCATCTAACCAGGCCCAAATCCACCTGACTTTAGCCTGATATAGGAGAGAAAGAACCTGGTATAATGTGATGAGTGCTGAGTTTGAAGTCTTACTACCTGTTTGTCCTTGGAAAATTTATTTTGCTTCTCTGGCCCTCAGTACTCTCTTGCTTGAAATGACTAAATGATCTCCAAATTCCCTTACAACTCCAAAATTTCTCATCAACTACAGCCAATACCAACAACATTCTCCTGATCTACCAATTTAGTAACCTTGTCAAAAAAGTGAGGTTCATCTGCCTTTACCATTCTTGACTATGCCATGTTTGTTCTTAGTGATAACCACTTCCCTCTCCAAATGCTTGCAAATTGTGCTGTTAATAGCACTCCTAGAATTTTGCCAGAGATAGAAGTCCAACCAGCAGTCTTATGGGTTCAAGACTGCCCTCTTCCTTTTTATAAAAATCAGGAAAATGTTTGCCTGCCTCGTATTTTGAAATACTTCCTCTGTTCTTCAAGATTTTTGAAAGATTATAGACAGTGGCTTAGCAATTATTTAAGCCAGTTCTTTCAACATAGTAGCTTTATATGTTATGGTAACTTTGTATGTTATGTAGGAGTAAATGAAGTGAGGCCCATGGAGAATTAGATGGTAACTGACAATTCTGTTAATGATAATACATTTATTTTAATTGCTAATGTAATTCCTAATCTCTTCAGCTCTAAAATGTTTACTTGTCTGTCAATCATTCTCTTTGATTTATATTCATTGTGAACAGACTTTGTCATATCAATCAGTCATTTTTAAGTTCAATGGCAACTGAATTTCTAAAAGGCTAAGGTATATCTCTAAAATCTATGATTCCTCCCTGAAAAAAGCTTTGCTTCTTTCTTTTAACCTGTCCCCAGTAGGCCCATTGCTTATGTAGGGTCAAGAGAGTGACTGTAAAGCTGGAAGCTTATAACCACAGAGTACTCTACTGAGAGCTTTCTCTCTCTACTTCTCCATGGTGCCTTCTGAAGTTTTCTTTCATTATTATAAATGACCTAAATAGGCAGGGCTTAGGTTGGTGAGAAGAAAGGGAAGCAAACACAGAGATTAAGCCACTATCAGGGTGCTCCTGTGGCACTTTTCGGATTCTAGTAGCCAGGGAGGGGGGCAAACAACTGCTTAGATTGTCCTAGAATACTCTGGCTATTCTCTCCTTTGTCCCTATCACATTCTACCATCTTGTTTCCTACCTATTTGTTTATGTGCTTTACCCCCATGCTCCCATTGAGGTTAGGGATCATACTGGTTTTTAATCTTTGCATCTCTGCTGAGAACAGTATCCTACACAAAGTTGATGATTAAAAAATAAACTTCTCTTTAACTGAATCAAATCTGACCTGAGTACCACAGGTCAACACTACTTGAGTGATGCCCATATAATTACCTCAGTTTGCTTTGTTACTCATTATACATTATAGAATCATAAAATTTAAAGCTGAAAGTTACTTTTGGAAATCTAGTCCATCTCCCTCATTTCAGTAGGGAAACTGAGTCCTAGAGATAGGAAGCAGCTTGTCCAAAGCCCCACAGTAGCAGAACTCAGATATACATACCATGTTTTAGAGACAGGCCTTCTTAATCTTTTTCATGTCATAGACACCTTTGAAATCAGATAAGGCTGATGGCCCCATTTTTAGAATAATACTGTGAAATTCATTAAATAAAATAGCTAAGATTACAAAAGAAAATAAGCACATAGAAATACACTGGTAAAATATGTATATATACACATATATACATACATATATACACAGATTGCACACAAGTATACACACACACATATATATATACACACATCCATATATGTACATGCACATATATACTGTTTCATAAACTTCAAGTTAAGAAACACTTTTTTGGTTAAGGGCATGAGGGAGAAGTGTAATTGTTTGTTTTAAAGTCTTTTTTATTTAATGTTTAGCTTGATTGTTTTATCATCTGCCTGAATGTACAGTTTGTGTTCTCTTTGCATATGTGAATCTCAGTTGGCATACAGAAAGTCTAACTGAAAAGCCCTGAAGGCCCATCACAAGGAAGAGAAATGAGACCTGTTTCCGCTTGGCCCCAGAAGGCAGAGCTAGGAGTGATGGGGTGGAATTTGTGGAGATACATTTGAGCTTAACAAACTAACCCAAAGATAGTGGGCTCTCAGTGAGGTCAGGAATTTCTCATCACTAGCAGTCTTCAAGCAGAACCATAGAGGAGTCTCAGGCTTTAGGTAGGACAGAATGTTTCTTAGTTAAGGACAGAGCCTTAAGCAGGGAAGGCAAATGGGGCTTTACACCAGGGCACAAACATTCAGAAGGTACAAACATTAAACATATGTACTTCTGCAACACCTAGAAGTTATTCTAGTAGCTAATTTATCCTCTCACCCAATTGGATTTGGTCTAACTACTTCTTGTCTTAAGTTGGCAAGGTATAGAGTGCTTGCCTCAGAGCGTGGACGATCTGCCCATGTATGTCAGAGGCAGGTCTTGGCTCTGAGGCAAGAGGCAACTCTACCTCTCAGTGCTCTGGACAGCTTATTAAGCATTTTAGTTGTAAAGAAGGTGCTGATCTGCATTGGCAGAGGGGGTCCCCTTTCTAGTCCCTTTCCTACTATGTTCATATCTTGAATTACAAAATTGACTTGAAAGATATTTTGTGTGGCTTGCTCTTGTCCACTAAATACTATTTATGCCCCTGCCTGCCCCTCAGTTGTAGCTTTTTTGTGCTTGAGAACTCTGAGTAATGCAGTAGATAGAGCACTGCACCCAGAATCAGAAGACCTGAGGGGACCTTCTCCAGTCGTCCTGATCTGTATGTTGCCTTTGGACCCAGATGACTCAGGAGGAAAGAGCGAGGCTGGTGAACTTGTACGGCCCTCCCTCTCTTAAATCCACTTCATTTGAAAGTAATGAGATCATCTTCCTGATGTCATGATCCTCTTTGAGACACAAGGACAAGCAACAGCAAATAAAGAGGACCTGAGTTCAATTCTAGCCTCAGACATTCACTAACTGTGTGACCCTGGGAGAGTGGCTTAACCTCTATTTGCCTCAGTTTCTTCATCTGTAAAATCAAAGTTATAATTGTACCTACCTCACAAGGTTATTGTGAGGATCAAATAAGATAATATTAGCAACTCACCCACAGTACCTGGCTCATAGTAGGCACTATATATAAATTCTTGCTATTATTATTATTCTAGTTGTAAGTGTGTGACATCTGCCTTCTGGCTTCCATGTGCTACTACCCTAACATCTACTCCTCTTTCCCATGACTTTTTGGACTACTTTCTACATCTTGGTCACCATCCATGCACATTCTGGACATCTGACTTGATATAGGTGATTGTGTAGTATTTGTGGTGCTAGGACTTAGTGTCATCATGCCTGCCATGACTTTCATAACAACCTTCTCAAGGGTCTTCCAGTTTCTATTCTGTTCTCCTTCAGGTTCCTCCTTCATACCACAGCCAGATTAATTTTTCTTATGGTCATGGCGTTATCTGCTCCAATCTATTCAATGGTTCCCTATTTGTCTTCAGAGTAAAGATCATAATCCTCTTCCTGGCATTTGAGGCCTTCACCAGCACAGTGCCGCCTTTCCTTTCCAGGTTCATTTATCTCGAATTACCCAACCCCATATGGTCTATATTCCTACCACACTGTACTGATTTCTGTCTTTCAAATACTCACAACAACACACAATAATTCACATCTCCATGCCTTTCCTTAAGTCTGTTGCCTTTATATGAAATTTCTCACCTCTTCCTCTTTACCTACCGAATTCCTGTTCATTCCACACAAATACTACCTCTTCAACAAAATGCTTCATGATTTCTTTCACATAGTTCTTTGTTTTATGCCTCTTTAACACATTGCTATATGGTGTATATATAGGTGGTGTAGTGTATAGAGTGTCAGGACAGGAGTTAGGAGGACCTAAGTTCAAATCTGGCCTCAGATACTTGCTAGCTATGTGACCCTGGGCAAGTCACTTAACCCTGTTTGTCTCAATTTCCTCATCTGTAAAATGAGCTGGAGAAGAAAATGGTAAAACACTCCAATACCTTTGCCAGCAAAACCCCAAATTGGGGCATGAAGAGAAGGATATGGCTGAAAAACAACCTAACAACAACAAAATGACAATATATGATTGCAGTACAGATAGATAGATAGACAGACAGACAGACAGATAGATACTCATGCTGCTCCTTTCCCTTTTCTACATTCTGCTTTCTTCCTTTCTTTTCCTGGTAGTCTGTTCAAAGTGGCCAGGGGAAAAGTAAAGGAACAGGAGGAACTCCCCTTTGAGTCTGACCCAGTATAGTACTCTTTTGGGCAACTATGCAAGATCAGTACAAATGAGATATTTTACAATATATATTATTAGGATCATGGAATGTGAGATTTAAGAGGACACTGGAGACCAGAGGAAAATGGTACCCCTAATACTCTCAGTGTGGGAGGTAGAGGTGGGCTGAAAATATATTCCCCTAGAACAATTACATCTCACCTTGAGGGGCTTGCAAGAAAGCTACCTATGGGGCAATGAAAGTCAGAATACATGTTCCCATCATCTGATTGGGTGATCATTCAAGCCTTGGCATTAGGTCAGCCCACAATCTGCTAGGCAGCTCTAGCCCCATTCTGGAGACCACTGGGTTAAAGTATACTTACTGGTTTTTGCTGTATCAGCTGGAATTATTTTCTCCTTCAGAGCTGAAGATGGGCATAGTGAAAACATGCTGAGCTTGACATCAACACAGATAATTTAAAATATTGCCTCTGGTACTTCCTAGCTATGTAATATTGTGAAGTTCTCTGAGTCTAGTTTCCTAATCTGTACAGTGGGAACAATAAACATTATCTCCGATAGTTGTGAATATCACAAAACTAGTGTATGTGTATACATATATATGTATACATATATACACATATATTTATATATATTATCTACTGAACAACCTAGCTGTATCCAATTCTAGCCTTAATTCCAAGGTTTGTATTCACCAATACTGCTATGAATACATTACATAGCAAGAAATATCAGTTCGTTTATGTTCACAGAGAAAGGCTGGCACTTGTGGGTACAAAAATCTTGAATGGCAAACATATCTTTATGTACTTTCTTAGCAAGGGTATAAAAGTACAAAGACCAGCCATTATGGAAAGTGGCCAGCACTTACTTAATCAGAGTCCTGCTAGCCCAACTACAACCTCAGATGTTCTCTAGCTTATTTTTGGACAGTTTAATTGTCCAAGGACATACTCCCAGGGCACTCCACTCTCTGTAGACACCAGTCCATTAATGGTCAGTCTTTTGAACCAGTCATTCAGCTAGTTCCAAATTTATTTAACTATATTATCATCCAGCCCATATTCCTCCTTTTTTCCACTAGGATATTATTAGAGACTTTGTAAATTGTTTTCCTGAAATACAGCTTTATTATATCTCCAGCATTCCCCTGATGTACCATTCAAGTAAATGTTCAGCATCCTTTTTGTCCTTCAAAGCTTAGCTCAGATGCTACTAGCTTCATAAATTTTTCTCCTATATTCCCTGCTGAAATTGGGATCTCCCTCTTCAAATTTTCTAAGACCTATTTATCTGGGGATCTTCTTTGCCTCCAGCACATTCTGCCTTTTATTAGACTTATCTGAGTATGTGTCATTTCTGCCCTGGTAGAATATAAAAGCTACATGTCAGGAATAGTGACTTGTACATAGTAGGTAGTCAATATGGAAGAGAAGAAGGGAAGGAGGGAGGAAGGAAGGAAGGAGGAAAGGAAGAAAGGAAGAGAAGGAGGAAGAAAGAGAAAAAGAAAGAAAGAAAGAAAGAAAGAAAGAAAGAAAGAAAGAAAGAAAGAAAGAAAGAAAGAAAGAAAGAAAGAAAGAAAGAAAGAAAGAAAGAAAGAAAGGAAGGAAGGAAGGA
>NW_027187460.1:17984386-17984467 GCF_028583685.1 Petaurus breviceps papuanus | reverse complement strand
GATAAAAAGGAAAGAAAGAAAGAAAGAGAAAGGAAGAAAGAAAGAGAGGGAGGAAGGAAGGAAGGAAGGAAGGAAGGAAGG
>NW_027187460.1:17979137-17984286 GCF_028583685.1 Petaurus breviceps papuanus | reverse complement strand
AGAAAGGAAGAAAGGAAGGAAGGAAGGAAGGAAGGAAGGAAGGAAGGAAGGAAGGAAGGAAGGAAGGAAGGAAGAAAAGAAAGAAAGAAAGAAAGAAAGAAAGAAAGAAAGAAAGAAAGAAAAAAAGAAAAAAAGAGACAAGGGAAGGAAGGGAGGGAGGGAAGAAGGAAGAAGGTCATTTGTGGCAAGTTTAGAATTAAGATGGCAACTGTCCTACTCATTTTCTGTCACCAACTTTATTGCCTGGGTTGCCTTAAATTTCTTTCCTAAGGTAGATTTCATTTCCTTAGGAATTAGCCTAGAACCCTCCCTGATAAAGGTTTTCCTGATTTCCAATGAATGAGTAAATGAAGCATTTATTAAAGGTTTACTATGATATTATTTGCTTACCCTGTACTAAATTCTGGGCATGCAAATATGAAAATAAGACAATACCTGTTCTCAAGGAGCTCACCTTCTAGTGAAGGAATCAACATATGAAAAATTTCTTTATTATTATTATTATTTTGGAGGGGAGGAAAGCAAGGCAATTGCGGTTAAGTGACTTGCCCAATATCACAAAGCTAATTAAGTGTCAAGTATCAGAGGTCTGATTTGAACTCAGGTCCTTCTGTCTCTAGGGCCAGTGCTCTATTCACTGTACCACCTAGCTGTCCCAACATGAAAGATTTTTCTTGCAAGTCAGATGGAAATATGCTATGTTCCTTAGGGTACAGAGGCAAAATGCATGATAATACCACTTTTAAAATTTCATTTCTGCTGATAAAAATATATTAGTTATTGTTGAATCACAATGTCAAGGACTTTGGTGGCAAAAACTACCCTCTGTAACAGCAAGCACCTTAGCATACCTAGGGTGGCTGCCAACACAGGTTCTTAGATAAGCTTTTCTAAAGGAAAGCAACTCAAAATAGGTTAACAATCTTGCTTTAATCAAATATATGTCATTTATCTAGTTCAGGGGGAAAAGGTCAACACCCCGAACTTCAGAGAATACAAACAAGTTACAAGCAGACAACAAATACATAGAAATATCAGTAGACAGGCTTCCAGCTGTCTGACCATTACATCCATATCTAGTCAGTTACCAGAGAGGGAAGAACCATCTGGGTTGAGCCAGGGGACTCAACGGCTGCCCAGAGTCTCATCTGGTCAAATCATACAACTCTTCTCAAAATGAGCCCCAAAACAAAACCTCACATCAGGGTATATATAGCCTTCTCCTGGCTCAGGGAATTTCACAGAACCTCTTGACCCACTGCCCAATCAAAAAGCAACAAGGTGTGGGCATTCCTAAAAAACAAGCTTCCTGCCACAGGCTTCAGGTGAGCACATTTAGCCTATTAGGGGACAGAGTATATTTTCAAATCAAGGAAAGTTCTCAGTCACTTAAGACCATCAAAGGGCCTAGGGGCAGAGAACCATTCCTATAACACCTTCTTAGGGTCTTTGTAACTGTGTCTATAGCCTCTGCAGAAATAGTTATCAGGATTTACTTCATAGGATGATGACTAAGGTCACTGGGCTTGAAACATTGCTTTTCCCAAGGCCCTTGAATTCAGGGTTCTGGGTTGAATTAATTAGAATCTGAGGGGAGAGGGTGGTTAAGATGGTTCTTGGACCATGCTGCTCCCTGCCTCTCCCTCAGGGTACCCAGCTGCTTCAACAAGCCTGGCTTATCTACCCTGTCTGTGGCAGTCAGTTTGGAGCTTGTGGGGATGGTTGACTCCTTCTTCATTGGAACTGATTCTCCAAATGATGGATGACTGTGAGGGCTGGGCTAGAAGTAAGGCTGGTGGTCTAGAAGGTCCCAGAGCTTTTGTGCCTATTCATTTATTCATTCATGTTGACTGCAGCAGCAGCATTTAGAGAGGGCTTTATGATGTCCAAAGTGTTTTACAAATTTTGCTTCATTTTATTCTCATGACAACCCTGGGAGAGAGATACTATTAACCCCTTTTTACAGATGAGGAAACTACATCTTTAGGACTTTCAGGCCTTTCCATCTACCCTGAAACTTAATTTCCTTTTATATATTGTATCCTCTAAGTATGAGCTCTTTGAGAGCAAGGACTACCTCAATTTTCATATTTGTGTCACTAGCACTTAGCAGGGGTCCTAGGCAGCTAGGTGGTTTAGCAGATGGAATGCTGGACCTGCAGTGAGGAAGACCTGAGTTCGAATATAGTCTCCGATACTTACTAGCTGTGTGACCCTGGTTTGCTTTAATCTACTAGAGATGGAAATGGCCAACCACACCAGTATCTTTGCCAAGAAAACCCCAAGTCCAAATAAAATCAAGCAAGTAAAAACAAAAATTCATTTTGACCCTAGGTAGGTATTCCTCTAGTCAACTGATGCCCACTGGCAGGGCCATTCTGAGGGAGCTTAAACCTTAGTGCAAATAAGTCACTATGTAACAGAGGATTCTAGGGTCCAATGTTAGTATTTTATTTCTTTTTGATTCCCACAGATGCATGTTTCAGGATTTTAGAAAGAGATCTTAAGATCACAGATTTAGAGGTACAGAGACCTTATAGGTCATGGAGTCCAAGGCTAATTTTTCAGCTCAAAAGGTCCATTGATTACCCCACCCTAATTAAAAAGTACTTGCCTTTGTTAATTGGGGACTGTATTTTACTGAATCAATCAATCAGAACTAAGTGAGACATGGTCTGTTCTGAGCGAGTAGGAAATTTTCATGCCCTGAAGAGTTTACACAAAAGCAAAAATTAGTTCAGAATTATAGAAAGATTTCAAGAGTGTGGCAGTGGAAAGGAAGTAGGGGCGCATCCAAAGCCAAGCCAGAAATATTCACTGGCAAAGGAACAGTCAGTGAAAGGAGAAAGAGAAAGAAGGACTTAGCTATGTAAGGGAAAGGAAAAATTAAGGTGGTACAGTGGAAAGATTACTATTTGTGGAGTCAGAAGACCCTGAGTTCTAATTCTACTACTGTTACTATACTTGTGTGATTCTGGCAAGTCACTTAACTTCCCTGGGCCTCAGTCTCCTCTGTTACATTAAGAGATTAGACCAAATTGCCTTGGAATTTCCTTCCAACTTTAGATACTATGAACCTAACAGTAAAGTTGCATGTGATCTTACTGTTTGGATGCTAACAGACCAATAGTTTGTTGCTTTTTTTTTTAACTTTTTTAAATTTTTGATGAGAAATGTTACAGGGTTTTGCACCCCACTATAAGATAATAGCATTTTTTGCAAGTTCATCCTCAGGGTAAGTATTAGCATCTGTAGTAGGCAGGCTTCCTACCCTGAAATAATAGTCACCTCCTAAAGTCACTAAATTACCTTAGGGTAATTAAATGAAACTGGAAAACTGGAGTTTACAGGTAAGCACAGTAGGAAAGAAAAGACAGAGGTGAATTTGAGAGATTTTGCAGAGGTAGAATAAATGACATTTTGTGACAAAGTAAATATGGAGAGTGAGGAAGATGGAAAAAATATCAAAGATGATTCTGAGATTGGAGCCTGCCTGGATAGTGGTACAATGAAAAGAATTAGGGGAGAGAGGAGGAAGAGGAGCTAGTTTTGGGGAGTGAGGGAAATGTGGTACAATAGAATGTGTGCTGGCTCTCAAGGTAGCCTACCTCTGTCACTTACTTCTGTGGGCAAGTCACTTAAACTTAACTAGTTCTCAGTTTTTCATCTGCAGAACGAAAGGGTTTGAGTAAATGGCTGCAAAAGCACCTTCTAGCTATAGATCTAGGATCATATGATAAGTTTAGCTTGGGGATGTAGAGTCAGAGATGTTGGGAGGATATTCAGGTAGACATATCAAGCCCAGCAGCTGAAAATTTGGGGATTCAAGCCCCAAAGAAGCTATTCTTTCTATTGTCTCCCCCCAAAATCTCTTCTTTCCATTTCTCATTTCATGTGAGTAACTGAAGTCTTCTATTATTACAGCTTTATCGACTTAAGGAAGATAAAGAAGTTACTTATAATTCACATGTGATGCTCATTTTGAAGTTGATACAGATGAAGATTTTTAAGATCTTCCTCCATAGAAGAAATCCTGAATAATCCTTCAGATTTCTCTCCTTTGCTCATCTTTTTACCTCCTCCTCTAAGAAAATTCAGTGAACTGAACCTGGAATTCCTCTGATTTCTCTGGGCTTCTATTTTTTGCAAAATTTTATCCTTTTTTTCTTCTAGAATGTGAAACAATTGGTCATAATAATAGTAATACTAGGTCAGAATAAATCATGGACTGGAAATATTGGCAGATAAATATGGGGGTGATAAGATAATAGTGATTTTTACTAGGGACAGAACATGGTGGTTGAAGGAAGATTTCAGGCGGCAGTTACAGTTCCTGCCTCAGGAAGCTGCTTTCCTGTGTAAGTTCAAAGCTCAAGTAGTTGATTTTATGCCCAAAATATCTAAACCTGTGTGATAGTAATGTCAATTAAAGATTCCCCTGTATTGGCTTGGTTTTCAAATTGATTGTGTTAAAACCCAGAGTTTGTTAATCCCACCTGTGGGATGGACTTGTTGATGTGAAAAGAAAGTCCTGAACTGGGAGGAGCTGGTGACATAGATTTGGAGAGACAAGAGAGAGGCAGAAGAACTTTTTGGAAGCAGCACCCACGTGAAGGCAGAGAGAGAGACTAAGAGAATTGCTGGTGGCCACTTTGAATCGCCCTGGACTTTTGAGACCTGTTCCCTGAGCTGCCAAGGACTGAGGAGACATGGCTGTTTTGCTGGTACTTTGTCTGTCTGTTTTGATGTTGTTTTGCCAGATTTGTCCACTGGTGAAAGACAGTCCTTTTGTTGAAGAAGTCCTGGAACCTGGCTTTTGGTTACGAAGCCCTGAGACTGTCCTGCAGACAGAGAGTGAATACTGTCCACTGGTGAAGGACAGTGCTGTTGTTGCAGGGTTCTGGAGACTGTCCTGCAGACAGAATGAATACTGTCCACTAGTGAAGGACAGTGCTGTTGTTGCAGGGGTCTGGGAACCTTTCTGTTGGTTCAGAAGCCCTGAAGAAGGATTTTCTTGTTGTATGTTTACAGAAATCCTGGGAGAGGGCTTTGCTAATGTGTTCAGGGGTTCTAGGACTGTTCTACAGACAGAGGATAAATTCATGAAGGGACTGGCAATGTATCTTGTGGCCTTGCTAAGCCTTGTCTC
>NW_027187460.1:17970929-17979127 GCF_028583685.1 Petaurus breviceps papuanus | reverse complement strand
ACTTGATGTAACTCTGGGGTAGATTCAATTGTGATCCAGGGGTGGGGAACTTTTGACCTTTTTTGTGTTCTATGGTTGAAAGAATGAATGTACTTTACTTAGATTGGAAACTAATCTCCATTTGAGAAGAGGGGCTTTGTGGTGGACTAAATGAAGGTATAGCCTAGGGGTGGAGAAGTATTTAGACCAGGGACTTTGTAATTGATTGAATGAATGGAAGGTCCTGGGGTGGGGTAGTACTTGGAGATTATTTAATCACACTTAGTAAATGCTGTATTTTGAATGATGTCATATTTTGATCTCTGTTCTTAATTTGCCACTGAATAAAATGGAGAGCACCTATGCTGGTATTTTGAACCTTGGGAAGTTGCCTTTCCTTGGCATTATATTACAACCTGATATTTCTACTTCTTTTAAACTGTCCTTAAAAAAAAGGTGAGGGGAAACTCTGTGGAGGTGTGATTATAATGGTAGCAATCATGTTACTCTATGAAATTTGTGAGAAAATCTAGGTATTTTCTGTTGTATAATCAATGATGAGGAAATCTAGAAACCTATTACTTAAAAGATCACCCAATAGAGAAAGTGTGGCCTAGTAGATATAGAATGACAACCTTGGAGTCAAAAAGTTTTCTCCTGACACATGCTAGCTATGTGACCATTAGCAAGTCACTTAATTCCCTAGGTAATTATTTATGATTGTAAGTTATGGACAGTGGCCATTCTGCATGTGGGAATTTCCACAACAGGAGTTCCCTTTAGCAAATGAAATTATGAGTTCAAGTGCTGCCAGTATAGTATGGTATAATATAGTGTAGTAGGTGTCCCCCCCCGCCCCACGCACACACACACATACACATGAGCAGTTTAGAAAGGCAAGTAGTGACCAATGACAAAAATGCCTATAATTTTACTCATGAAAGGAACATCGAATGAATTGCTGCTAAATCCATTCTATATTCTTTTTTCTTATGCATACTAGCCTGACTTGAGACCCCAGACTGTATCCCTACATCCTCCTTAATAGGCACTCATGCACTGTGCATGCATCAAGAAATCTGGAATCGCAGTTCACTAAAAACCATGCCTGGCAAATTTATTCATTGTTTCCTAGGAAGAGGTTGGAGGAGATGGAAAAGTAGGAAGAGGTAGAGGGAGAAAGGAGAAGTATTTTTACTTCCTGAGGAAGGAAGAGAAGGGTTTTCTTATGTTTTGGATGACATATATAATCATATAAACTTAATGTCCACAAATCTAATCTAGACCAGAGCATTCCAGACATCATTATATTGTTGAAAAGTCTCTTTAATGTCTCACCTAAGGAATTTCAAGGAACCCTCTTTTCCAGGATGGTCTTAGGCGGAGAGGAGCAGAGAACACCTACCGACATTGCATGATGTCAAGGGAACCCAGAAGACCCACCACAACTACCACCAAATATCTGAAATCTCATGGTTAGCATTTCATTTCATTAGCTTAAGATCTTTGGATTTTTTTTCTTAATTATTCAACTAAAACTATGTAAACAGGACGTATAAAACAAGCAAAAAAGCGGGGGGGGAGGCGGGGACTGAAGACTGTGAAGTTGTAATTACCAAGAAGTTTGGTCTTGGAGAAGAATAAATGAACAAATGAATGAAGAATTTTTTTTAAAAGAGAAGGGAGGGGCAGCCAGGTGGCTCAGCGAGTGGGAGCACCAGCTCCAGTGTCGGGATGACCTGGATTGAATCCAGGCTCAGATACTCAGCACCACACCCAGAAATAATAACTGGCCGTGTAACCTTGAGCAAGTTACGTAACCCCAGTTGCTTTAAAAAAAAGAGAGAGAAGGGAAAAATTGAGGAGGGTCATTGACCCCTTGGGTATCTCAAAGCAGAACCCTTGGACTGAGGGAAGTTCTAAGAAAGATCTGTTTCAATCTACTTTCATATAGCATTACTTCAAAACCCTTTACCATCCTGGTTGCTCTCCTTTGGACACTCTCCCTTTATCAATGTCCTTTCAGAAAATGTGGTGTCCAGAAATGATCCTAAAGCTCCATACATTGTCTAACCAGGGTATAGTACAGTGAAATTATCATCTCCATATTCTGGGACACTGGGTCTCTTGATTCAAGTTAAAATTGCATTATGTTTCTTGGCTGACATCAAATGATTGACTAACATTGAGAGTCCACCAAAAGTCCTTCATCAGAAAGGTACCTAGTTCCTGCTTCCTGGAGGTCTTCCAGCAGAATCTGGGTCAATGCTTGTCAACAATATTGTAGAAGGATTTCTTGGTCAGATACAGGTCAGACAGAATGGCATCTGAAATCCTTTCCTTTGGTCATATTCTTTGAATTCATCAAGGTTTTCCAAACATGGCTTGAGCTACCCAGACTACCCAGATTTTACCCAGAGCTACAATCCATTAATTTCCTCATACTTTTCATTTCCCTTGAAATGACATTCTTCCTACTGAAATCTTATTCACCCTTGAAGGAGCAGCTCAAGTTCCATTTTCTCTACAAAGCTTTCTCTTATGCATCCAACTAAGTGACCTCTTCCTTCTCTGAATTTTAATGTTTGTACCTGGCTAATAAATTTATTTTTATTGTAAATTTTATTATATTATTTGTGCTCATGCATTATATCCCCATCCCCAAAAACTATAAGCTCCTTAAGAACAAGGATTGTATCTTACTCAAATTCTATACACACATATACACATGCACGCACATACACACACAAATATATGTGTATATATAAATATGTGTCTGTATAATATATTTTTATGTGCATATGCATAAGCATATATGATATAAAAATTTGTAAATATACATTCACATATCTACATATACATATATGTCTGTGTGCCTGTATTTTTTTATACGTTCACACATCTACTACGTTCAAGGTACCATGCTATGTATGCATTGGAAATATAGAGATAGATTATTACAAACCTTTCCCTCAATCCAATGAGGGGAAACATGCACAAAAATAACTGACATGGGATGGGAGGCAGGGAACGTGGTAAGCACAAAGGAAATGTCTAAGTAAATTGCTGTGACAAATTGGAGGAGGGGCAAAGTAAAGAAGAGGTCACTTTGAGGGAGAACCTAACTTGGATCTTAAAGGTAGAGAGTGACTTTCACAAGTTATGGGTGGAGGTAAGTTAGAGGCATAGTCCATTTAAGGCTTGGGGGAAGGATTGAGTGTAAGAGAAGGCAGGACAAGAACATAAAGACAGATCAAATTGAGGTAGTATGTAGTATAGATTAATGGAAATAGTATAAAATAAAACTGGAAAGGTAGGTTGGATCTAGCTTATAGAGGAATCTATTTAAATCTTATAAGAGTTTATACTTTATTTCATAGGGAATAGGAAGCCACTTTTTTTTGAGTAGAGCATTAAGAAGATAACTAGAACAGCAGAATGAACGATTGTTTGAAGAAAAGATAGATTAGAGGCAAGAAAACAAGGGAGGAGGCTATTACAATAAATTAGAAAAGAAAAGGTGAAGGCCTGAACAATGGTAGTTTCTGTAGAAGTGGAAAATAGGGTATAGATTACAAGAAAAATTGTGACTCTAGAAAGAACCGAATTTGACAATTGATCAGATGTATGGGATGAAGGAAAGAGAAGAGTAAAAGATGACCCTGAGGTTATAAACCTTGATAACTAAGAGAATGATGGTATCATTAAGTGAGGTAAATTATGGAGAAGGAAAGACATTTCAGGGAATGTTGCGGGCGTTTGCCTTCGCAACAGATCTAGACGACTAGCCCCACGGCCCTCTACTTACCCATCCCGGGTCTTCGGTCGTCACCGGCCCCTCACGGGGAAAAACACCAGACAGAAGGCGGAGGAGTGAAGCGGGGTGGTTTATTTCTCAACAGTTACATGGCGGAGAGAGAGAGAGCGCCCTCTCACACAAGAAAATATATAGCGAATCCGAGCCAATCACATCGCAGTTTTACATTTATGGCCTTATATGGTGATCACCCCCATATTCATTCAAAGCAACCATGGCACCACCCAAAAACCCCTCCCCCTCCCCCATCAACTCCCCCTTTTTCTTTAAAGCAAACGAAAATTCTATATGCCAAAAGAATCGGCAATGCAAACTGCTAAACTTCTCGCTACAGGCGACACAGGTGACCATGCTTCTTGCCCGAAGGACCACGGAAAAATCCCATTACCACTCAGGGGTCCTGTCCCAAGGACTCTGATGTGCGGTGCGGGGGCCTCTGGCTTAGGTCACCTCCGATTCACTCGAACCTTACCCGTCCTAGGACACCGACACCCTGGGTCCTGTCTTAGGCGGCCGAGGAGGGAGGAGTTGCCCGTCATGGAGTCACCCCCGTCTTACCCCAGGTGTCACACGTCCTCCATGGCCTGGAACCATACCTGAGGATCTCCCCCCTCTTGGAGGGTAAAAAGGGCCTGTTGGGTCAGAAGCATGTAGCCATCCTGACGGCGCCGTAGCCTGCAAACACAATACAAAAGCAAAATAATTACAAGAACAAACACCACGGTGGAGGAGGTTAAGCCTCCCCACTGTGAGAACCAGGTTGTAACATCATGCAGCCACTTAGACAGTCCGGAGAGAACGGCAGGATCGACAGAGGTGGAATTCACCACTGCAATAGCCAGTCTTAATTGTTTTATCTGTTGTTCGTATTCAGCAGACCAATTGCCTTCTTGCTTGTAAAGTTGAGGCGGTCGGACCACACAGCCTCCTGAGGAAACAGCCCGACACATGGTGACAGTTCCGGATCGACTGTGGGTGTGATTTGAAAACATAACGTCCCATTAAGTGATATTGTCCTGTTACTTTCCACCGGCCTAGTGTCGCTGTTGAGGTGCAGAACAGGGAGCTTAAGGGTGTTGTTAACTGTAAATAAACGAGGAAAAACTTGTGCCGAAGAAGTCACAGGCATGGGTCTCGGGAAGGTGGAAAGCAGTCCCCAGCGTAGTTCCGTCACGGCATTCTCAGCAAGGAGACCCAAGATGAGGAGGGTGAGTCGACAATCTGAAAGATAAGAAGAACAAGAATTCTCCTCACCCCCCAACCTGTCGGGGGTGGTGCCTTAATCAAGATCCCTAACTTTGTGAAGGGGCACCCATTGCTGTACCGCCGTTGGGTCATTATTTGGAAAAAAGGAAAGGTGGCCGGGCCTTCTTCCAACCACTTTTACAGGGCCGTGCCATTGGCCCCCCTTATCCTGCCACATTACCCTGGAACCGGGCAGTGCCCGGTTAGGTGCGGGGAGGGTCAATGGAGAAGAGGTGGTGTTCTCACCGGAGGTGCTCCAGAACCTCATGGCGGCAGTGGTGCCGTCATCTCTAACTTGCAGGAAATTTAAGGTAAAGACAACCTGGGCCAACTCTTGACGAGTGACCGACCTGCATATTCCCCCTTTCTGTTTAAACAGGGCGGTCTTAAGTGTACGGTTTGCCCGTTCAACAAGGGCTTGCCCGGTAGGGTTGTAGGGGAGGCCTGTAGCATGTTGAATAGAAAATTCAGTACAGAACAAGGCAAAGGCCTTGGAAGTATATGCCGGGCCATTATCAGTCTTTAAGGCTAATGGCACTCCTAGGATAGAAATCATTTCATAGAGATGGGCAATAACAGCTCTGGTTGACTCACGAGGCTGCAGGGAAGCAAAGACAAAAGATGAGAAGGTATCAACACAAACATGGATAAACTTAGAGCCAAGATGTGTAACATCCATTTGCCAAAGCTCATTGGGGGCAGTACCTCGGGGGTTAAATGCGTCCTCCTTAATGCGAGGGCGGAAGGGGGCACACACAATACATGACCGGACAATAAGTCTGGCCTCGCTCTTCGGCACACCATAAAGAGCCCTAAGAGACCGAGCTGAGATATGGAACTTAGCATGTGCCAACTGTGCAGGGGAATCTTTCGGGGGGAGAGAGGGTGGGGAAAGGCTAACTGCGTGGAGGGCCTGGTCCGCTTGTGCGTTCCCAGAGTAAATGGGACCCACAGCAGTAATGTGCGACCGAACATGCAGCACATAAAGAGGGTGGCGCCTAAGATGAAGAAGCTCCTGAACCTCTTGAAGGAGCCTCAAGACCGCAGTGCGCAGAGAAATATACGCGGAAGGGAGGCGGGGCAGCATGAGGGTGCAATATTGGCTGTCTGTAATCAAATTAAAAGGAACATCAGCATATAGCCGAAGGGCTTGTTGCACAGCAAACAGCTCATTCTTTTGGGTGGATGTATATGGAGTATTGAAAAGCCAGGTGTGGGGAACACTCGGATCATGAATTACTGCGTGGCGGTCCTTTGTTGCATCAGTAAAAACATTAGGGCCCTGCACGGGCACGCCAGACACCACCGGTATAGGGGGTCTCAGCTCCAAAGAGGCAAACATACGGAGCAAAGCAGGGCGAGAGACCTTACAAGTCCTCACCGAAGTCAGAAGGGTCGCCCAGGACAGGGATTCCTGGGCTAAAGTCATGGCAAGCTCCGGGGAAATGGAGCAATTCAAGGCAAAGTCGCACCCAAACAGGCAACGACAACGATGTAAAGCCTGAAGGGCAAAAAGGCAATAAGCCTCCCATTTATCCACCAGGGACGCCTTGCTCACCTTTGGGTATAACCACTCTAGACATCCCTGCTTTTGGAACAGGCAGCCCCACTGTGGGCCGCTGTCACTCAGTACTTGGAAATAAACTGGAGAGCCGGGAATGTAACGAGTCAAGGTGGTCTGGGCCCTCTTCAGAACCTCCTCGACTGCCTGAACCGCCTGAACCGCCTCTGGAGTCCAACTCCTAGGGGAACTCAGCAAAGAGTCTCCTCGGAGCAGCTCATACAAAGGTTGCATCACACTGGCAGGCAAGGGGGCTGTGGCTCTAATCCATTGGAAGGCGCCAACCAGCCTCTGGAAGTCATTCAAGGTCTTATAAGCACTCAATTTGATAGGAGGCAAGGTCCTTTGAACAGTACTAGCGGTAATCCTGTGTCCCAAATACTCATAGGGGGGGTGCCTCTGTACCTTCTCGGGAGCTATAACAAAATTCTGTTGAGCCAATGCCTGCATCATGAAGGAAAGGCATTCCTGTACCTCTCCAGCTGTGGGGCCAGCAACAAGAATATCATCCATGTAATGGATAATTATGAACTCTTTGTATTGATCCCTAATTGGCTCCAAAATCTGGGCAACATAGAACTGGCAGAGGGTAGGGCTATTAGCCATTCCTTGGGGCAGAACCTTAAACTGAAACCTCTTAGAGGGAGCCTGGAAATTTATAGAGGGTACAGAAAAGGCAAACTTCTCCCTGTCCCCAGGGTGCAGGGGAACGCTGTAAAAGCAGTCCTGGATATCAATGACTGCGATATGCCAATTTTGGGGGATAGCTACGGGCATAGGTAAGCCAGGCTGTAATGAGCCCATCGGGAGCAAACAGGCATTTATAGCTCTGAGGTCTACGAGCATCCTCCATTTTCCTGATTTCTTCTTAATGACAAAAACTGGGGAATTATATGTTCTAAAGGAGGGTTCAATCCTATCATCCTGCAAAAGGGAGCCAACAATTTTTTGTAAAGCAGTGAGCTTCTCGGCTTTAAGGGGCCACTGCTCAACCCAGACCGGGCGGTTATTTGTCCAGGTCAATTTCGGGGCGAAGCTCAAATCGAGAGTGGTCCCTACCCATTTCCCGGTAAGCAGTCCGGGGTTACTAAGGAGAGTTGCATTTGTGCAAGGACATCCCGCCCCCACAGAGCATAAGGCAGCTCGGGGAGACACAAAGGAGTGAACCTGCCTGCATTATCATCCACCGACCACGAGAGGGCACGAGCCGATCTCTGAGCTTTCTTGTTCCCCCCCACTCCCTGGACCGGCGTGGATGCAACCATCAAGGGCCATTCTTTCCTCCACTGATCCAAATTAATGACTGAACAATCAGCCCCCGTATCAATGATCCCTAAGATCGGATAAGTCTCAACATGAATAATCAAAGTGGGACGGTTCAAAGTGATGGAACGAGCCCAATTCAATTGGCAAGGATGCTGGGATGAGGGGCCGAAGGGAAATGCCTTAGCAATGATCTGATCAGCCCGTATGGAGACGGGGGTGCAGTGTGGATTAAACAGGGTCAACATTGCCTCCATATCCTCTGCTACTTGGGTGGGGACCTCAAAGTCAGGAGAGCCTTCTAGGCCGGTCACTACAGCTGGGTGGAAAGGC
>NW_027187460.1:17918347-17970529 GCF_028583685.1 Petaurus breviceps papuanus | reverse complement strand
AGCGAACCAGGGCAGCCATTCTCAAAAGCTGCCATCTGCTGTCCCACAACTCTCCATCTATCGGCCTGTATGCCGACATGCCTGACCCAAGGGCATATGTCCCAGATCTTATCTATAAACTCCCTACAGGTCTTAATGGGGATTTTTGCCCCCCTTTGGGCGCAGAGCTTATAAAGTTGCTCCCTATCACCCCCTTCTCCTCCTCCTCCGGCCTAAATACAGGGATACTATGCCCTGTTCCCATCCTATCCTCTTCCCGAGGCTACAGTGGCCTCGAGGCTGCCTGGAGACTGGAGCAGACCAGCTGCGTCCAGCAGGCCGTCCGCCAGCTAGTCGTCCCGAAAGGTCAGCCCCACGTTGGGCGCCAGAATCTGTTGCGGGCGTTTGCCTTCGCAACAGATCTAGACGACTAGCCCCACGGCCCTCTACTTACCCATCCCGGGTCTTCGGTCGTCACCGGCCCCTCACGGGGAAAAACACCAGACAGAAGGCGGAGGAGTGAAGCGGGGTGGTTTATTCCTCAACAGTTACATGGCGGAGAGAGAGAGAGCGCCCTCTCACACAAGAAAATATATAGCGAATCCGAGCCAATCACATCGCAGTTTTACATTTATGGCCTTATATGGTGATCACCCCCATATTCATTCAAAGCAACCATGGCACCACCCAAAAACCCCTCCCCCTCCCCCATCAAGGGAATATGATTAATTCACTTTAGGATGTGCTGAGTTTGTTTCCTGGAGGGTATAATAGATACCCAATCTCACTTCATGTCATTTATCTGCTTTGGCCCATATCATGAGTGCAAGACACTCCAGCTATAAAGCACTGAACAAAAGCCCGTCTTGATTGAATCTCTTTCCCCAGAAATTGCCAAAGAAATCCCCCCCCTCCCCTGCCAAATGAAATAGCCTCCAAAATTATCATGCAATCAAGCCACCACGAGCCCTTTGCATGAGACTATTTGAAGTGAAAGAAATGCCTGTAATGAGAATAATGTGTGTATGTTCATAGATACATACTTTTTTTTTTTAAGCAATTGGGGTTAAGTAACTTGCTCAAGGTTACACGGACAATTATTTCTGGGTGTGGTGCTGAGTATCTGAGCCCGGGATTCGATCCGGGTCATCCCAATACTGGAGCCGGTGTTCTTACTCACTGAGCCACCTGGCCGCCCCGATACATACTTTTTAAAAAGTACGTCAGTAACACTTTTGTCTTTGCTACACTTGCATTCCTGAACCTTGAGGCCCCTTATCCAAACTCCTGGAGACTTCCAACCTTATAAGTAGCAGCCATATGTATAGAAGTTGTTCAATCATTTTTCAGTCATATATGACTCTTCATGACAAAGATACTGGAGTAATGCCATTTCCTTCTCCAGCTCATTGTACAGATGAGGAAACTGAGGCAAACAGTGTTAAGTGACTTGCGCAGGGTCACACAACTAAGTGTCTGAGGCCAGATTAAAACTTAGGAAGTTGAATCTTTCTGACTTCATTTCAGGCTGTGTATGGAAAAGGGAGAATGTAAAGATTCACTTTAATTCAACAATTCAACAAGCATTTATTATGTGTCTACCAAGTACCAGGCACTGTACACCAGGAATATTAAGACAAAAGTGAGATAACCCCTGGACTGAGGGAGCTCATGCTTTACTGGGGGAAACACACGCATAAGTGAATACAAAGATATATAAAGAGTAATTTCATGGATCAAGGCACTATCAACTGCAAGTATCTGGAAAGGCCTCATGTAGATGGGGTATTTGAGCTAACTCCACATTTATACAGTACTTGAAAGTTTACAAAAGGCTTTATCTCATTTAGTTCTTACAAGAATCCTGTGAAATAGGTTGCTATTATTACCCCCATTTTGCAATTAAGGAAACTGAAGCAAACAGAGTTTGTGACTTGCCTAGAGTTGCACAGCTAGTGAGTAACTGAGGCTAGATTTGAACTCAGGTCTTCCTGCGCCCAGGAATCCACTTCATCACCTTGCTACCTAGAATAAAAGAAGGCTGACTACCCTTTTCTTAGTGAATCATTGTCCTATGAGCCCTGAGCTAGAGCTCAAAGCAAAGATATTGACAAAGTACCACAAGCATATATCAGATATGGTATTTTTTTCTTTCTATAAGAGGAAAGTCAAAATATATTGCTGTCATACCTTACCCAACTATGCATTCTTGATATAGGACACATTTTACAGGTTCAGTCAAGATGACTCCTTTCATGATCATTATCCAGAATATAATGCCTTAAGGCTTGTAAAGCCCTTGGCACACCTTATCTCATTTGATTCTCCCACCAAACATCAAGGAAAGACTAAGAAATTCTTATCATTATCATCAGATGACAAAACTGAAAGAAGTTTAAATTACTTTTATGTTGTCAGAGAGCTAATACATGTTGGAGGTAGGCTTTTAAAGTATTTTTATTTATTTTGTTAAATATTTCCTAATCACATGTAAAAAATATTAGCCATCATTTTTAAATTGAATTTTAAATTCTTTCACTCCATTCTACTTCTTTCCCCTCCTTGAGAAGGCAAGCAATTTGATATTGATTATACATATGAGTTCATACCAAATATATTACCATATTAGCCACATTTCAAAAGAAAACACAAACAAAATAAAACAATAAAAATAAAGAAAGTAAAAATAAAAGTTTGTTTCAATCTGCATTCAAAGTTCCTCCTAGGGGTAGATAGAATTTTTCATCATGGGTCCTTGGGACTAGTCTTAGATCATTATCTTGATCAGCACAGCTAAGTCTTTCATAGTTAATCATCCTTACAATATTGCTGTTACTATGTACAGTGTTCTGAATTTGCTCACTTTACTCTACATCAGTTCATACAAACCTTCCCAGGCTTTTCTGAAATCATCTTGCTCTTCATTGCTTATAGCACAATGGTATCCATCACAATCATATACTGTGACTTGTTCCATCATCCCCCAATTGATGGGCATTCCCTCAATTTCCAATTCCTTGTCATCACAACAGAGCTGCTAAAATATTTGTACAAATAGGTGCCTTTCTTTTTTCCTCTGTCTCAAACTTTAGGCTTTTTTGTACTACTGTCTTCAAAGATAGTTTGGATGCTTTGGAAGTTTTCAGTGCTTCCAAGATGGTGTGATCTGTGGAGAGGTGTGGTCGCTGCTCTCCTGGTCTGAACTCTAGTCCTTACCCAGGAAGGAGCCCTGATTCCTTGAGATTGCAATTGATACTGATCCTCATGGTCCCTTCTCCCTTGGGATCAGAAATGATACTGTTCCTCAAGATTATTGATCCCTTATGACCAAAAGTGATACTGGCCCTGACGGCTTCCACTCCTTCTAGACTAAAAACGCTTCTCTCTGCCCTTGAACTGTGACCTGGAAGTATAGGGAATATAGGATATAAGCAATAGACTTATCAAACAACTTCTAGTCCTACATCCAGTGCTACCACAGGGGTCCCCTGTAATATCTTTCTGACTAGTTGCCAGGTCTCCTTACCATCTCTGGCTGGAGAACTCCCAAAGCTGATGCTGCTTCTGTCACCACCACCTGGTCCCAATACTGGTTCATCCACATGAACTCTAGGCCTGCCTCCACCCACATGTCACAGATTTCTCTTTCCAACCTCTTAAGTTGTTTTAGACTGGAAGAATATCTCACTCTTACCTTTTGTTGGCTTTGCTACTCCAGAATTTGACTTGATGCCTTATTTTGGAGGGGAATCTTGGTAGAGCTCAGCTGAGTACTTTCTCTACTCAGTCATCTTGGCGTTGTCCCCCAGAAACCTCCTGAAGGTGGGTTTCAAACCCAGATCTCTGACTCCAAATTCTGCATACTGTCCGCTATGCCCTGCTGTGTTTCATTTGAAAGTGCCTAACAAGGTCATAACAAATGGCATTTTAACTCTTGTTTCGCACTCAAGGTACTGTTAACTGAACTTACATCCTTCAATAAACTTCCCTAGGGTTCATATTTTCCATGAACTGTATTTTCCCTTCTCATTCTTCCTGACAGACTTCCTACATTACCATCTATTTAGAGATGATTCACTTCTAAATAGTCACAAATGCACAGGAGAGACTGACCATTTCTAGTATTTTTGTCTTTATGGAGGGGAGAATGCAGGGCAATTAGGGTTAAGTGACTTGCCCAAAGTCACACAGCTAATGTGTCAAGTGTCTGAGGTCAAATTTGAACTCAGGTCCTCCTGACTCCAGTGCCAATGCTCTATTCACTGTACCATCTAGCTGCCCCTGACCACTTCTTTAGACTACAAAAATTTGTCCCTCAAAGCCATCACAGTGGAACATACAGGTAGAATTATCCAATAATTGCAAACTCAAAATTGGAGCTATAATGATATATTGGAGTAGAGGTATGTTTTGAGGATCCATTTCTATAGTGGTGATAGTTGAAACCATGGAAATAGATCCAGAGAGAGAGAGAGAGAGAGGAGAGAGAGAATATGTTGGGAAATTTCCACATTTAAGTAATTAGGAGAATGCAAGAAATAAGCAAAAGAGGAAGAGAAGGAACATTAAGAGAAGAATGCTAAGAGTTCAAAGGCCATGGAAATCAATGGGGAGGGGGCATATCAAGTAGAGAGGAAGACCCAATCTTTACAAATACCACAGAAAAGTCAAAGAAAATGAAGATGGGATAAAAACCATTTGCTGTAACAATGAATGAGGTCATTAATGACCTAGGAGAGAGCTGTATCAACAGCAACAGAAGACAGATTGCAAAGATATGGGGGATGCGAAGGTGCTGAGGAAATAGAAGTAGAAAATGTGGGTTACTCAGAGCTGTTTCATCCTCTGAGACTGGAAGGAAGGAGAGGAGGGGTTAGAATGGTTAGAGTTTAAGAGGAATGGAAGATGGGAGATAAAGGACTTGGTACTGAATGATCTAGGCTTCATAATGAGGAAGATGACATTATTTTCTGAATGAAGGGGAAGGGAATGGAAATGGAGACTAGAGGAGAGAGAGAACATTCATCTTGCTATCCTTCATGGCATCTCACACAGTGCTATATACATAGAAAGGATTTAGTAATTAGATGGAGACAGATGGAGAAGGGGTGCAAGCATAGAGCAAGGAGAATAACAGAGGAGGAAGTTTTAGGAAAGAGTTCCATGTTATCTTATCTAAAACAAGCAGAGAAAAGGAGAAACTTGGGAACTAAAAATTTTAAATAGACTAGAATCGTGAGATAAAGCTAGCAAGAAATATGAAATGTATTGGGGATAAAGGTAAAGTCTTACACTTGGGTAAAAAAAATAACTTTGCCAGTACAGGATGGGTTAGGCAGTAATATAATACAACAATCAAAAAAGCTATTCCAACCTTCAGTTCTATTTGTAAAGACACAGTGTGCAGTATCCAAAATAAAGGGGTTGATAGTCTCATTATCATCTGCCCAGGTCCAACAATATTGGGAATAGTTTATCCCATTGCAGGTGGCACATTTTAGGACAGATATTGACTATCTTCATTGTGTCCAGAGGAGGGCAATTCAGGATAGTGATCATGATTTACAAGATTAAGTTAAAATAACTGAAATGTTTAGCTTTGAGAAAAGCAGATGGGAGGAGAGGGGAGGTTCCATTTAATTCAACAAAAAATTTATTAAATAACTCTCCTCGGCAGGGTGTATGACTATAAAGACAAACAGTCTCTCTCCTTAAGATGCTTATAATCTGTCTTCTAATATTTAGAGGCTTTTTATGTGTAAGAGGAATTACGCTTGTTGTGTGTTGGCCCTTCATTACAGAGCAAGACAATGGTAGGAAGTCATAGGGAAGCAAATTTCCACTAAACTTAAGGGGGAAATTACTAATAATAGGAGCTGTCCTCAAGCAGAATGGATTGCTTTGTTAGGTAGTAATTTTGCTGTCATTGATGGTATTTAAATGAAAACTGGATGACCAGTTGAGCATTTTGTAATGGAGAATCAAGCTTTGAATAGAGGTTGGATGAGAATAATTGTAGAGTGTGTAAGTTGGAAAGGACTTCACATACAATCTCTCTTCAGAATTTCCCGATTTCTGTTATTTTAGTCAACCAGCTTCATAACCTCTGATAAGGTGTGTTGTATAATACAAAGCTTAAAGCACTGTATAAAGAGGCCAGGTAATAGCAGTAGTGTTACTATTATTATTATTAGACTCTAGCCACAAGGCCTCTGCAAGGCCTTCATTCCCTGAGCCTCCTACAGCACTCCTGCTGAGTTTTAACAATGTCTACTTATTAATATAGCTGTGTGTTGGTAAATGTTTAACAGCCAGCATGTATGCACTTTTAAATTTAATTTAACTTTAATCTGTATTATTAACATGATCTTTAGTTTACACAATCAACAAAGCAACACATCAAGCCCTGATTTGTTTTTTTGTTTGTTTATTTTTTTTCCCAAATGATTTATTAACTTCTGGTTTACATCATTCATTTCTGCTAGATTTTGAGTTACAATTTTTTTCCTCTACCCACTGCCCCAAAATAGCGGTCCCACAGGATATCCCCTCCTCTAATCTACTCTCTTCCATATTTTCTCCTGTACCCCCTTCAAATTTTCCAACAGGGCATGGTGGATCTCTATGCCCCAGTGCCTGCATATCTTATTTCCTAATTACATGTAAAATAGTATTAATAATAGTATATATATATATATATATATATATATATATATATATTTTAAACATTTGATTTTAAAACTTTTAATTCCAGATTTATTCCCTTCCTCCCTTGTCACCCACACTTACTGGGAAGATAAGCAATTCAGTATAGGTTGTACACGTGTAGCTAATGTAAAACATTACCATAGTAGATACATTGTAAAAGACTGACTATATTTCCCTCCCTCCTATCCCACCTCCCACTTGTTCTGTTCTCTACTTTGATCCTATTCCTTTTCAAAAGCGGGTGCTTCCAACTTCCTTCCCCCCCCAGCCTGCCCTCCCTGAGCCAAATTCATTGAGAATAAGGTTTTGCCTTTTTGTCTTCCTGTTCTTCCCCTCCATTGTAACTATTTTCCCATGCCCCTTCTATAAGAGATAGTTTACCCCATTCTGTCTCTCTCCATCTCCTCTCATTATATTCCTCTCTCACCTCTTAATTTCACCTTTTAAATATCATCCTTTCCTATTAAATTGGTCATATGCCCCCTATCTATGTATACCTATAAACATATACACACATTCATATATGTATTCATATGCCCATATACCCTCCTGTATAGACATATATATATATATATATATTTCTATTCCCTTCAATTATTTTCATACTGAGAAAAGTTTCATCAGTTATGATTATTGTTTTTCCATGTAGGAATGTAAATAGTTCAACTTTGATAAGTTCCATATGATTTCTTTTCCCTGTTTACCTTCTCAGGCCTCTCTTGCTTCTTGTATCTGAATGTCAAATTTTCTATTCAACTCTGTTTTTTTCATCAAGAATACTTGAAGTCCTCTATTCCACTGAATGACCATATTTTCCCCTGAAACATGATTCTCAGTTTTGCTGGGTAGGTGGTTCTTGGTTTTAATCCCAGCTCCTTTGGCCTCCAGAATATCATATTCCAAGCCCTTCAATCCCTCAGTGTAGAAGCTGCCCGATCATGGGTTATCCTGATTGTGTTTCCACAATATTCAAATTGTTTCTTCCTGGCTGCTTGTAATATTCTCTCCTTAATCTGGGAATTCCGGAACCTGGATATAATATTCCTAGGAGTTTTCTTTTTGGGATCATTTTCAGGAGGTGATTCATGGATTCTTTCAACCTCTATTTTTCCCTCTGGTTCTAAAACATCAGGGCAGTTTTCCTTGAGAATTTCTTGGAGGATGATTTCTAGGTTCTTTCTTTAATCATGACTTTCAGGTAGTTGAATAATTTTTAAGAAATCTCTCCTGGATCTATTTTCCAGGTCAGTAGTTTTTCCAATGAGATATTTCACATTGCCCTCTATTCTTTCATTTGTTTGGATCTGTTTAACAGTATCTTGATTTCTCATAAAGTTACTAGCTTCCATTTACTCCAATCTAATTCTGAAGGAATGATTCTCTTCAGTGAGCTTTTGAGATTCTTTTTCCATCTGGCAAATTTGGCTTTTTAAGTCATTCTTCTCCTCATTGCCTTTTTGAGCCTCTTTTGCCATTTGAATTAGTCTATTTTTTAAGGTGTGATTTTCCTCAGTCAGGCTGTTGACTCTCATTTCATAATTTTCTTGCATTGTTCTCATTTCTCTTCCCAATTTTTCCTCCACTTCTCTTATTTGCTTCTTAAGGTCCTCTATGGCCTGTAACCAGCTAGTATTTTTCTTTGAAGCTTTTGGTGCACGTGTTCTGACTTCAGTCTTCCTCCTGTTCCATGCTTTGATCCTTTTTGTCACCAAAATAGGAGTGTAAAGTTGGGGTAATCTGTTTATTTTGCTTCCTTTGCCTGCTCGTGTTGCCACTCAGTCACTTGACCTCTGGGCTTTTTGCCACAGTAGGACTCTACCACCAGACAGAGGAGCTTCATACCAAATGCTGGGGTTTTCTCAGCCGCAGAAGGTGTTAGTTGGGTGCCCTCTCTGAAGCCTCCACATGCTCTGGCAAGCTGGTCGAACACCCCAGGACCTCCCCCTAGACCACAATCCAGATCCAAGCAGGTTAAAGCAAGAGTGATTACCCTTCAGACTGGTCACTTGGTCCCCCTACAATCTTCAGGCAGGAGCTGAAGCTGCCTTGTGGTGGCAGCTGCACAGCCTTGGCTCCTCAGTGGCTTCTCACCCCTGGGGGACAAAATGCACTATCAACTACTGGATCCCAAAGTCCACACTACACTGATCTCTCACTTTCTCTTTAGTATCTATGGGTTGATAATTCTGCAAACTGCCACAGCTGCTGCTGATCTGGAGTCCCTCCAGCTGGTAGTTGGGCAGGCCCACCCTGGGGCTAAAAGCTCTGGCTCATGTGGAGAGGGGATTGGCTCCCAGATCACTGCGCTGGCTCATTCCTGCCAGCCTGCTGGGCTGTCCTCAGCCAGAGGTTAGCTTCTCTGTGTCATTTTGTGGGTTCTGTAGCTACAAAGTTTGTTCAGAGTCCCCTTTTTACATGAATTGGGGAAGGTGGAAGCTGGAACCCTCGGAAGTTCTGTTTCTACACCACCATCTTGACTCTGTCCCCCTATTTTCCTCAATCCCTGATTTGTAATGATTGTAGATTTCTGAATTTGTCAGTTCTCACAAGATGTTTAGAGTTGACTCCAGAAAACCCCTGTCTTAGAGTCATTCTTGACTGTTTACTCTCATCACACATAGCCAATCAATTGTCTCATCTCTTCAATTCTCCCTACTCAAGAACTGTTTTATCAATCCCCTATTCTCTATTCACAGGACTTGACCTCTGAATTCCATTAGATCGAACTATTGCAATAACTTCCTCCTTGGCGTCTGCCTCAAGTATCTCCCCTCTCCAAATTCATTTTCCATACAGTTGTTGAAATGATATTCCTAAAGAATAAGTCTGACCATATCTTTTTTCTGGTCAAAAAACTCCACTTATTCTCCATTACTTCTAAGAAAAAATAAAAACTCTTCTATTTGCCATTTTAATCCCTTTACCACCTGACTTTTCAATTTTACAACTGACTTTTCCAGGCTTTTTGTATACATTACTTCCCTTCACTCAGCCTGGATCCAGCCAACCAGATTATTTTCCACTCTACAAGTCCTGTCTTTCAACTACATGCCTTTGTACTGGGTTTCCTAAATTCTTGGGATATATTTCTTTCTTTTTCTTTTTTTCTTCCTAGAATCCCTAATTTCCTTCCTAGACATTTGCTCAAATATCTCTTCCTATATGAGGTCTTTCCCAATCCCTCTCCCTCCAAAATCCCTAAGTAGTATATAATTATAAATGTACAGTTTTGGTTTTCCCCTATAAAATATAAGCTTTTTGAGGGCAGGGTCTGTTTAATTTTTGTCTTTGCATCCCTGGTTTCTAGCACTGTGCTTAGATACTGCTTAAAAACTTGCTGACTGATATATATCATATATATATAAATATATGTATTATATTAATATATTATATATATGTATATTATATATATATATATATATATTAGTCTAGAAAAGTGATGTCAAACTCTAGGAAAAGGGCAACTAATCCATACATGAGAATTGCTATGGGCAACATATTGACTTAGTTTTAAATTGTAATATTCATGCTTTATTTCTATGTATTTTGTTAAATATTTCCCAATTACATTTTAATCTGGATCAGTGGATTATTGCCAGTCACATGTGGTCAATGAGCTGTGTGTTTGACATTTCCGTAGATAACCTCTGAGATCATTTCCAAATCAGTCTATGGTTCTGTGCTTCTGTCAAATTGCTTGATTTGTTCATTGGCACATACTTTTATTATGGCCTCTACAATTATATTTTCAGTGTGCACTTCAATGATGCCCTGCACTCAGAATGATGCCCTTTCCCTTTGGATGTTATTTTGCAAAGGTCTAATGCAAAGAGCAATTCAGCATTGAAAATGGCAATGCTGTGATTGATGCATCAGGTTTTTTCCTCTCCTTTGGGTTTCTGAATCAGCAGAGTATTTCCCTCTTCTTAGTTTTTTTCTTTTAAAGTTACAAAAAGATTTTAAAATCTGTGCACCATGGCTGCCAACTCTCATCATCCACCTGCTGAGTTGGCCTTCACCCAAGAATCCCTGCCTGTCTGTGGAACAGGTGTAGCTTGCAGTTGCACCAGACTTAGCACAACCAAGGACAGATGGATTGGATTCAGGAATAGCAGTGGGGCTATTTAAAAAAAATACATTATCAAACCTTCATCAGTGTCTCAAAGGCATCCTATTTCCCTCCTATCTTCTAGGAGAGAAATGTGACAATCAATATAACATTCACCAAGTTGGCAGGGCAGGCTAAAAATCAGATTACTAGACCCCTGTACTACATGAGAAATATAGAAGGAAAGGAACAAGCATTTATTAAATCCTACATGTACCAGGCAATGTGCTTAGTGCTTTATAAATATTATCATATTTGATCCTCACAACAATCCTAAAAGGTGGGTGTTATTATTGTCCTCATTTTATAGTTGAAGAAACTGAGACAAACAGAGGAGAAATGACTTGCCCAGGGTCACACAACTAGAAGTGTCTGAGGCTGGATTTGAACTTAAATCTTCTCAACTCCAGGCCCAGTGCATTATCCACTATACCACCTAGCTGTCAATAATAAAATCCTATGCTGAATCACAGAATATCAAATTGACAGGGACCTAAGGTCATATAGCTCAATAGGTGATCAGAAATCCCTTCTATATCCCTGACATTTGTTCAATCAATCAAAAATTATTTATTCAACACTTGCAATATGCCAGGCACTGTGCTAAGTACAAGAGATACCATGAAAGACAAAAACCCCACACAGTCTGAACTCAGAATACTTACATTCTAACAGGGGAGACAATATACAAATAATATAAGATATATACAGTGTAGAAGGAAATTAAACCTATGGAGAGGAAGAATTAAGTGGTTGGGGAAAGTGATAAAAGTCCTTGGAGAAGATAGGGTTTGAGCTGAGTGTTGAAGGAAGCCAAGGAAAATAAGGAGAACATTCCAGGCAAGGAGAATCAATGCAGGGGCACTAAGATGGGAAAGTGTCATGTTTAAAGAACAACTAGTAAACTGGTATCAATGGATCATAGAGTGCTTGGAGGGGGGTAACATGAAAAAAAATGTCAAGGAAGGAAGGGGTCAGATTGTGAAAGGCACTAAATGACAAATGCCTTTATATTCGGTGCTAGAGATAATAGGGCAACAGTAAAGATTTCTGGGCAGGGTAAGTGACATAATTAGACTTACTGTTTAGGAAAATCACTTTGGTAAATGAATGGAGAATAGATTGGAATGGGGAGAGATTTGTGGTTATTTCAACAAGGCTCTGGACTAGGGTGGTAGCTGTGTAAGTAGAGAAGGTAGAAATGACCAAATTTGACAACAGATTAAATATGTGGGATGAATGAAGGTGAGAAATCAAGGATGACACTGATGTTGCAAACTTGGGTGACAAGAAATATGGTGGCACCTTCAACAATAATAGGGAAATTTGGAAGAAGGTTAGATTTTTTTTTGGAAAATATAATGAGTTCTGTTTTGGGCAGGTTAAGTTTGAGATGCCTATGAGATGTCTAATTTGAAGTGTCTAGTTGGTCATTGGTTAGGTGGTTTGGGAGAGAAACTAGGGCTGGATATATTGACCTTGGAGTCATCATTATAGAGAAGATGATCAAATTCCTGGAAGAGGCTGAAGTCACCAAAAATAATATATGATTATATATATATATATATATATATATATATATATATATACATGCATATGGACAACTAGGTGGTGCAGTGGATAGAGCATTGAGCTTGGAATCAGGAAGACTCATGTTCCCAAATTCAAATCCAGTCCCAGATACTTATTATCTGTTTGACCCCTTGTAAGTCATTTAACCCTGTTTGCCTCAGTTCCTCATCTTAAAATGAACTGGAGGAGGGGCAGCTAGGTGGCGCAGTGAATAGAGCACTAGACCTGAAGTCAGGAAGACCTGAGTTCAAATCTTACCTGAGACACAACATTTACTAGACACGTGACCTTGGGCAAGTCATTTAACCCCAAGTGCCTTGCCTTCCCTCCTCTAAGAAAAGCAACAACAAAAACAAAAAATGAACTGGAGGAGAAAATGGCAAGCCACTATGGTATCTTTGCCAAGAAAACCCCAAAAGGGGTCATGAAGAATTGGACACAACTGAAAAATGACTGAACAACAATAATAAGATGTATTTGTGTTTATGTCTTAGAGAGAATGTGTGGTTGGTTGCTTGTTGTCCTTTGTGCTCAAAGAGGACCAAACTGACATCTCTATGTCAGGGTCGAGGTATAGTGTGTCTGACTGTGGTTGATCAGATCAATGCAAACTCAGAAACAAAATCACAGATCAGGTACTAATATGGAGTGGAGATGGCTCTAAATTTGCACATTTCACATTTCTTTTGAGATACTGAACTTGTGCTTTGCTCATGGAGCACAGTACCTTCTTTGATGCAGGCACACCATTCAGGGTAGTCTTGTGCCAGTGTCTCCCATGTCTCACAATTGATTCCAAAGTTCCTTTTTCTTACAATTTTCAATTTATTTATTTTTTTTCAACATTCACTTCCATAAGTTTTAAATTCTCCTCCCCTTTCCTATTCCCTCCCCAAGACAACATGCAATCTGATATGGGCTCTACATATACATTCCCATTAAACATATTTTCACATTAGTCATATTGCATAGAAGAATTATAATGAATGGGAGAAGACATGAGAAAGAAAAACAAAACAAAACAAAAAAGAAAATACTCCGCTTCACTCTATATTTGGACTCCATAGTTCTTTCTCTGTATGTGGATGGCATTTTCCATCATGAGTCCTTTGAAATTGTTTTAGGGTTTGCATTGCTGAGAAGTGTATCAAAATCAGTCTCTGTACACTGTAGTTATTTCTGTGAACAATGTTCTCCTGGTTCTGCTCACTTCGCTCAGTATCTGTTCATATAAGTCTTTCCAGGATTTTCTGAAATCTGTCTATTCATCATTTCTTATACCACAACTTGTTCAGCCATTCCCCAATTGATGAGCATTCCTTCAATTTCCAGTTCTTGACCACTATCAAAAGAACTGCTATAAATCTTTGTTGTACATGTGGGTCCTTTTCCCATTTTCATGATCTCTTTGGGATACAGCCCTAAAAGCAGTATTGCTAGGTCAAAGTGTATGCACATTTTTATAGCTCTTTGGGCATAGATTCTAAAGTTCTTTAGAGAGACTTTGAGAGTGTCCTTGTATCACTTCTTCTGACCTTTATGTGTGTGCTTGCCTTATGTGAGATTTCTGTAAAATATTCTTTTAGGCAAACATATGTTTCACATTCTTACAATATGGCCAGCCCATCAGAGTTGAGCTTTCTGCAGTAGAGTTTGAATGCTTAGCAGTTCAGCTCAAGAAGGGACCTCAGTGTCTGATACCTTATCCTTCCAGGAGATCTCCAGAATCTTCCTAAAACAATTCAAATGGAAGCTAATCAGTTTCCTGGCATGGTAGACTGTTCAGGTTTCACAGGCATACAATAACAAGGTCAGCACAATGGCTCTGTAGACTTCAATTTGGTAGGCAATCTAATACCTTTTCTCTCCCACAACTTTCCTTCAGAGCCTTCCAGATACTGAGTTAGCTCTGTCAATGTGTATGTCAACCTCATTATCTATGTGTGGATCCCTGGAAAGTATACTGTCAAGGTAAGTAAACTTATCCATGGCATTCAAAATTTCTTGAGTGTATGGGGAAAGAGAAAAAAAAGAAGTAGGGAAAAGAGAATAATATAGCCTTAGGCTGTACCTCCAGTTAGATTATGGGTGATGACTCAGTAGAGAGAGAAGGAACATTCAGACAGGTAAAAGGAAATCCAAGATTGAATGGCATCTTGAAAAACCTGTGAAGCGAGAATATCTTAGGTGAAGGTGATCAATGGTATGGCAAGAAAGATAAGGATAGAGTAAAGGCTGTGAAATATGGTCATTAAAAGATGCATTAACTCTATGGGTTGTTTATCCAATTGTATATCATAGTGTGGAAAATAGGCATTCTTCATCCACTTGTCTTTTGACCAAGGGAAGTTAAATAAAACTCTTTTGAATAATTTTGTATTTCAGTGGGAAATTTTCAGTGTTCTGGGGATTGGAGAAATCAGCATGACGACCCCTAGAAACAGGAGCATATGAAAGGCTGTACCATTTAAGAAAAGGGTTCCTTTGGTATTGTGTGCTGAACATCTTCCATGAAAATAACACTTTTGGCAAGCATACATTACACTGAATATTATTCATTAGAGAGTCATTGAGGAAGGTTATCTCTTTTGTCATCTTTTAAGGAGTTTTGAGTGACTTTAACACATGCATGAGAGATACCTTGTTTAAGAAGTCTTTAGAAGGATATTTTTCTGTATTATATCAATTTTTTTAGTCAACAAACAATAAGCATAGTAACATTTTGTATTCTCTGCACAAGTCAATAGTGTAGACATGTAGTTTAATGTGAGGGATCATTTGGAAAAGCCTGCCTGGTCTCTTCTCATTCTCTTGGTAAGGATGTCCTTCATATATATATATATATATTTACTCTTATAAATGAGAAAGTAGGATATGGGCCCTTAATAATAATTTTTCAATACCCTCATTAAGCTCAACCTTCTATATCTACACGAAACCTTTCTTGATCCTTTATAATTGCTAGCATCTTCCTTCCCTAACTACCTTTAATTTAATTACTTCCCATTCATTCTCTTTATATTTATTTTGTACGCATTCATGTGTGCCATTGTTGTCTTTCTCATTAAAAGGAATGCTCCTTGAAATTGAAATTGTTTCTCCACTATTTAAGAAAGTAATACTTAAAAAATGCCTGTTGATTGACTTATTAATTACTTTTGTAATAAGGCCTATGATTTTTTCCAAGCATGTGGTGTCATTTCGTCTTTCAATTATCTTGTAAATGGATTCCTAAGTCCTGCCAAAACTGTGCCACCATTAGCCTCAGACTTCACATTGCACTTTCTTTGGTTCATCTCTAACACGCATGTGATATTGTGTATTATATGGATCTGCATTTTGGTCTTATCCTCCAGTTAAACGCAAAATCTTATTAGGGCAAGTTCTATGTTTTTCTCTCAACACCTGCAGCTTTTGGGATAGTGTTCTGGGCATTGTAGAGGTTGAATAAATATTTGTTGAATAAATGAGTGAATTACTAAAATTCTTATTTTGCATGTTATCATTCCTGGGTTGTGAACCCTTCTAGAATATAAGCTTCTTGAGGGCAGAAACTATTTTCTACTTCCTTCTATTGCTTATGGTGTATAGTACTTGCAGGTAATAACCATTCAGTAAGTATTACAAAAACTTTATTATGACTTTAAGCAACTCTTCATAATAAATGTATTATACATCAAAGTCAAACTATGTGTCACTCCAAATTCTCTTCCATTTTTATTAATGTTGTTCATGCGTGCTTTTATACAGTTGTGCTTTAATATGCAAATGATATTACATTATTCTTTTCAATTAAGGCTATTTTGTGTACACATTTATATATATTAACATAGTCCACATATTTATAATCCAATATAACTGCATATTATTCCATTGGCAGTTTGGCGTGGTATGCTCAAAATAGTTCTGGATTTGGAGTCAGAAGAAATGCCTCAGCTCCACCATTTTGTTATGAGGTGTGTCCTCAGCTCCCCACTTGCTTAAGATCATAAAGCACTGTTCTCATCTCCATTCACCCTTACAATGTCATTGTTAATACTTATTATTAATCCTAGCTGTTTGAATGGGAAAGATAGAATAACTTATCCCTTTTCCCACCTAGCTCACCAGTACAGAACATTTCTCCCCAAAATCACAGAATTGAGGGAATGACTTTCCATTGTCCAATAAAGTCGGACCATCTTTATTTCATGGGGATCAGACTTAGAGATGGCTTTCAGTTCACATAATGGATCTTTTCTTTCTCTTGTTTTAAATTGTTTTCTTGCTATCAGAGTTCCCAGTGTAAATGGGCACTGCCTCATTCTGATGTTGTGCTGTACTGTACTGGTAACCTAAAATAACTTGACTCCTCCCTTTCCTCTCCTCTCTTCTCCTCTCCTCTCCTCTCCTTTCTTCTCCTCTCCTCTCCTTTCTTTTTCTCTTTAGTATGACAAAGCAGTGGAGGTTTGACTTTTTCTCATGTTTTCTCTTTGTCACTGATAGAATGATCTATAGTGATGCATGATCAAGTATGTTCATTGGTAATCCTCTTTCCCAGGAAAAAATGTGTGCCACAAATTTCTAGGATTATTGCTAAAGGTTCCATTTTTATTATATAGAAGTCATTATTGATAACTATGTTTTTCAGCTAATTATTCCCTCATTGGTTCATGTACTTGGTAGTTCATCTTATACTATATGAGTATGCTCATCACTGAGCTAAGAATTCCCTTATAGTCTATATTCAGTAGACCCCATTCCCTTAAATAAATACCTCTTACTCTACAGTAAAACTTTGTAATCATTTTGAGTGGTTCAACTAAAGGTGGTACAATGGACAGAATGCTGTACTTGGAGTCAGGAAGACTAGAGTTCAAGTCCTGCCTCAGGCACTTACTAGCTGTAAGATCCTGGGCAAGTCACAACCTCAGTTTCTGCATCTGTAAAACAGAAATAATAATGGCACCTACTTTACCAGGTTGTTGCGAGGAACAAATCAGATTTATAAAAAGAGTTTTACAAACCTTTAAGTGCTATAAAAATGCTAGCTAGCTATTTACCTAGGAATCCCCACAACCCAATAGGATTTAACAATCTCAATAACTAGCAAAATCGGATATTTTCCCTTCTTATAGTAGTCATGCTAACAATTTGCTTACTGTGTATGTGGGAACAGGCAAGTCATTTCACTACTTTGTGACTGAGTTTCTTCAGCTTAAAAACGGGGGTCATAATACTGGTTAGATGGACCTTGGGTGATGGGTGTGAGAAAAGCTCTTTGAAGTATACAATTTGCCCTAGAAATGTGAGCTAGGAACATCATCCTCCTTACTTTACGGAGCTGGACTTGGTGATCTCTAAAGACCCTTCCAGCTCTAATATTTCATAATTCTAACATCCTCTGAAGATACTTAGATGGATCCATTGTCATTTTCACAGGCAAAAGTTTCCTGAGTGAACTCATGAATTAATTTAATCAGTCTTAATGCAGTCATGTTCACATAAGGATTAGCAGATTCTTTTTTTTCTCAGATGCACAAAGGTCAACCACAGTCTAATCCTTGCCCAAGTTATCACTGCTTCCAAATGTATGGGATGGGATTTGTATTAAGGAGGCTTTACTGTGTAAAAGAAGACATAACCCTTCCTAGACTGGCTGCAGTGACAGTGACTAACATTCCCCAAAGTGAAGCCAGGGAAATGTGGCTGTTTTCCTCTATCAGCATCAAAAGATTGAGAAAATGCCCTCTAGGCATCCACAAATAACAGCTGTTCTATGGTCTGTGCATTGTCTCTCTTGTAGGGGTTCCCTGTGGAATTTTAAGCAAAGCAGAAAACACCACAATTATTATACGATCCACCTTCAGCTTGATGTTGAAACTTATGTAAAAACTGCCAGTAAAAGTCCATTTCTTCTCCCCACTGAATCCTGCCCTGGGTAAACTGAACCAGAATCAAGAAACAAAACCAGCCCTGTGCCCACCTGCCATCCAGGCTGCTCACCTTCTGGCTCTTTGTGGATTGAAAAGTGGAGCCAGCCAAGAGGAGATGGGAAAAGATAGAAACTAAAATTCTGGAGAGGCCACATGAGGACAAGGTCATATGGCAGTTGTTGCCAACCAACTTTAGAAGTGCCAATGCTGCAGAGAGGAAAATTGACTTTGCCTGTTCAGTGGCAGGGCCTGCCCTCAGGCAAGGGGGAGAGAGAACATTCAGTCTGTATATCTGCTTTCAAAAGGGGGATGGAAGGAAAGAGAGGCAAAGGGCAGCAACATTTATTAAAATGCAAGGGTTTAGTGGAGGATAACAGGGACTGATTTTCCTGTCCCCTTTAGATCGATAAAGTTCAGGGTTTAGCATTCCAATGAATTGGAAAGGTTCTTATTTCACACTTAAACCAAGAGAAAAACAAATTGACCCACAATTGGGCCCAGGAGTCTCTGAGGATAATTCCAGAGAGCTAGAGAAGAGTCCTGCCCAGATAGACCAAACTAATCATCAGAAAAGGCTCCAGAAAGGCTAATGCACTTACAGGAAATCTCTCACTTTCTTATAAATGATCCATTTCTCATTAATTCCATTCATTTGTGTCCTCATTCTTGTCTGTCTTTGCTCCCCACTTTCAGCCCCTTTCCACCCCTAGGTATAACATTCTAGAACCTAGAATTGGAAGAAAACTTAGAGATCATTTAGTCCAGGTATGGAGCCCATGTCTAGATTTCAGAGGGTGCAGGAATTTGGATGGGGGAAAAATACATCTTTTTTTTTTTTTAACAACCTTTGGTTTCCTTTTGTCATCTTAAGTATTTTATTTTATGAATTAAAAAAATATATTCTTAAAAGGAGATCCCTGGGCTTCACTAGTCTTCCAAAGGGGTCTAATGACATTAAAAAGGATAAGAACCTCTGACTAATCTAAACTCTTCATTTTACAGAGGAAGAAACTGAGGCACAGAGAAATGGCTTTCCCAAGGTCAAATGGGTAGGTACTGAGCAAAGATAGGATTTCAGCCCTAGTCATCTGACTCCAGATCGAGCACACTTCCCACTATACCACACATTTGTTATGGACAGTATTGTGTGTGTCTAGTGGGGTGATGACCACTCTTAGAAGAAATTGTAGGAAGAGTAGATGGAATACATGAATTTACTGTAAAAAAAAAAAAGGCAGACTGTCAGAGGGCAAACTGAGTATGATCAAATTGGTCATTCAGTCATGATTGTACCTTTCAATACCTGCCTCTTTGCTTTTAGCTCATGTAGGGTTTAGCTCTTGCCTTACTGAGCCCATGTATTCCCTATGGACCTCAACATAGTAATCTAATCTACATTTTCATTTGGTGTTTGCTGTCCTCATGGCCATGGCAAATCACATCTGATTCCCTGCAGGTGCCATTCCCCCATTTTTCTATTCCCTACCATTCCTGCAATACCATCAAAATTTTAGACCAGATATTTACCCTTGTAAGACCTATCCTAGAGATGATGAGAACAAGTTAGCAAAAGTTACTAAGATTCCAAAATAAGACTTGGAAATTGGTTGATAATAGCATCATAGTTCTAGAGGTGGAAGGAACTTCATAAACCATCTAGTCTAACCCCCTCATTTTTACAGATGAGGAAACTGAGTCCTACCCAAGGAGTTAAATGTTTTGCCCAAGGTAATACAGGTAATATCAGAGATGAGACTTGAACGCAGATATTTGGACTCCAAAAGTGCCACTGTTTCACACTTATGGCTAAGCATTTTAATATCTTATTCTGAAAGGTATGAGCATTTAGAATATAAAGTGACCATGTGTAAACATTGTACAGACTTATTTTAATAAGAATGCTTTTGTGTAATCTCTTAAAGGCCAAAGAGCTGCCATGTAATTCAACTACCTACCTGGGGAATCAACTGCTCCATTTTCAACTTCTCCAATCTTAAATTCTCTCCTCTTTATTCCTACCCTCCTGGAGTTACCTAAAAGTCTACTGATCCGTCTATTCACCTTTGTATTCTCCTTGCTTCAGTTGACAAGCCTATCAGGCTAATTTTCCTTTTTACTCAGAAAAACACTCTCCTACTCAAAATGTGTCAATGGCTCCCTATTATTTACCCAATGAAATTTAAATTCCTTAGCCTTATACTTGGGAATACTTCATGATATTTTCCTTTAGATTTGCTATGCCAGTCAAACTAGACTACTTATCATCCCTTTTTAATACTGTATGAGACTCTACTCATGCTTATCTTACACTTAGAATTCCATCCGCCCATCTCAACTCTATTTATTGACATTCTATCCCATCCCAGGTACAATGAAATTCATCAAGTCTATCCTGCTGTCCCTAGTCAGTACTTATCTTTGCCCTCTGTCATTCCTCCAACAGGACTTGGCTTAATGTACTTATTTATATGTATCATAGTAATTTGGGCTACTCCTCCCAACTCAACACGCACAAATATCCAGATGTACCACCAAGAGGAAGACTTTTCTCAGGTTTCAAGGGTATACCCTGAGGGATAACCCTTCCTAATCTATGACTCATGAGCCCCTACTAGTGTGTTTCCCATTAACCTTCAGTCAGTGGACACATTTAAGCAAAGGCATTTATGTACTAAGATTACAAAGTAACAACAGTATAGAACATTCTCCACATACACCTGGGGCATACTCTCCCACAGATCCACACAATGTCCATGGCAAGAATGTGCTAAAACTTTGAGCACTATGGTATTGAAGCACATGTGTAGGACACACAGGTGGCAAAGGTCACTCCCAGCTCCTGGTTCTGTAGGGGCTGGAAGTCCTTTCTCTCTTCATAGTGTCCTCGTAGTGCCACGGCTTTTCTTGGGTGTAGTTTCTCTGCAGGGCAGCTTGCTGAGTTGGGTCCAAAAGGTCTATTGCTCATCTTTGCTGACATTCCCAAAGCTGCTTCCTTGTTTAATTGACTGCCTTTATGTACATACTTCAATCTGGACTATGTCTCTGCTCCCTCAGTAGGACTTGGAATTCTCTTGAACCAACAAATTCTTGAACTGCTAGAGTATCTCCCACTGTTTGCTATATACCATAGTCAACAAGGGAGAGTAGAAAGAAATTCCCTCCTCCCCTCCCCTCCACCCTGCAAGAATCACCTCCACAAAGTTCTCCCAACCTGTAAGTGCCTCCAACTGAACCACTGTTTACAGAACTTAGCTATTTAAAGTCCTGCAAAGGTATTGTCTAATTTTTGTTCACTCAATGAGGTTGCTGTGGTTTAATTCCATCAGAGAAAATTGTTCACATATCATAAAGGGACCAGGAAATAGGACAATGACATACATAATCCTTATAATTAATTGAATAACTTGTAATAACTTGTCTCTTTAGGGGGAGAGGACAGGGGTTGGTCAGAGACCAATATTTGTTTCATCCTTCTACTAGACTGTGAACTCTATAGGGCAAGATCTATGTACTATTTCATATTTGAATCTCCTCTAATAACTAGAATGGTGCTTTGTATATAGTAGCACTTTCTAAATGTTGTTGAAGTTGAAGATTATACAGTAAGTATTTTCAATCCAAAATTGAATTGTCTTCTCATGCCTCTTCTGGGTCTAATATCTTTCCTATTTCTGGGTCCCTGTCTTCTCACTATTCAAGGTATGCATAAGAAAGGCAATTTTAAAAATATTATCCTAAGCTAAATTTTAGGAAGATTAACCTCTGATTTATTTTTTAATCATATAGCCAAATATAAATGCATTTTGGAATTATCTGTGATATTGTTTCCCTCCATTAGTGTGGAAAAATAAGAATTAACTGTAATTCTACTAATTTCTTAACATTCAGATGCCAGAAAGTAACTCTATAAGTGCTGGAATTATTTTCATTCTTTGGCAAATCTAGAATGGAGAAGGAAAAAAATTGAAAACTACAATCAATTCCTCTTTACCAGAAGTTCATTACCTATTCTGGAGATTAAAAATAATTTATATGCAAAGTATGTACACTTACTTAAAGTTAAATAGGAATGAAATAATAAATTACAAGAGATAGATTATACCTGTGCTTATAGGAGATGGAGACTGAACATTTTAAAAATACCATGATTCCATCTAAGTTAAACCCTTTCTCCTTTCCAACCACAACTTCACCATTTGTCTGCTAGGCCATGCCATCAACTTCATGACACCTTCCCCAATCTTCCCAGTCAATAACAATCCTTCCTCCCTCAGTCCTCCAGCTTTGGGGTCTGCCTTTACAGATGGTGCTAAAAAGATCATCTGAAATAATAAGATCCTAGATTTAGGGTTAAAAGGGATCTCAGAGATCATATTCCAACCCCTTCCTTTACAATAAGATTCATAGATATTGTGACTTATTCAAGGTCACACAGAGAGAAACTGTTGAATTTTGGAGAGCACACAGGGCTTGGAGTTAGGAAAATCTGGGTATGATCCGGATGAGTCTTTGTGAGCATAAGCAAGGAGGGATTTTGGTTTTTGCTTTTTTTTCTGCTTATTGTTGGAGTTCAGTTTCCTAGGCTCAGGCTACATTGCAAACATCTGAAGGATTACTCTCCTTTGAACCCTGATAATTCACAGCAGTACTGAGTCAAGTAGGTTTCATGCCTTCTACTCTGAGACAATCAAGGGCCTGGTCTCTGTATGTATTCTGGGAGGCTGACACTTTGCTTTTGGGGTTCACTCATGAGAAGGATCTTTTGATTACCTGGTTGAGACTTTGAGTTCAGAGATCAGAAATGAACATATGTTCAGAACCCCCTGACTGCTTAGAAGTCTGTGCTCCCTCGATCCAGTATGTAAAGTGTACAGCAATATTGCTTTTCTCAGACAGTTGGAGCCCTGTCTGTTGGCCTTTGTACTAATTTCTCTGCTTGTATTTTCTCCAAGTTCAGGGTGCTGACCTTTCTCCTGAACTAGTGAATGTAATTAAAAGTAGGTTTGTTAACCCCTTTTTGAAGGCCTTCTGGAAAGCCATTCTGGGTGTGCTAAGGTGTTTGCTAATACAGTCTTAAAGGGAGCCAAGGAAACTAAGAGGCAGAGATCAGAAAGGAAAGAACATCAGACATGGAGAATAGCCAGTGCAAAGGCATGGAGATAGTAGATGGCATGCAGGAAATAAGCAATGATTTAGCACTTATTCTTGATAATTTAAGATTTTAATCCCACCTCTTACACTTCCTAGTTATGTGACTATGAGCAAGTCATTTGACCGGAGTCTTCATTTTCTCCCCTGTAAAATGATAATAGCACCTATCTGACAAAATTGTTGTGAGGCTGCATGTATAGAAAGCTTTGCAAAACCCTAACTTTTTATACAAATGTAAGTTGGTACATTGGCAGAGGGAGTGTTTGAAGGCATGTTGTCTCACTCTAATCCAGGGCCCTTCCCCTGTGCCATAACTTATTCTATTACTTTGGAACACCTTCATCCTGCTTTCTGCCGCTTTCCTCCCCATCCAGGACCTAATGCATTGTGCGTATGCTCACTGAGTCAATAATACATCCAATGGGTTCATAGTGACATGTAGTCCTAGAAGTGGGGGCCATAAAGCCAAAATGATCCTTTTGACCTGTTTACCTTCCTGCCTTGATTTTACTTTAACTTCTACAGCAGAGACTACTTAATACACACACAAGTTCAACCAATCCCAAGATTCTGGGACAAATACAACCTGTAAGTTGGGAAGATAAATAGACTCCTGAATCAATGGTCTGGTGGGTCTGCATCACAAGTCTTACTTTTGGCCAAGTTCTGGCTTTGTAGCCTGATGCCGGTAACTAAATTTTAGATTTGTTCCTTGTGACTGCTTCTGTCTTATACCCTAGTTCTGTGTACAAGGTCTTTGTTTTATCCATCCCCATGCCTGAGTTTCTTGCTTAGTTTACATATTACCACAGAAAAAAGCAGGGCAATTGAATCATGGGGCAGACAGGAAACAGCTGCTGCTAATGGCCCTAAATATGGCAACAGCATCTCTTTTCCCTCGGAGGTGCCCAGCATGTAGCTTACATGGAGAGAGAGTGCAGGCATCTGTGATGGGGTGGCCCAGCCCTCATACTCTGACTCTGCCGTTGAACATTTTGGAAAGAAAGAAAGCCAATGAAGGACTCTGCAGGTAAAATAGTATAGCAGAATCCTGGTTAGCTGAGAAGTTCTACAGTTAGCTTAGTGGCTTCTGCTTCATTTCTGAGTTTACGTTCCCCTGTTTTGTGCATCTCTGGGGAAGGTTTTCTTTGTTGGGCTGTGCCTAAACCAGCTAGAGGTCTTAAGCACAGCAAATAACAGTAATGGCCCTATATGTGGCATCTGCGTCCTTAATAACAGTTTCTGAGCCTTCCCCTCTTCCCTTTGGCATGCCTGAGTCCTTGTTGCAGAAGCAATGGGATTCTTCTGGTACAACACCATTCCTGGTACTCCAGGATCTCTTAGACTGACATCTTGCCTTGTTCGCCTCTCTACCTCATTCTTCCAATAAGTGGAATCCTGCTAGTTACCCATTGCCAGATTTCTCTATTGCAAACCACCTGGCTCTCTGGAACTCTGTCTATGCCCACTGCCAGATTATCTGATGCTATTTACTAATGGGATTTTTCCTACTATTGAGCATCTCTGATTTCACCTGCTTGCCTGTCAGACTCCCTCCTACAGCTGACTGCTGGGATTTTTCCTGAACTCTTACCCAGCCTAATGGGTTTGTCTAACTTCAAAGTTATAGTTAGTAATTGAATGAATTAATAAATGAACTAATAGAATCTAGCTCATCCCACCAATGACTGAGTCCTAATTCTGACACTCAACTCTTGACTCTCAAAGCAAGCAAAGCCCTGTTGGACAAGTTCATTAAATACTTATCAAAGCCAAAAGTCCTGTGATATTATGTTAATTGTACATACTCAACTCTGAATGGATCCCCAGGCTAATTTTCTTTTACATTATTAGTAGGAGCACGCACCATTAACCCTTGAAAAGTACTTTCTCACTGACCTCCCTTTTCAACTCCCTTTTAAGTGTTACCTTGATGGCAGGAGCATTTTTTTTTTTAATTTTTATTTGTATCCCCAGCATTTAGTACTTTTACTTTGTACATAGTAAGTGCTAAATAAATGATTATTTCTTGCCCATTATCTACTATCTCCATGGCTTTACACTGGCTACTCCCCATGTCTGATATATCTTCCTTCCTAATCTCTGCCTCTTAGTTTCCTTGGTCCATTTAAGACTCATCCCAAGGCCTACTTTCTGCATGGGGCCTTCCCCAGCTCCCTTTGTTGTTAGTGCCTTCCCATCTGAGATTTCCATTTATTTTGCATATATCTTATACATACCTAGTAATTTACATGCCTTCTCTGTTAAAATGTATGCTCCTTAATGGAAAGGATTGGTATCTCTGCCTTTCTTTGTATCTCCAATACTTAATTATAGTGCCTAGCATATTGTATGTACTTAAATGCTGTTGACTGACTGACTTGCCTATGGTTAAGAGACAAGGTTTAAATACTGGTCTCCCTGATCAGTATTGACTAATTTAAGTGATTGTTAAAAATCACTGAATTTGTTTAGATGAAATTTAACACTTTATCTACCTATTTTTTGATGTTCAGGTTTATAATTATAGAAAATAAAATGCGCCTCCTATAATGTTATAGTCTCTTTGAAATGCTATGAACATCTTCAGATATTTCTTCTTATATTGATACTTCAAGGATTCAGAATATTTTGGTATATGATATCTCCTGGAGAAAATGTTGGGCTCAGAGTCAGGAGCATTTTAGTTGGAATACTGCCTCAGATATTTACTATATAACCTAGGACAAGTCACGTAACCTCACTGTGTTTCAGTGTCCTCATGTATGAAACGAGGGAATTGTATTCAATGGTCTCTAAAGTCCTTTTCAGCTCTAGATCAAAAATCCTGTGATTTTATGATCCCAGACTAGGTTGTCTTTTGGCTATTGCCAAAATTTGGGCTATTGCCCAAAATAAATTAATCACCCTGTAGCCAACTGGATTTTGAGTCTCATTATACTTAAGCTGTTCCTTCAAAAATAAACAGTCTATCATCAGGTCTATTCTCTAAACTTTTCTAGCTTGGTAGAGCCTGCCAGAGCTTGTAGTCTACTGGCACAACCTTCCCAAAACCATTAAAGTCAATAGTAGAGGAGGAATGTTAAATGAGTCTGAAATGCCAGAGAAAAACAAGATTTGTAAACCAGAATTATTTCACTACATTAGAGGAATAGCAGTGTGCCTGTTGTTTAATCAGCTCTAAGGTTTGTAATTTGTAACCTTGTAACTTGGGGTAGTAGTGAAATCACATAACACACAAGACCACAAGTTTTTAAGCCACCAGCCAGGCAGCAAACATTTCTTACTACACTGCAGGAACTCTTCTCAGTGCTAGGGATACAAAGAAGATGCAGTAGCCATCCCTGATCTTGAGTACCTAGACTAGAAATTTTCAAGCCTTTGTTCAGGTGCTGGGCCTTTCTGTCTAACAGAAATGCCTCCTTAACAGGTATTAATATAAGATTTAGAAAGCAGGGGTGGCCAGGTAGCACAGCAAGTAAGAGCACCGGTTCCAGTGTCGGGATGACCTGGGGATCGAAACCGGGCTCAGACACTTAGCACCCACCCAGAAACACCTGGCCATGTAACCTTGAGCAAGTTACTTAACCCTGATTGCTTAAAAAAAATAAAAGATTTAGAAAGCAGACTTACAACTTCTTAGATCATAGCAATGGAAAACCTAACTATTCAGGAGGGAACTTGAACTATGCCTCTTCATTGCCACTCATGATCCAGCCTAAACAAGTCTTAAATTTGCTCCCCAGTTATCAGATTTAGATAAACTCAATCTGAACTAAGATGAAAAAAAAATCATGTACCACTTACCATGCTTGATCACTAGCTTTGAAAGAGCTGGCAAGGCTGAGAAGCAGTGACTTGATAAGATCTTGGATGAGAAAGAGAGATTATTTTAAAAGTTTCATTATGACCCAAATCTGATTATATCAATATCAGGCCAACTCTTAGAAGAGAAGTACTTACAAATTATGATGAACATCAGTGAAAATGTCAAAAGGGCAGTGAATAATCCTCTCATAGAGCATCTTTAAAAACAACAACAAAAATATTTCTCATATTTAGCAAGATAATGGCATGATTTCTTCTGGACAAAAGCATTCCTCTAGCACCTGATGATAAACTTTAAAGGGATAACTTATCATGAGATTATTAACAAATCATTAATTTAAAGCTCATAAAAACAGTTAAGGTTAAATTATTCTAAATGTATCAAGCTAGCCTGAATTCATAAGCTAGGTAGTACAGTGGATAGAGTGCCAAGCTTGGAATGAGGTATTCCTGAGTTCTAACATAGCCTCAGATATTTACTGGCTATGTGATCCTAGGTAAGTCACTTAACCTCTCTCAGACTCAGTTTCCTCTTCTGTAACATGTTAGGGTCAAAAGGCCCTTTCCATCTCTAAATCTCTGATCCTATGAAAAGACTAAATTATTTAACATATTAAGACCTAGCTAGGTGATGATACGGCTATAGGGCTAGACTAAGATTCAGGAAGACCTGAGTTCAAATCCAGCCTCAGATTTTATCACTCTGGTTCAGTCATTTAATCTCTGTCTTCCAGTTTCCTCATCTGTAAAGTGGAAATAATAATAGCACCTACCTCCCAGGATCATTGTAGGGATAAAATTAAATAATATTTTAAAGTACTTTGCAAACTTTAAAGCATTTTATAAATGCTAAAATGATTATAATAACATAAGATGCATCAAATACATATAGAACGGAGCTAAAGAAATGCATTGTGACTAAATAGAGGTCCTTGAAGGACCTGCTTCATGAAAGGATAAAAATCATGCAATTATTGGCATATCAAATAGCTTTATCTAACTTATGCTTCTAAAAATTTACATTTTCCTAATTTGGTTAGTGCTTGAATCCTTTTGAAATCTTCTTTTTGTTATTAATTTGTTTTGTATGTCACACACATTCAAAACTTGAGAACTTGTAGGTCAATATAATAAAGTTAAAATGTTGAAACACATTGATTGATGAACCATTATAGGAGTCATAGGATTTAAAGAGGACCCTTGAGATCCTTTAGTCCACAGGTGTCAGGCCACATATGCCCCACAACACTTTCAAGTATGGCCCAAAATGGGTTAAAATTAAATTGAGAACAATTTAACAAAATAAATAAAAATACAGTAGAACACAGATAATGTTATATTTTAAAACTAAGTCTACATACAGCCCATAAAGATCTTTATGTACAGTTTTGTGGCCCCTGTTTCTATTAGAATTTGACACTGCTGATCTAGTCCAACAACCTCATTTTATGAAATAGGAAACTGAAGAACAGATAGATTAAATGACTTGCCCAAATTCACTTAGGTGATAAGGACCAGAGTCACTTGATCTTAACCTGTTCTGTTTATCCCCATTTTGCAGATATGAAAACTATGACTCTGAATGGTTAAGTGATTTGACCATTATCACACAGCTAAATAAGTCTCTTGAGGCAGGATTTGAACCAGATTGTACCAATTCTCAGTCCAATTCTCTAAATATGACAAGACACTGCCTCTCAGAAGTAAGCCTTTTTTTCTCAGTGGAACTCATATATCCATAAAAGTGTTTGGGATATTAAGTATTCATTCATTCATTCATTTGACAAGTATTTATTGAGAAACTACCATTTGTAATATGGTGAGCACTAAGGAGGCACAAATAAAGACATGGTCCCCGCCCACCTGTATTCCACCCAAAAGTGATATATAATTGCATGTCTAAATGATTAATGCAGATAATAAATGAAATAGGAATTCAGTAAGTGAGATGAACGTGGTCTAGAATAGCTCATAAAGGCTTAGCAGGAAAGAGATACTTGAACTCTATCCTGAAGAATAGGTAGGATTTGGAAGAGAAGGGGAGGTGAACAGCATGAAAAAAACCCTTAAAAATGAAAATGACTATGTTTAGAAAACAGAGAAGACTGAGTCAGTGGGAGACCTTGGCTTTTTAAAGCTGGGTTCTTTCCCAGGTCTCAGTTTGTCTGAGGCAACACCCATTCAATTGCTATTTACTCTGGTCCATCAAAACCCAAAGAACAACCAAGGTAGGCTTGGGCTTGGACCTATTGTTGGCCAATTTGTAAGAGTCAAAGTGATTTATGTTTAAGGTTTGGTCCTTAAATATATATATATATACATATATATATATATATATATGTATATATATATATTCTAGCCTGTAAACCCCAAGATATCTTGTGAGGTTTCAGCCATCAAAATTTCTATTCTTTTGGGCAGAGCAGAGTTATGGAAAGTAAGGTAAGCTGTAAAGGATGAGATCAGATTTTAAAAGACCTTGAATACCAAACAGAATCTTCAATTTATCTTATATGCATTGGGGAGCTAAGGTAATAATTAGAATTTTTCTCATAATTGTGTTCTTTACTGGTGGATGACACTGAGTACCCACTATGAAGGAATAACTGAACTGGGGGAGGGAGGAGAGTCGAGGCAAGATTATATTGTAAACCCACAAAACAACCTGAAAAACATAGAAGAGTTATTCTGAACCTTCTTCTTTAGTGAGAACAATTGGTGTGATTTGTTAATGAAGTGCTAGCCCAGGTGATCCTGGATGAATGAATGAATGAACAAATGAAAAAGCATTTGTTCTGCAGTTGTTATGAACCAAGCATAGTGCTAAGAGCTACAAATTTTTTTAAAAGTATAGTTAGTCTTCATCCTTAAAGGGCTCACATTACAATGGGAGAAACAATATACAAAGGAGAGTAGTGGCCAGGTAGGGACAGTTGGGCCTGCAGAAAGTTATATGGATTGAGGAATTGTAGATTAAATTGACACACCTCATTTGTGAACAATGTAAGAGTTGATTTGATCATGGCTCATTGTTCCAAAACTGTGGAGAAATATAAGGGAGTACAGGATAAGAGCACAGTGGCAAGGTGTTTTTCAAGTAGGAGATAGTCGGGGAGCAGGGAAGGAAGTGGGGCATGGTGGCTGAGACTTTCCTGAAACAATGGTCTATGAGGGGCAGTCCACAATCAATATTTCAAGGCAGAAGTTTCTTCATAGCAAAGCAGTCAGGTAAGGCAAAAATTGGCAGAGTGGGGAATGAACACAGTATTACCTAAATATTCATAAAGAAATTGGAATAGGTGCCTTCTTTCTCTGATGAAAAGGTAACTTTGAGGCTGAAATTTTATGTGCATTTAGTTGGACAGTTCTGGCTGTATATGGGAAGCTGGAAAGGTTGCTATCATCCTAAGCACATCATGTGTGACTGCTCCCTACCCCTAGGGAATCTATCATATGACAGACTAAAAAAATGATCACCATAGTGCCTACTACTGGGTTGTATGTAGGGTAGCACTGAGATATCCTTTTTCCTTTACAATATTCAGGTATAGCAGGTACTTCAATTCAAGAACCTCACTGAGGATATACCAATAGACTAAGACTTGCCTGTCTCCATACATGAATCTGGGAAAAACACCACACGTGAAAGACAGAGAAGAAAGCCCTTTTGGGTTCCCTACCTCAAAATTTCTGGGAGAAATCTTAGTGTTGAAGGAGTCAGCACCATGGTTAGAGTTAAACTTGAGACCTGTGAGATGAGTCAGCACTACAGCATAGTGTAAGGGGCTTGCAGATGAAGGTCTTTGTCTCCCCATTATGCATATAAAGTGCCTGGTTGGATATTTAAGCTGGAGAGTTGGTTGCTGATAGTGCCAAAAGATTTGACCCAGTAGGACAATTTTTGTGCCTTTAAGGAGTATGGATCATTTATAGTATAAAAGTAGGACCCAGGTAAGGGACAGGTATTGCTATGTCATCCACCTTTCCCAATGCAGCTAGAAGCAGGTAGGTGGCAGTGTGGACAGAGTTCTGTGCCTGGAGTCAGGAAGATGAGTTCAAATCCACCCTCAGACCCTTACTAGCTTTATGACCCAAGGAAATAATTTAACTTCCATTTGCCTCAGTTTCCTCAACTGCAAAATGAGGATAATAATGACACTTACCTTGCAGCATTGTTGTGAGGACTAAATGAGATAATATTTGTAAAGTATTTAGTCCAGTGCCTGGCACACAGTATATACCATCCCTTTCCTTCCAAAGGGAGACTTTCCTGAATTAGCTGTCTTTTGTACCTCTTCCATAGAGTGCTAAGTAGAAAAGAAGTAGCTAGGGGAAGAAGATAATGTGTGTTTTTTGGTATCCCTTCTCTGGACAAATGGTGTCTTTGTGATTGTGCTAAATATTAGCCTTGTGTGTTAAAAGGTCAGTGTTTTTATAAGGGCCAAGTACAATGAGAATGCCTTTAATAAGCAGTTTTAGCTTTAATTTGGACATGGCTTTTCGAAGATTCCATCTCACTGCCCAGAATGTTTTGAGAGCCTAGATGGACTCCAAGGTGGACTTTACCTTAAGGTTGAATATTTAAATGGTTTTGTCACTATATCATGCAAATTTTTCCTGACTTCCTTCACATTTCAGCAAAACTTCTAGCTTCTACAGGAAACCTTTCCTGATCCCCCTTAATGCTAGCCCCTTATCTCTTCTGAATATTTCCAATTTCTCTTGTATATTTCTTGTCCAGATTGTTGTTCTGCATTTCTTTGTGTCCCCAGTGCTTATCACAGTATCTAGTACATAGTAGGTACTTCATATACGTTTAGTGAGACTGATTGAACCTAATTTATAAAATAAAATTGTTCTTTAGAAAATGAAGGTCTTGCCTACCACGGAAGACAACATACCAATCCCATATCAGGAGCCTCAAGTTAGGATATATAGAATGCACAACACCAAGAATGAAGGACTAGATCACCAGACAGTGGGAAGATAGATTTTGGGGGGGCACTAAATTCTGAAATTTTCTGCTTTCTAATGTGCACCACGATTCATAGTTCTGAAATAGCCCTCAGTCCCCTGAGAGAGAACATAGGCAACCAGCATCATTTTCTCTGGTGTTGGTTCTTATAGTCATTACTTCCAAGGTCCAGAGAGAACCACTTCTCCTCCATAAACAGTTAAATCACAGGGGTGATTTTGTTACTTTTAGGTGCATCAGCCACAAAACATTTCGTCTGACTTCTCTACCGAGTTAGCCCACTATGTTTCTTCCAGCCATATTAGAACTCTGGACAGCCCCTTAGCAATTTTCACTCTCTGTCTTTGAGGTTTATGGAGTAGAAAAGTTAAAAAATAGCCATTGGGAGCTTTGTATAATTACAAACTTGCCAAGGCAGCAGCTGAGAGCTCCAAGTGTACTAAGATACAGATATGGAGCCTGTAAACAAATTATCCTCAGCTTGTTGATATAATATTCCTCCAGCAGAATTCCAAAACATTCTCACAACCTGGGAGCAGCCCCACCAAGCCCAATAAGAAATTTCTGCTCCTTGCTGCATATAATAAGCCCAGTGATTTACCAAACTGGAAGTAGAGGTTCCTTCAGAGCAATGATGCTGAGAATGTCAAGTACTAGTAAGTTTCTGATCCATTTTTTTTTCTAAGGAACTCTGTCCTTGCAATGTCTAATTTGTCAATAAGTTACAACCAGGAATGGACAAGAACAGATGGCTAAAATCACGCCTCAATATCCATTATTTAAATATCACTTATCAAATAACAACAAAATTAAAATTGCAAATACCTTGAACATGCTGAAATGACTAAGCACGTTATGAATACAATTACTGGGAAAAGGACCTCTTGAAATGCACTGGACTCTAATAGGGAAAGAGGGGAAAAAAAGAATTGAGAAGCATTGCTTAACATTAAATAGTCTTGAAACTATTATAATAAATTATAAATGATTAAATAATAGTAATTTAATAAGGGTTAATAATAATAAATGTTTATTATTAAATTATTTGACCTGTAATGTTCCTTCTCCCAATCTTAAATCTCCTTTGGAAATATTATTTGCAAATATCTCATCTGTACCCTGGACACATTTTGTGCTTTGTCCTTTCTGTGTCTTTGTTCACACTCTTTCCAATGCATGGAATGCAATATCACTTTCCCTTTTCCTACTGAAGTCATACTTAGAATTTTAATCCCAAATTAAATGCTATTCTCTCCCTCGGGCTTACCCTGATATTCCTGGTTAGTAATTATCTTCCCCCTCAAACCTCCTCACATAGCACTTTGTTCTGTATCTCTGTAATGCAATCATAATGAAAGAGTACTTCAGAGAAATACAGAATTTTAAATTTGGAAGGGACCTTAGGGTCCATCTTACCCAACCCATACAGAGAAAGGACCCCCATTGATTCATACCTGACAAGTGTGCAATCAGCCTTTGCTTGATGACTTTCAATGAGGGAAAACTCCATTCATTATCATCTAGCCCACTGCTAGGGAAATTTATGAGGGAAGGAATTGTGTCCTATCTAAATGCAGATACATTCCATACCACCTAGGACAGTGATGGGCACATAGTATGCCATTAATGCATGTTGGTGAACTGGAATTTGTTGAATTAAGACACATCAATCTATTAACATTTGGGGTACAATCCTTTGCTTTGGGAACTCTATTATAAGCTAGTCCTCTATAACATGGCAAAATGAATGATTTTCCTTGAAGAGTTTTTAGTTTTTTTAATATGGTTTCTATTTTGAAGAACTTCGCTAAATACCAAGAAATCAATTTTATGCTCCACATTTTTTACCCAAGTAAGCCTAAAGAACTTTAGAAGTATCAACTTAATCACCTTCAACATCCCTAGTGACCAGAGCTCTGTACAAAAAAAAAAATCAAAACCCTTTGAAATAGTTATGGATTACATAAAAATAAAAGTAACTGGGAGAGGTCTAAAAATCACCAAATGGTACTTGTTGTTCAGTCATTTCAGTCATGCTCAACCTTTAATGATCCCATTTGGGGTTTTCTTGAAAAGATACTGGAATGGTTTGCCATTTCTTTCTTCGTTGGATGCAATGTATCCATTTTGTCAGGCAATCTGAAGTTAAGCGACTTACCTAATGTCACACTGCTAGGAAGTATCTGAGGCTGGATTTGAACTCAGATCTTCCTGACTCCAGGCCCAGTGCTCTATCCACTGAGCCATAGGCTGCCCCATCAAATGGCACAATGCTTCCCAAATGTTTTATGTGGTTATAGCCCTGGAAAAGGCAGAATTTATGAGGCAAGATGGCATGGGGTCTTATATTGCTGCCTTTTTAAAGCTGATTCTTTTCATGGATAGCAACAGGCATCAAGGTACAAGAAGGAAGATTTTCATGAGAATATTTATAAAAATGGGCTGCTATGTGATGCAGTGGATAGAGTACTGAGTTTAGAATCAGGAAGACTCATCTTCAAGAGTCTAAATCAGGCCTCAGACACTTACTAGCTGTGTAACCTTTTGCAAGTTACTTAACCCTCAGTTCCTCATCTGAAAAATGAACTGGAGAAGGAAATAGCAGAACACTCCAAGAAAATTCTAAATGGAGTCATGGAGAGATGGACACAACTGAAAAATGACTTAAAACATCCATAATAACATCCTATACGGACTAGAATGCTACTTAGATGCATATCATCCTTATTTTATAGATGACGAAAATAGGCCCAAATAGGGGGAGTCGTTTGTCTGAGGTGACAGACATAAGAGGAGATGTAACAAAATCAGTCAGAGACAAAGACAAAAAAAAGTGTCAAGGCAGAACATTTTTCTTTGAGTGGCATCTTTCAGCACTAAAGGGGATTGTAGCTTCATCTGCTGTGAGTCTCTAAGGAAATAACCATCCCTTAAAGGGACTGCAAACTATAATAACACATCAGATTTCGTTGCTCAACTACAAAATTGTCCTCAGTGATCAAGCACCAATTTGGCAGCTATGTGGGGAAGGAACTGATTATAACAGATGTAGGCATAAGAGAGTACTTTTGACAAGACAATCACACACACACACACACACAGACACACATACACATACTCACACACACTGATGACCAAATCTAAATCAAGATGGGTATGATGGGAGAAGGAAGGAAATAAATGAAACCACAAAAGGTCCTCAACTTAAAAATAGATTGTATTTTTAAAAATTGTCAGTCATTTGGTAGTTGAATACATTTCCCCATGAAACAGCATTAGGAATGGTAGTTAGATTCCCAGGTGAACTTAGAAAGCCTATTTAACACATAAGGGGCTGAATTCCAGTGGCTTCCTCCTATTTCTAGGATCAAATACTAACCCCTCTGTTTAACATTTAAAACTCCTCATAGACAGTCTCCAACCTACCTCTCCGGCTTTCTTTCTTACATATCATATCACTCTTCACACATACACATACATATATGTATTTGTGTGTATATATATGTATATTCCAGACAGATTGATCTTCTAATTGTTCTTCACATATGACATTTTCTCTCCTGTCTCCATGCCTTTTCACAAGCTGTGCCCATGCTTTCATCTCTTAGAATTATAGTTCCCTGCAAATCACAACTCAAATGCCAAGGACCTTTTTTTACATGAAGCTTGTCTTAAGACTCCTGGCTTCAGATTTTCCCTTCCTGAAAATTACCTTATGTAAATCTTACATGCTGATATACATGCATGTTGTCTTCCCCAATAAAATGTTGGTTCCTTGAGGCTGGCTTTAGAATATTTGCCCATCTATTTCCATCTCCAAGCACATAGAAGGTGATTGATAAACTTTATTGATTTGATAGGCTGAGAGGGGAAATTTTGAGTGATGATAGGGCTTTCTAAAGTTTCAAAACTTACACGATCTAGGCAGTCACTCAGGCTACCTATGTATAAGACCAACCCTTATAACAAACCTGTTTTCTACAATTTGGGTGCAAATTGTTGTTATTTCCAGATGAGTAGCTTTTAGGAAGACAGAATAGTGCTGTAGAAAGAGAATTGATCTAGGAGTCAAGAGAGTTGAGCTCAATTCCCAACTCTACTAATAACTCATTGTATGACCTCAGGTCATATGTAATTCCCCTCCCTGAGCCTTACTTTACTCCTCCGTAAAAATGGAGTTGAAGAAAAGGTAATGTTACAAAAAAAAAATCAGAGAGGCATGAAAAGAGGTACTTTTCAGTTTTATGGTTGAAGGGGAAAATCATCACTAAATGAGAGATAGAGACAAAGACAAAAAAAGATGGTTTTGACAATTTTGATGTAAAATTAAATTTTTTTGCAAAAGAAAATCCTAACGGGTAAGTGCCATGAGTGGGTAAGAAAGGTTATAAATAGTTTTCAAAAGAAAAATTATAAACTATAAATTGTCATCTAAAAAAGTGTTCCAAATCACAAATTGTAAGAAATGTATAAATAAAAACAATTCTGAGGTTTAACTTCATAATCATAAAATTGGTTAAAAATATACAAACAGAAATAATCAATGTAAGGAGGCGTTGTGATAAAATACACACAGTACAATGTTAAGTGGTCCAAATACTTTGGAATTATATAAGACTTCACTTAATTGTTCATAATCTTTGAACTAATGACACTAGCAACACTTTATGTGGTAGGAAAGACTTTTAGGGAAAAAGATTTTTTTTTCCTAATTCATTGTAGGAAGGCAGAGGGAACAAAGTAGATAATAACACAATAACACACAATAGCTAAGATAAGTCTAAACAAAAAACAAGACCTAGAGCTTAATTGTAATGACCAATCTTGGCCACTGGAAAAAAATAATGAAACACATTTACCTTCTTAGGGTTAGAGAGGAAGGGAAGAGGGGAGACTGAGTGCAGAACATTATATTTGTCAGTTACTTTTGTCTGGTTTTTTTTTTTTTGGTTGGTTGGTTTTGTTGTTATAAGGAAGGCCTTAAAGTTGGGTTGTGCAGGAGGGTGTACACTGAACGTAGCATGGAATAGGGAAAAAAGACATTAGGAGTCAGAAGCCCTGGTTTCAAGCCCCAGGTCTGCTTCTTACCACCTGTGTGACCTCGTGTAAATTACTTTCCCACTCTGGTTTTCAGTTTCCTGTCATGTAAAATACAGAGGTTTGAATACATAGCCTCCAAGGTCCCTTCCAGTTTTAAATCTATGGTCCTATGATAAAGAAATTACTCTAGTGAAGGGAGGAAGGCAATTATATATTATTATATATATTGTATATATTATATAATATTATATACACATATTATATATGTACACATATTTTATGCATGCATGTGAACACATATGTGTATATATATGTAAACATATGTTTATATCTTTGTGTAAACTGAGAGCTTAGACTGATTGACATCTCACTTCTTTTCCAGATCTAATAATGTGTAGGACAGAGGATAGGGTATGAATCTGTAATTTCATTGATATAGAGGAGTCTCAGCTAAGGAAACTCCTCCTACAAAGCAGGACAGCACATTCTCTGCATTTCTTAGTCATAGGAAATTGCCTAAAGCAGTGAAGATTGACTGACTGGCTTACCCAGAACCATAACCAGTATGTATTAGAGATCAAGTCTTCCTGATCCCAAGGTCAGCTCTCTAACATGCCACGCTTTCCCTCTCTAATGATGTACATTTAAGGTATATTTGGAGGGAGAATTCCTAAGGGGTAATAGCTAATGGCTAACATTTATATAGCACTTACTATGTGCTGGGCAGTTTACAATTATTTCTTCTGAGCCTTATAACAACCCTGAGAGGCAGGTACTTTTATTATTCTCATTTAGAGATGAGGAAACTGAGGCAAACAAGGTTAAGAGACAAGGGTCACATAGCTAATAAGTAAGTGTCTGAAGATGGATTTGAACTCAAGTCTTCCTGACTCCAGGCTGGGCCCTCTATCCACTCTGCCATTTAGCTTTCCTTAAGGGGGTAGACTAATACAAACTAAAATGAGACACTTTGGAGAAATGAGAACTTTTGACTCACTTGAATGATGTAAAATTCCCTCCTGGAAATGTTCTGGAATCATCAGCTGGGACTGAGAAGGCACAACATACAGATTCTCTTTAGAATGCTGAAGGACCACGTTGATAGATGATGAGACTTCAGCAGATTCTTCAGTTTGTTTTTCTGACAGCCATGGTTCGGATGCAGAAGAAAACTCAGAATGACCTGTTGGAAAAACAAAGTCTGTGGTTGTATGTGCATGCCCACATGTGTAGGCACACATAACAAAGTGTCACATAACACTCTATAGTGAAATCAAGCCAACAAGAAAAGGTGTCCCAAAGGACACTTGTATTCACCACTATGGCAGTGAACATCACCATTCAGAGAGGGTCACCCAGGCTCGTGCCCAACCCTAGGAAGAAAGGATCTTTGTTAATCACACTAATCATTTCTACCTCCAACATCTTTATCCAGAAGTGAGGTTAAAATGAATACTGAGGAAAGTCTCAAAGGGAAAAAAAAGAAATGACAAAAGGGTAGAGTAAAAGGTGAAAGAAGGGGAAAGGATGGTTTCACACCATTGCCTTGGTGATGTTATGGGGAGTTAATGGAAAGACTACATGTATACAAAGTCAAAGCTTACAGCACCAGCTCATAGAGTTGTCTCCTTCCCTCTCTCCACTCTGAGTCACTGTGCAATGATTAGCAGGACAGGAGGGATTAGAGGACTGTTGTCTGCTTACATGAAGGTTGGAGAAAATTTGTCCAGTCACCATACCCATTCATGTAATCAATTCTCCCTGAACCTAAAAAAGGCCTTCCTATAACTCTTATAATCTATCCAATTACCTATTTCTCTCTTTCCATATTCATGGATAAATTTCCCTTAAAAGGTTTTCTGTCTAATGCAATTACTGTCCCACTACTCATTATCACCTCAGCTCCATGAAATAGCACTTCCATACCCATTATACACTGAAATGGCTCTCTGAAAAGGGACCAATGACTGCCTAATGACCAAATCAGGAATTTTTTTCATTCCTTGTCTTTGACCTCTCTGAAAGTTTTGACATTGACATGATTGGCCATTCCATCCTATTGAATACTCTCTCTTCCTATGGCTTCAAAAACATTATACTCCCTTAATTTTCCTCATACCACTCCAATCATTCCTTTTCTCTCTCCTTTTCTTTTTCTTAATCCTATTTCATGATGCTGTTCCCAAAAAACAAAACCTATTATTGTTATTGCTGTTGTATAGGACCACGGGGATCACCACTGGAAAGAACTTAGAGGTTAATAAATCCAAAGTTCTCACTTTACAGATGTAGAAACCAAGACCCAGGAAGAAAAGTAATTTGTCCTAGTATAAGAACTGGATTTCAAACCCAATTTCTTTGACACCTGATATAATGTTCTTTTCTCTTTTTTTCTGCTTTTTGGAGGGGGGGGAGTCAGGGCAATTGTGGCTAAATGACTTGCCCAAGGCCACACAGCTAGTAAGTGTTAAGTGTCTGAGGCCAGTTTTGAACTTAGGTCCTCCTGACTCCAGGGACGGTGCTCTATTCACTGTGCTGCATAGCCACCCCTGTTCTTTTTCTTATACAAATGTTGGTGCCAGTTTTATGAAGGCTAAAGTTCTAAACTATTTAAAGTTCTTCATTTGGTGTGCTAGAAAAAGTATTGGTTTCACACCTTTGCCTTGGTGATGTTATAGGGAGTTAATGGAAAGACTACATGTATATAAAGTCAGGGCTTACAGCACCAGCTCATAGAATCTTAATCTTACTTAATCTTAATTCTGCTAAGGATAAATCATTTAACTTCTCTGAGACTATTTCCTCAACTGTAAAATGAAGTAGTTGGACTAAACCTCCAAGGTTCCTCTAGTGCAATGATCTTATGGCTTCCAGAACCTCAGTGCTGAACATTTTGAGAGTGAAAAGTATTTTCCAAGAACCATAGTGATATTATTTTAACTAGCTAACTGATTTGCATATTGGTATGTTCTAAAGCATTTTTTGGAATCTCAGAATTGGAAAGGATCTCAGAGATTACCTCATCCAAGCATACATCTACAACATCACAGATAAGTGACTACCCAGATTAGTACTGAAGACCTCTAATAATAGAACTTATTTCCTTGGATATTCACTTTTCAGGTATGTTTAATTATAGTATGGAATCCAGGTGATCCTTCTGAAGTAATCCATCCCATTTTTAAGATTTCTACATGTTGGTGAATTTGTCTTTATATTAAGCTAAAATCTTACTTCTTGTTATTTCCATACACAGAAACACATTGTGGCCAAGCAGAAAACTAACCAGTCAGCTAAGTGGCACAGTGGATGGAGCCCTGGACTGACTCAGGAAGACCTGAGTTCAAATACAGTCACAGATACTTATTAGCTGTGTGACCTTGGGCAAGTAATTTAACCTCTTTCTGAATGCCTTGGGTTCCTCAACTGTAAAATCAGGATAATAACAGCTCCTACTTTACAGGGTTGTTGTGAGGATTAAATGAAATACTATTAAAAAGCACTTAGCACAGTGTCAGACACATAATGAATGCTATATAAAAGCTTATTTCCTTCTCCTTCCTTTCTCTATTGCACATATTTCCATTCACTAAACTGGTACAATATGATTAGTGGGTATCTCATGCCAAATAGCTTGCCCTTTTCTCTTTTTATCACTGAAAAATAAAATTCATCATTATTTATATTTATTAACTGATAGTCAATACAATAATAACAGAACCAATTTTCCCTATTGTGGAAGTGGAAGGTTTTCCTCTGGTGACTTGATAGCCAATGGCTGATACAAGAAGATACCTTTTCTAAGTCATAAAGGTTATATCTGTGTTCATGGGCTAGAGCATTCTTGTCCAGATTATCTATATATGCAGTCAAGGAGAAAAAGGTGTCCACACATGCTGAGACCTCATAACTCTATCCCTCTATGCAGCTGCCTTATGCCACCTTATAAAATAGCTTTGAGAGACCTCTCTGGTAGTTGCCAAGAAGATAGCAGGCATCAGAGAACTATCAGTTCTCCAGTTCTAGGCATTATGTTTCAAATAATTCTGCCTAAAATCACATTAGCTTTTTTTGGGCAAACTTATCAAAATTGTGATTCATAATGAACTTACCTCTGATTAAAGTCATAGACCTTCTCCATATAGACTGCTATCAACCTGCATCTTCCCTTTTCTACTCTATTGAAGCTCATTTGGGTGGTGAAGTGAAAAGAGCTCAATATTTGAAGTCAGAGTATCTGGGCCCAAGCCTCAGCTCTTCCTCATACTGCCTGCATGATGTAGGATAAATCATTTAGCTTCTCTAAGACTATTTCCTCAACTGTAAAATGAAGTAGTTGGACCAAACCTCCAAGGTTCCTCTGGTGCAATACCTATGATCTTATGGCTTCCAGCACCTCAGTGCTGAACTTTATGTGTCTGCCCACCAAATTCCGTCTTGTTAGATTGGGTTCTTTATACAGACCTGCTGAGGTCTTTTCAGAATGTGGTTCTGCTATTTCAGCTTCCTCTTCAAGCTTTGCTCCCTGACCCAATCTGTTAAGTATACCATGTAACACTTCATCCAAATCATTTATAAAAATGTTGAACAACAAAGGGCTAAAAACTAGGTTCCATCAAAATCCACAAATATCTTCCTCAAGGTTAACATCACTTCAATCATTATCACTCTTTCAGTCCAATTTTCAACCAATTCTGAAGTTACCTAACTTCATTTATCATCCAGTTCACATTGTTCTACTTTGCCATGAATATAATACTGAGTTTTTGTTTTATTTGGGGGTTTTTCCAAAATGCAGTTTTATTATGCGTATGGTATCCCCTTAGATCAAATAGTTTAATGACCTTGTCAAAAAGGAAATGAGGTTGGTTGGCCCACAGTGACTTACTCTTGATTAATCTATGTTGGCTCTTATCTCATCACTTTCTAAATGTTCATAAACCATTCTTCTAATAAGCTATTTTACAATGCTACTCATAAACTCACTAACAGGTTTGTTTTATTTTTCTCCTTCCCACTATTTTATTTTAAATGAACATTTTCCTGTTCTTTTTCTTTGGCGCCTCTTTCATTCTTAAAAGTCACCAGCATGATTCAGCAGTGATTCAACCATCACCTCTTCAAGTTGCTTTTGTATCCTGGGATGGAACTCTCTGAACCAGGTAACTTGAACTCATAAAATATATAGCGAGGTGCTTTCTTGCCATCTCCTCACTTATTTTGGATTTTAGTTGTCTATTAACCATTTTATTCTCTTTCTGAAAATCATCCTTGATAGAGAAAACAAAAGGAATTGAGTCATTCCCTGCCTTCTCTTTCATCTATTACTATTATTCCATGGTAAAGTAGTCAAAAGACCCATCACTTCATTTTTATTTCTTGCACCTAACATAGTTTTCTTTAAAAAAAAAAAAGTTTTTTCATAGCATCTCTTACAAGTCCCAGCTCACTCTAGGCTTTAGGCATTCCTAGCACTATTCTTACTGGATTGTGTCATTCTTTTGTATTCATCTGTCCATTCCATTTTTGAAGAATGAACTTCCTCAGTATGTGACAGGATCCCTTCTCCTCAGATGTCTTCAAACAGAAGCTAGACAGCCAGTTGCTGGGTATGTTATGGTAGAAATTTTTATAGTGTATATAGGTTGAACTAGATGGCCACTGTGGTTCCTTCCAACTCTTAAATTCCATGATTTTATTATATTTGATTTTGTAAAATTATAGGAGCAAACCTATAGTCTGCTCGAAACCCATAGGAGATACTTTAGTGAAATAAAAGACATTTTGTTTTTCTGAGATACACTTGCATATCTATCTGAAGAAGTGAAAGGAGCTCAAGGTCTAATGAGAAATATATACCGTGTTTCCCCCGACAATAAGACACTGTCTTATTATTTTTTTTGGACAGAAAAACACCAGAGGGCTTATTTTCAGGGAGGGCTTATTTTAATGAACATTGACAGCAATTTTAATAAACTGGTAAATGTGAACAAAAAAATGTACCTTTATTCAATAAGCAAATCACTGGGGAAGAACAGGATGACGCGCTCACTGCTGCAGCTCTGATTGGATGCAGCTCGGAGCGCGGCGTGAGTTTCACGGGGCGGGGGTGGCTGGGAGAGGGGAAGGGTGCATACAGAGGGTACCGTAATGTAGCGTGTAGCGCAAGGGATCACCTTCACTACAGTAGCAATCTCAATAGGGCTTATTTTCAGGATAGGTCTTATTATCGGGGAAACACCGTAGAAAATTAGTACAATAATCTAAGTGAAGTATCATGATATGAAGGAGTTGGTAGAAGTTGTATTCAAGATTATGGGAACACAGATTTAGAGCTGGAATGTACCTGAGAGATAATCTAGTTCAACTCCTTCATTTTACGAGGTGGAGCCTAAAGTCTAGAGGGATTAAAGAACTTGGCCAAGATCCTGCAGATAAGTGTCCAAGCCAGAGCTCAAACCCGGGTCTTCAGACTCCAAATTCAGCATCCTTTGCATACAATCCCGTTGCCTACTAAACTGTAGGTTAGTATTCCTTGTCAAATTTATTTAGATTACTAGAATTTAGGGATGGGGGGTCATCTGTGGACCATTCTGCAAGGACAGACCCTAATCCCCAATATTTCTTCAAGAGTTCAGACAAGTTACATGACCTTGTTTCCATCTCTTGTGTGTAACCTCATAAAATCTGAGCTTTTGGAGCAGTCGCTGATTCTCCAAATTAGTCTCTTTAAATATACCCCTCTTTTTCTTCCTTATTTCATTTCAACTCAACTTCAATTAATTTCATTTTATAAACCTTCATTTTGCAGATGAGGAAACAGGAGCTCAGAGGGGTGAAATATCTGCCCAATGTCATAGAGCCAGTAAGTGACAAAACTGGAATTTGAACCCAAGTTTTCTGACTACAAGTTCAGTGTTCTTTCTATTATGCTAAGTTGCTTAATTGGTTTGTCTGACACATTTCCCTCTTCATAGTAAAGGTGCAATAGGAGATATGGTATCCCATTTTAAAGGTGGGGAAATTAAAGCACCAGTATTGAGGCAATGTGAAATAACTATGGTTACATGCACTTTAGTGTCATAGTCTCAAACAAAAGCAAGGTTTCCTATTCAGTAACCAGTGTACAAATCCAGCCTCCCTCCTTCCCTCACAAGCTCATGATTCTCTCTCTCTCTCTCTCTCTCTCTCTCTCTCTCTCTCTCTCTCTCTCTCTCCCCCCCCCCATCCTGCATCTCTGTATTAAAAAGGTTGAGGGAATGCAAAACACAAGAGATGAAGAATGAATTGAAACTAACAAGGCAAAGTGATTTTTCAATGCAACTGGGAAAGGGGTGAACTGAGGATATTACCAAAAAAAAATCAGAGAAGAAAAATTGAAGCAGGGGGAAAATTGTCAGGAAATAATTTTTGATTGCATCTGCAGCATAGGGAAAAAATAAACAAATGCATTTCATTCTGGTTGTTTATTTTGAGGCCTTGAGCTAGCATATATATATATGTGTGTGTGTGTGTGTGTGTGTGTGTGTGTATGCATATGTGTGTACATAGATATATAGGGGGTGGAAATAATGGTGGAAGATGTGATCTTTCATAGTGCTAGAAAACAAGGCTAGGAAAAATCTGATTAAAATTGACATCTGTGATAAGAGACCTTCATGTGCTTCATGCCCTTGTTAACTAATGGCTGATTTCCTGAGAGCTGCAGTTGGAAGTATCTTACTTAAGAGTAATCCAAAGTCATGAGAAGTATAATAAGGCACTTTTTGCATGTCCTTCATTGCTAGAGATAAATTGCTCTCAAATTGTTTAGACATACTAAATGGGGACAAGAGAAAAGAAAGTTAAAGAGAGACATGAAAGCAATCTTCATATGTCTAAAGAGCTGTTGTATAGAAGAAATGGGATTGTTCTAGAGGGTCCTGGTTATTCAGACTGGAATTATTACATAAGTTATGAATAGGTAGATTTTGGTTCAACGTGTATAAAAACTTCCTAAAGAGCGGTTGGAAATAAGGAGTCAATGAATTCCCTGACCCTGGAAATATTTGAGCAGATATTGAATGATGAGCCATAAGGGACATTATGTCATTTTTCAGTAAAGAATTCCCCTTGGAATGGAAAGTTAGTACAAATGGCCTCTAAGGTGATTTCTATGTAGCTGGTGGTGGCAAAGTCGAAACACAAATTCAGATCCAAGACTCTATCAACTGTATCAAGTAGGTAGGTGGAGAAGTAGATAGGGTGTTGGACCTGGAGACAGGAAATCTGACTTAAAAATCCAGCCCCAGACACTTGTGATCCTGGGCAAGTCATTTAACCTCTGTCTGCTTTAGTTTCCTCATCTGAAAAGTGGGAATAATAATAGCACCTGCTTCCTAGGGCTGCTGTGAAGATCAAATAAGGTAATATTTGTAAAGTGTTTTGCAAACCTAAAGACTCTCTATCAATAGTAGTTATTATTATCACACCATACAACATCCTATGGGGATATATAAAATATCAAATTTCCAGACATTATTAACACTATTGTGCTGCATATAAGAGAGTGTGTATTAAACTTTGAGAAAGTTGAGGTAAATGCATTTTTCAGTTTTTAAGCACTTATGTACAGGGACACTGTGACATAAAATGGAAAAAAATAGTCTCTACTCTGAATAATAATAGTAGATAATGTTTATATAGAAATTTAATGTTTGCAAAGTGCTTTACATAATACATACATACACATATGTTCATATATATATACATATGTTATCTCTTTTGATTCTTGTAGCAACCTTTAAGAGTATGTTATCTTATTATCCCCATTTTACAAATAAGGAAACTGAGGCTAAAAGAGGTTAAGCAACTTGTCTAGGGTCACACAGCTAATAAGTGTCAACGAAGGCTTTCCATAGGATTTGGTGAGGTTATGTTGAGTCTTGAGGATTAAGAATTCTACTAGGCAGTGGTGAAGAGGGACCACATACTGGGAATGAGGGACAACTATGTAAAATTGGAATATGGAACACAGACTTTAGGGAAGAACAAGTAAGTAATTTTCATTGAAATGTAGAGTGTGCAAAGGGAAATAATGATAAATAAGACTAGAAAATAAAGCTAGAGATGGGTTAAATCAAGAAATGCTTTTAATACCAAAGAGGTTGTATTTTATAATAACAAGTCACCAAAGAAGTGAATGAAATGGTCATACCTTAGTATTAGAAAGAGTATTTCAACTGTTGTGTGAAGGATGGGCTGGAGAGGAGAGTAGAAATAGGGAGATCAATTAGGAGGTTAGTATAATAGTTAAGGCAAGAGATGATTAGAACCAGAACTAGGAAATTGACCATAGCAGTGGAGAGAAGGATCCATATATGAAAGGTATTATAGAGGTAGACTAAATAGAACTGACAATTGATTTGCTATGGAGGTAAAGGAAAGTGAAGATTCAAGGATAATCCCAAGGAGGCAAACCTGGGTGCTATGAGGATTCTGGTGCCCTCCACAGAAATAGGGGAAGTTTGCATGTGAGACATATTTAGTAGGGAATATCAGAAGTTCCATTTTGAATACTTTATGAGATAGAACATCAAAAGAAGTTGATGATATGACCATGGATCTGAGAAGAGAAATTAGATATATATAGATTTGTGATTCCTATATATAGAAATAATTATTAAACCTAAGGGAACCAATAAGTTTACCAAAAGGTAATATAGAAAAGAGAACAGGGCCCAGGACAGAGCCTTGTTGGTACCATCTCTGATAGGGGTACCATTTTTGCTGGGGATGGGGCATGGTTGATGATCTAGAAAAAAAAACAACTAAGAAGAGATCTGACAGGTAAGAGGAAAACCTGAAAGGAGCATCATAAAAGCTTCAGGAGGAAAGAGTATCCAAGAGGAGAAGTGACCAAACAGTATTAGAAGGTATGAAGAGGTCAAGAAACATGAGGACTGAGAAGGAGATATCAAATTTAGTGATTAAGAGATTATTGATAATTTTAGGGATAAATTTCAGTAGAGTAGTAGGATTGGGGATCAGAAGCCTTTTTGGTATGGGTTGAGAAGTGAGTGAAAGGTGGGGAAATGAAGGCAAGTTTAAATGACTTTATTAGAGGACTTTGGCTATGGACAACAGGAGAGATATATGATGATAACTTGAGGGATTGATATGACTCCAGGTAGAATTTATTTTTAATCTGGGAAAAATAAGGCATGTTTGTATGTGGCAGGGAAAATAAGAAGAGATGGGAGATAAGAGAGATTGAGAGAGAGGGGAAAAAAAAAGAGAGTACCTCGATTACCATCCTTGTATAACTGATAAACATCCTCAAGATTACTGGCTCCTTCAATCCAAACATCTTCTCCTGGGGAAGAGTCCATATCACTAAAAACACCTTGACGAAGCCAAGGGCTAGAGGCACTGAGATTGAACAGCTCAGAGAGAGAACGGCGAATTTTCTTCTTTTTCCTGAATATTCTGGGAAAAAAAATGGAGGACAAAGTGATCTATCTGAGTCTTACCACCTCACACCTAGACCATTGCAAAAGACTTCTTGTTGGTCTCTCTGCTTTAAATCTCTCCCAACTCTAATCCATTCTCCACTTGACTACCAAGGCTATTTTTCTAAAGTGCAGGTCTGACCATGTCATTCCATTCTATAAAACAGGGCTCCCTTTAACCTCCAGAATAAAATATAAAATCCTGTTTGGCATCTAAAACCCTTCATTACCTGGCCCTTCCCTATCTTTCTAGGCTTCTTATACTTTGGTCCCCTCTATGTAATCTGTGAGACTGATCCAGTGTCTCATCTGGACATTGGCTTCCTGGTTGTTCCATCAGCAAGACACTCCATCTCTCAGCTCCAGGTATTCTCTCTAGCTATTCCCCATACCTGGAATGATCTTCCTCCTCTCCTCTGCTGACTGTGATTCCCTAGCTCCATTTAATACTCATCTCAAACCTCATCTTCTGTAAGAAGCCTTTCCCCATCAGTCCTCTCCCTCTGTACCAACCACCTTCTCCCTGGTAGGTACATAAATGTTTGCAAGTTTTCTCCCCTATTATAATGTGAGTTCACCCAGATCAGAAACTGTGTCTTTCTTGGTATTCCAAGAACTTAGCATAGTGTATGACACACAATAAATTGTGTGTGTAATATCATGCAGTCTCCATTTACTACACATGTGAGAACATTACAAATAGTCCATGGATAAAGGTTTCACACCTGCCATACAGAAGTAGAGTTTTATAGGGGCAGAGAGCACAAGACTACCAATTTTAGAACTAGTTTAGATGTATGCTTGTTGACTGATTGATTATTAACTCTGTCCTCTTGTCCCAAAACCAGAGTGTAACCTATATTCAGTTAGTCTGTCAACAAGTACTAGGGATACAAAGAACGACAAAAAGACAGTACCTGCTCTCAAGGAGCTTACCATCTAGTTGGGGAAAAAACATGAAAACAACTATGGTACAACCAAAATATAGAAAGGCATCAACAGAGGAAAGGTGCCAGCATTACGGAGGATAGAGCAGGAGTTTTGTAGAAGACTGGGTTTTACTTGGGATTTGAAGGAAGTAAGGGAGATGAAGATTAAGAAGGAGAAAATTCTAGGCAAGGGGGACAGCCAGTGAAAATCCCTGGAGATGGGGTGGCTATAGTATATTCAGCCTCCATTTACTACATACATGAGAACTTTACAAATTGTCAATGGATAAAGGTTTCACACCTGCCGTATAGGAGTAGAGTTTTATAGAGAGAGAGAAAACAAGACTACCAATTTTAAAACTAGGTTAGAGTCCCAGTCCCTCTACTTATCCCTCTGCTTACTCATTGAGTTACCTTGGAGGAGTCACTTCAAGAATTTGAAGGGCTGTCATGTAGAAGAGGAATTAGATTTAGAGGCCAGAACTAGGAACAATGGGTGGAGATTGTAGAGAAGCCAATTTTGGCTGAATGTAAGAGAAAACTTCCTGACAACTTGACCTATTGAAAAGCAGAGTGGGCTGCCTCTGGAAGTACTGGGTTTCACCCTATCTGGAATCTTATCAAAAGAAGACTGAATGGCCACTGGTCAGGGATGTAGTAGAATGGGTCTCTGGTTGCATACAGATTGGATTAGATAACCTCTGAGGTCCCTTATAATCCTGTGACTTCAAACTCTCTGACCCTCAGTTTCTCCACCTATAAAATGGAGCCAATATTGTAAGACCTATTGACCACACAGAGTCACTGTCTTTGAGAAAGGGTGAGGTAATTTCTTGCCAAGGTTGTTATTAAAAGTTAGATGGTGCAGTGGATAGAGTGCTGGGTCTAGAGAAGACTCATCTTTGTGAGTTCAAATCTGGCCTCAGACACTTATTAACTATGTGACCCTGGGCAAGTCAGTTAACCCTGTTTGCCTTGGTTCTTCATTTGTAAAATGATCTGGAGAAGGAAATGACAAACCACTTCAGTATCTTTGCCAAGAAAATCCCAAATGGGGTCAAGGAAAGTCAGACATGACTGAAAAAAACAACTGAACAACAGAAGTTCATCTGCTGGGCAGAGGACTAAACTTGATGACCTATAGGAATCTAGTTTTCTAGGAATCAAATAAAATGACACTTGTGAAGGTGTTTTTACAAATATAAATGTTATTACTATTACTTTTCTGTCCATCAGCAACACAGATGAAAGACCACATACATGAATATGGAATTCTTACTTCAGAGTCATAAAGATGGATTGTGCTGAAGCATCTAAGATATTTTATTTGGATCCTTACAGTGACTGACAGCAAGTGTTGGTAACACAGCTGGCAGACTTTAAGTCTCTATGGTTTCAGTTCTCCAATGACTCACAATCTGATATGTATACTTCCTCCAGTGGTTCATATGGCAACCAGTTTATGTCTTCTTATCCTATGTGATTCTTAGCCATGTTCTACCGTAAATCCTTCCTTGAGAATCCAACAAATGGACTGAAGGGTTTCCTCTGGATTTTCTGACCTTTTCCATAGATACCCCTCTATTTTTTGGACCATCTATTACTACTGGACTATCTCACCTTTTTTCCCCCAGTCATTCTTTTCCTAGATAATATCCATTCTACTGCTCCTTAAATGCAAATCCTCCCTCCCCCCTTCCACCTCTTACTCTGAGAATTATAATCAAATAACATTAGTTCTGGAAAGGACATACCAATGGATTGACTTATTGTTCTACTTACCATCTTTGTGACTTCCCAGACCTTAACTTCCTTTCATGGACTTTGTTGCCCTATATCTGTTGTCTCCCCCATTAAAACATATGCTCCTTGAGAGCAGGGGCTGTCTTGCTTTTGCATTTTTATTCCCAGTGCCTGACACAGTGCTTGGTACATAGCAAGTGCTTAATAAATGCTTTTCATTCATTAATATAATTATTCATAATATATTGTAACCTGCTTACAACCCACCCCACCAGTATCACCATATGCTTATTTTTTCTTAGGGTTGCCCACAACGTTGGTTTCTCAAGAGATTGTAGTATTCCGTGATTTGTAGCTATATTATATCACTGGAAAATTACTAGTGCTAAAAGATGGACTTTTGTGACAAAGAACAGCTTGAGGTTCCAAAAGACAATTTCCAAAAAACAATCAAGCCTATTTTTTTCCTCCTAGTCAATTTTAAGCTCATTTTATTGTGCATATTCAATAGCTGTCATGAGACAGGGACTGATAAACTAATTCCATAGTCTGTGCCCCCACCCCCTATTTGCTTTGTATTATCTGTGGGTGTACTGGGTGCTCTTCCCCCTACCTCCTTTTTGGAGGATGCTCAGGTCATTTCTGGTGACCATATGGACGCTTAGGGACCAGCTTCTTGACATGTATGATTCATCATTGCATTGAATCTCTTAATTGACTATTGAGCTAGAAAAGGGGTGACTAATCCTGTTGGCATGCTCTCCCCAGTTGTCAGCCACTGACTCTCCAGGGACACTTGCTTATGTTTTGAAGTCACAAGGAAGCCAGTTAGGATAGGCCAAGGGCAAGTCATGTCTTTAGTATATCTATGGAGTTCCAACTCAGCAGCCAATTAGGGGATAACCCCAAATGAGTCCTACATGGTTGGAAGCTAACTCTCCCCATAATTGTCCTCCCAAGCTTCAATGTGGTTGGTCATCACAAATGGCAAGCAAGCATGTTCAAATGGGGATAGAGGGAAACGCAATCAAAGGGTACCCCCCCCAACAATGTATAATGCATTCAGCCTTCCTTGGAAGATTACTTTCCACTTACTTTGTATATATCTTATATGAATACATTTATTTACACATTGAATTGCAAGCCTCCTGAGGATAGGGACTTTCTTTTTATCTTCATAGATTAACAATCCTTGTCACATAGTAGATACTTAATAAATGCTTGTCTACTGACTATATGTCCATATTATTCCTGTTTATATATACATGTAACTGTATCTAAAGTATAATTAAATTACATTTTACATATTTTGTATTACTTTTCTATGTGTATAGAACCCCACTTCCCTCTATAAACTGTAAGCTTCTCGAGGGCAGAGACAGTTTTATTTTCATCTTTATATCCCCAGCACTTAATACAGAATGTGGTACGCAGCAAACACTTATAAACACTTGTTGACTTGAACTGAATTTCACATAACGGAAGTGTTCTTAATACACTTGGTTTTTCCTACATGGGTCGTTAAACCAATTTCATCTAAACAGTCATGGATCTCACTGAGAAGTGCCTGAAGTATCTGTAACTTTAAGCAATGGGTTACAGTGGCATTCACCAAAAGGGGCATCTAAAGAGCTTCATGTATGAATGAATCAGTCAATGAAAAAGCATTTATTAAACAATAAAGGGGCATCTAAAGAGCTTCATGTATGAATGAATCAGTCAATGAAAAAGCATTTATTAAACA
>NW_027187460.1:17891808-17918337 GCF_028583685.1 Petaurus breviceps papuanus | reverse complement strand
GCTTCATGTATGAATGAATCAGTCAATGAAAAAGCATTTATTAAACATACTTAGTGACATGCCATAATAAGCACTGAGAATGCAAAAGCAAAAAGTGAAGCAGCCCCTGTCCTCAAATAGCTTGCCTTCTAATTGGTGGAAATAACACGTATTTGGTGGCAGGGTAGTTAGTGGTCAGGGCGCAGTCGATAGTGCACTGGGAATCAGGAAGACTCATCTTCATGAGTGCAAGTGTGATCTCAGACTCTTATAAGTCTTACAAGTCACTTAAACCTATCTGCCTCAGTTTCCTCATCTATGAAAGGAGCTGGAGAAGGAAATAGCAAATAACTTCAGAATCTTTGCCAAGATAACTCCAAATGGGGTCATGTAAGAGTCAAACATGACTGAAACGACTGAATAACAACAGAAATCAGGTAAAGGCTTTTTGTTCTAAGGTGTCATGGGGATGGTAAATTAATACATTGGATAGTTAACTGACACTCTTTCAAGAAGGAATGATAATATTAATTTGATTTTTGTGCCTAGCTTAAGAGGTATAAAATGTGGGGAATGGGGAGTTGTCAGAGAAAAGAGGGGAAGGGGCATATAGGTAGCCTGGGTTGATGATGAATGAGGTAGGATGTGATGAGACAATAGTCTGGTCTGGGCTTGGCTGAATATATAGCGGGTTGAGTAAGTTTATATTCAATCACCAATCAAGACAGCTTTGCCCCAAGGTAGCAAAAAAGACAAGGCCAGGGCAGATGACAAGATGGACCAGGCAGAAACCTGAATGAAATAGGAAGCATGATCTTATCTGAGACTATTGGATATAAGTGAACTTACACTCACTAAATCACCAAACAACTTAGCTCACCCCCAGGGCAAAGGTACAAAGATGAATTGATTAACTCATCACCTGTAAGGAATTTCTCTTTATTTAGACTCCATGTAAAAGATATCTCCTGTGGCAAATAAGAAGACCTTTGTCAAAGATATTTCTCATTGTTTTATGACTCATTTAATACTGATAATCAGAAGATTGTTGGATAGATATCATCTTCAACATGAAACCTTTCCTCAGCCCCTTATATTTTTTTTAATAATCAACAAACAACACAGTGAGTATAATCATAATGACTAAGCTTTGCCACAGAAAAGAGATTTTTTAAAAAGTGTACCTCCCTTTAGAGAGGTGAGGAACTATGTATAAAGAATATTGCATCAGGGCAGCTAGGTGACACAGTGAATAGAGCACTGATCCTAGAGTCAGGAGGACCTGAGTTCAAATTTAGCTTCATATACTTACACACTTATTAGCCGTGTGACCTTGGGCAAGTCACAACCCCAATTGCCCTGCCCTACTCCAAAAAGAAAAAAAAAAGAATATTGCATGTTCAGTCAGACTGCATTAATGTGTTGATTTGTTTTGCAGAAATGTTTTTTTTTTCTTTTTCTTTGTTATCCTTTATTATAAGACATGGCTTGCTGGCTAGGAGAAGGAGATATATATATTCAATTATGTAAAAATAAAGAGAGTGTAAAAGTTCTTAAATTTAAAAACAAGAAGGAGTAAACTTGAGTATTTTCTACAGCTTTCAGTCAATAGGCATGGAAAGATATGATCTTCTATTTAAAAAATTGTAAAAATCTGCATGTTTCTTTTGTATCCATTGAAAAGGCTATAAGCTAAGACTAAAGTGGAGAGAGAGTTGATGCATGACTTTTTGTTTGCAGATGATTCTGCACTCAATGCAGCCTCTGAGGTTGAGATGAGAAAGAATATGGATGGATTCTCTGCTGTTTGTGCTAATTTTGGCCTGACAATTAACAACAAGAAAACAGAGGTTCTCTGTAAGAATGGAGAAATTTTGAATGCTATGGATAAGTTCATTTACCTTGGCAATATACTTTCCAGAGATGTACATATAGATGATGAAGCTGACACATACATTGCTAAGGCTAGGTCAATGTTTGGGGGGGCTCTGAAAAAAAAGTGTGGGAGAGAAGATATTAGGCTGCCTACCAAACTGAAAGAATACAGAGTCATTGTGCTTGATATCATTGTTGTATTCCTGTGAAACCTGGATGGTATATGAGTGCCATACCGGGAAATTGAATCACTTCCATTTGAATTGTCTTAGGAAGATTCTAAAGATCACCTGGCAGGTTAAGGTACAAGGTACTGAAGTCCTTTCTTGAACTAAACTGACATGCATTCAAACTTTACATTTTTTTCTTTGATAAAGATTTCATTTCTCAAACATGAAAAAGTCAAATTTATAGAAACAATAGCCATTCCTCAACTGATGAATGGTCAAAGGATATAAACAGGCAGTTTTCAGACAAAGTAATCAAAGCTACCTATAGTCATATGAAAAAAATGCTCTAAATCACTATTGATAAGAGAAATGCAAATTAAAACAACTCTGAGCTACTACCTCACACCTGTCAGATTGACAAATATGACAGAAAAAATGACAAAAGTTGGAGGCAATGTAGGAAAGAATCCTTATCATCCCTTGATGCTCAGCTAAATTGCCTCTTACTCCCTGGGCTTTCCCTACCTGATTCTCTCTCTTGTAAAAGGTTGCTCCCTCTTCAAATTTGGGTTGTATTTCCCATAGTAAATTTTTTGAGGGAAGGGAGTTCTTCATGCTCAGTGCCAGAGAGTTAGTGAATAGAGAGTTCACTTTGGAGTCAGAAAGACCTGGGTACAAATCCACTTCTGACATGCACTGGCTGTATGACCTTGGGCATATACCTTAACATCTCAGTAAATATCTAACAACCTCTCTCTAAAACTATGGGTTTCAGAATAGTTATTGGACTGAATTTTTAGAAGGAATTTCCTGAGGAGGAAGTACCCACATCAATGAAATAAGAGGTCTAGACCTAAAAAATAAAAATTAAAAAAAATTTCCAGCAGCTGGTTCAGGTTCTCACAAACTGGTAGGGACTTAATGCATGTTGATTTTGAATATGAATTTAAATGGACCCTAAAACAGCCTTAATTCCTTTTTTATGGATCTCTTCTCCATAAGAAGGATGTATTAAATTTCTAAGGTTCTTTCTGGTACTAAAATTCTATTATTCTGTAATTAATCTAAATCCTTCCTGAATCTCTTCATATTTTTAAGCTACCATGCTTTCTATAGGTAATAGGCTTTATATTTTTACTTTTCAGGGCATAAAGTAATATTTCTCCTTATTTGTTCTAAGGTTACCTCTTTCAAATTTCAGTTGAATCCTTAGATTTAATGAAACGACATATGAAAGCTGATGCTGTTTAGAAAGACTACAATGGATAGCAATTGTTCACCCTTCTTTCATAACCAATGCATATGTTTAGAACTTAAAGAATCTTAGCAGGCATTTGATGCAGCTTCTAAGTTTTTCTCACTAAAGAACCTGAGACCCAGGAAGTAAAGTGATTGCAAGATCCTTAAGGCAGGGATTGTCTTTTGCCTCTTTTTTGTATCCCCAGGGCTTAGCACAGTACTTGGCATGTAGTAGGTGCTTAATAAATGTATATTGGTTTCTTGATTGATTGGCAAAAAATAGGTAGTAGAAGAATTAGGTCTAGAATTGAAGTCTCCTGACTCTTAGCCCAGGGCTCTTCCCATAATACCATGCTGCCTTCAATACTGTAACATCTAGCAGTCCTTGCCACAGAGACTCAGATTTCTGCTCCCTGGAATCTAAGACTGATTGACTCATTATTTGACTGAGTAGCAAGACAGGATGGTGCATGGAAAAGATGTCTGGCCTTGGAACTAGGAAAGGTTAGACTCAAATTCTACCTCTAACACAAAGGGAATGACTAATAGTCATTGAACATCAGTTTCCTCATCTGTAAAATTGTGAGGGGAGGGGGAATGGTAGTTGTAACTTATGCTTGATAAACATGGCTTAAATGAACTAATGCATATGAAACTTTTTGCAAACTTTACATAAATAATGATGATGGCTAACATTTATAGGTTTGCGAAGCGCTTTATAAATTTATTGTTGATGTTTAGTCATGCACACATGTCCAACTCTTTGTGACCCCATTTGGGGTTATCATGGCAAAGATACTGGAGTGGTTTGACATTTCCTTCTCCAACTCATTTTACAAATGAGGAAACTGAGGCAAAGAAACTTAAGTAAGTTACCCAGGGTTCCACAGCTAGTAAGTATCTGAGGTAGGATTTGGACTCAATAAGATAAGTCTTACTGACTGTAGGCCTGACACTCTATCCACTGTGCCACCTAATTGCCCACTTTATAAATATTATCTTGTTTTATTCTCTCAACAACTATGGAATATGAATGCTCTTATTATCCCCATTTTACAGAAGAAGAAATTGAGGTAAAGAGAGGTTAAGTGACTTGCACTAGGGTACACAGCTAGCAAATGTCTGAGACCTGATTTGAATTCAGGCCTTCCTGACTCCAAATCCAACACTATGCATTGTACCACCTAGCTGCCAGCTACTATTCTCATTAAGAAAACAAAACAAAGACAGAGGTCATCTAGCCTAATACCTTGCCTGATGCACAAATTTACTCTCTAATGTTTGTTACTTCCAGTGACAAAGAACTTATTGAGTTGCTGATCATCCAATAACGTTTATGTATACTTAGCCCAATGCCTGCCACATAGTAGGTGCTTGGTAAATGCTTACTGACTAACTGATATGTCTGAAGACAATTACTGTTATTGGTCAGACTTTTCTACCCTAACTGACTTCACCCTTTTTTTCCCAAAGAATCTTTGATCTTTCACTATCAGGTCCCTTTGAATTTTGACCCTTAAATGCTCTAGGGGAAAGGGAAAGGCCCAAAAAGCATTGTCAAAGACATGACTGGTGCTGGCCTGGGTACACAGTTCATCACCACTCATCCCTCTAGCATGGTCACTGCCATGTCACCTTGGGCTGGTACATGACTTCCCTTGGAACACATAGGGTGGGGAGGGCATATCCAGATGTAGTGACAAATGCCTCAGAATCCTGAGCCCTGCAGAAATGTGACTTTGCTATGACATGACCTTAACTGTAGACTCTCTTCTTCCTCTATCACTACAGGGTTCTGTACAAGCAGTCTTATGGTGGCTGATCTCAGGCAGCTAGAGTAAACCCCTACTTCTCACCACTGTCATATTCTGGTTATAGGTAGCCCCCAATATAGACTGGAGGTGGGTATACTCCTTAGACTACAGCCAGCAGCTGCCAACTGGCTGTCCTTATGTAGCACCAGTGTGATATTCACAGTGCCTATGGCATATGAATATGTTGGCATAATTCTGAATCACAAAATGTAACAGACTCTCCACATGGAAGACAGAAACAAAATATTTATTCAAACACCAGAAAACCAAAACTATCATAGCAACAAAGAAATCTATACATAATAACAATTCAGAGGGCACTGCCATCCCCATGCCTTCCCCCTGTGATGGCCTTCCCATAAATGAACATTCATAGCTCACTGCCTGCTTCCTCTCTCTCCCTCAGCTCTAACTGTTCTGACCAGCTTCCTCTGGGCTGTGCTCCATCCATCTTGCTCCACACTTTTTGCTCCACACTTCCTGCTCCACCTGCTCAGTAAGCTCCTCCCACCACAGACTCATGTGACTCAGGCTTCCATGTGACTCAAGCAGGTCACATGGGCCTATTAATGGATGGGAAAGATCTCCCCATTTACCATCACACCTTACAACTTAGGTACCCTGCCTTTCTGACTACATGGATACTGTCATATATCTTATTTTATAGAATGACGATCCTCTCTGCCACCTGCCTCCAAACATTCACCATGTTCTTCTTTCTAGTTCTCTGCAAACCATATGTGAAAAGAAGAAAAATATTTATTTTAAGTAGTTACCAGATACTTAAAAGAGAGAAAAAGCATCACAATTACAAGCATTATCTAAATAATATGATTTACAGGGACATTGAAGTGTTGGAGTCAGGAAAGACATCAGTTCAAATCCCAAGTCTGACAGTATATAAAAGTGGGGATAGGTATTGGACTATATACAGAATTCCCAGACAAGGAAACTTATTCTATCCTTTCAGATTAACACCTTCTCTAAAACATATGTTCTTAAAGAGCTACCTTGAGCAATGGTTTCCGAACTTTTTTGATGACAAACTCCTGTCAGTAAAAAAAAATCATGCATACCCCCTCAAAATGTTTATAGTTACTTATTTTTAAATTATATCCATGTATTACACTAAACTACACAAAAATAGATATTTTAAAGGATGAGATAAAGATTAAGTCATTATTTGATCTTAAGAGTAAATAGAGAGCCATTGAAGATTATTGAGTGTCACATGATCAGTTCTAAGCTTTAGGAAAATCACTTTGGTGTCTGAGGAGGGAATATCCTGACATGCAGAAAGACTTGAGGCAGGAAGACCATCATGGAGACTATTGTAGTAGTAGAGGGAGAGATAACAAACGCCTAACCTAGCATGGTGATTGCTAGGTTAGTGGAGAGAAAGAACCTGATGTGAGTTATATTAGGGAGACAGAAACATCAAGATCTGGCACCTGATTGATGTGTGGGATGAGGAAAATTGAGGAGTCATGATAACATCAAGAGTGTGAACCTGAGGGATGGGTCAAATTGGGGTACCATTGGGAGAGGGTGGAGTTAATGTGGTCATGTCCTATACTTGCCTATTCACCCTCTGATACTTGTTCTTCCCTATTGAAAAATAAAAATAATGTTCCAGGCTTACGTCAAGTCAACGTCCCAGAATTCAGGACCTACCTCTGAGTAATGTTAGCTATAGCCATGAGATGATGGGTGAGGGGGAGAGTTGGGGCCGTAAGAAATTTTCCTGTGAAAGTGCTGTGGATATATTTGTCTTAGGGTAGGTTATAACTGCTTGGAGAAGCCCACTCTACACAACAATGGAAGGTCAGAGGTGGGAGGGGTCAGAGTTGGAGAGTGTTTAAGATGTACAATTGTTTTGGAAACAAGCCTAGAACTGGCTCAGGAAGGAGGAGGGTGGGATATTGCACATATTGCCTCGCTCCCATTGGTAGATTATATACATATACCCCTTTAGGATCAGCCTACATCCCTCCAAGCTTATTTCAAACGCTCCCCCCCCCCCCCACACACACACACGGTAGACAACTAGCCTAGGACACAAATGACTTGGCTAAGCCAGCATGTATCCATTCTTCCTAGCTACAAGATAAGCTTTCTCTACCTTGCACCATATTTCCTCTTCAGCTAGCTGTGTGATCTGGTGTAACTCACTCAACTTCTCTGAAATTTACATTTTTCACCTGAAAAATGGGATTGCTACTTTGGTTTGGAAGGAATGTGCATTGTAAATATTGAAGCCCTGGAAACACGTGTGCTGGGATTGTCATAGCCTTGTCATGATACCCTAGAGATAGGACACCGCTGACTTACCTGACCAAATTCTCTTTGTATACAACACTTGTCTGAGTGGGACTCAGGGTGATGTTACCATCTTCATCAGAAAGGAAGCTGTCCTCTGTCAAAATGTAATAGCCATTGGTGAGGAGCCGGGGGCTTCGGCGGCAAATAAAATGGGAACCCGTCAGGGGATTTGTGGAACAGCATTCCAGTGGGGTGTTGCCATCCAGAAAATTATAAGCATAGCTGGAGAGGAAGGGCAAAGAAAGCCTTTAGAATCTCTAACCTGAACATCCAGGATCAAAGATAAACTCTTTCATTTGGCATTTGTCAATCCCTGGGGAATTCTGGGACCCCTAGCCTGTTCTGACTAGTAATTTCTAATCATCTCCTACCACCAAGGTAAATTCTGGAGAATTTCTGCTGTGATCAGCAGTTTCTAACAGTCTCTGCTACTGATCCCAGACAGAGATAGCCCCAAGGACACTTGTGCAACCCCTCCCTTTTTGCAGTTAGGGTACTTTTTTCAAGGTACTCTGTACTCCATTACTTCTATTTTACAGAAGGAACTGAGTCTCAGAGAGGCTAGAGCAAGGTGGAGAACCTCTGGCCTCAAGGGCACATGTGGCCCTCCAGGTCCTTGAATGCAGCCCTTTGATTGAATCCAAAATTCACAGAACAAATCCCCTTAATAAAAGGATGTTCTGTAAAACTTGGACTCAATCAAAAGGCAGAACTCAAGGACCTAGAAGGCCACATGTGACCTCAAAGCCACAGGTTCTCCCACTCTGGGCTAGAAGATTTCATGGTCACATGGCTAATTAGTATCAATGGCATTATATGTACCCAAGCCTTCAAATTTCCAGGTCCCGGACTCTATCCACTATGCAATACTGCCTCTTAGAATGGTAACAAGTGGAATTGGCATCGTTCACTTTTTATATACACAATCTCATAAGATCTTCATAATAATCTTGTAAAACTTACACTGCAAGAACTATTTATTCTATTTTATAGAAGAGGGAACTAAGTGATTTACCCCAAACATACAGCTAACAAGTGTCAGAGTCAAGCAACTAAGCCAAGTCTTCTGACCTCAGGTCCAACAAAAATTGATTGACCTCAAGTTCTAGAAAAGTGGTCCATTTTTCACATCACCAAATCAAGTATCAGAGAGGTCAAGGGACTTGACCTTTGGTGCGTAGCTAGTAACACACCAGCGCTATGATTTGAAGTCGTGCCTCTCAACTCCAGGTCTCCCCTCTCATTGTATCCTCATGACAGTGGAAAAAGAGTCAGAAGACCTGGGTTCGAATTCCACCTCTGATGTTTAAGACCTAATTCACTCAGCTTCCCTGGGGCTCAGTTTCCCCCTCACATGGAAAATGAGGGATTTAGACTAGTTGCTTTCTGAGCTTCCCTCATGCTCTAGATCCATGACTCTATAAATACTAGCAGTGGGGTAGGTGTCATTGAAAATAAACAATCTTATTTGTGTGGTGTGCAGATATTGTTATTTTCTTTTTACAAATAAACATAGTCTCAAAAAGGAATTGTTATTGGTCATATCAACAGGAAGGGGGTACAAGTACCCAGGTCTTCTGAGTGCTTTGTCCTGAGTGCTAGTCTTTCCAATTATACAATGCCAGTAGTTTGTCAGTCAGTCAACTAGCATGTAAGTGTCTATTATGTGTCATGAACTATAGTGGTACAAAGAATGGCAAAAGACTGCCCCTGCTTTCAAAGACTTTATAGCTTAATGGGGCACACAAGATGCAAACAATTATGCATAATTATGTACCCAAAAAGGGTATATATGTGTATATATATGTATACATATATGCACACCCACACATACATATGCACACATATGTGTATGGTAAATTGGGTAGATATATACATACACACATATATGTATGTGTATATATCTCCAATTTAACATGTACATGTGTATATATACACACATGTATATGATATGGTAAATTGTAGATATATGTATACACATACTCACACACACATATAGTAAATTGGAGATAATCAATAGAGAGAAAGAACTAGATTTTAGTGGGGGATCAGGAGAAAATTTCTTGCAGAAGGTAGGATTTTAGTTGAGACTTAAAGGAAGCCAGGAGATGGAAATGAGAAGTGAATCACTTGCAGGCACAGAAAATGCTTGGAGTTGAGAGATGGAGAATAAACTTCAAGAAACAGCAAGGAAGTCATTGTTACTGATTCCCAGGGTACAAGGTGGAGTGTAATGTGTAAGAAAACTGGAAAGTTAGAAGGGGGCTAGATAGCCAAACAAAGGATTTTATATTTGAACCTAGAGTTGATAGAGAGCCACTGAAATTGACTGAATAGTCTAACAGCTGACTGGAGGACAGACTGGAGTGGACAGAGGTTTGAGGCAGGGGAACTGATCAACAGACTATTACAATGGTTCAATTGGGAGGAGATGAGGACCTGGTGTCAGTGCCTAGAGACAATGTCACTTTCTTGAATTGTTAAATATGTTCCATGTACCCATTAGTTGTAATATTTTGCATTCTATTGGGTAAGTCCTTGAGGTTTGAATGATAGTGGGATAGATCCAAAAATAGCCATAGGCTTAGAGAAAACAGTCCTGGTTAAGTCCAGCCTACTGATGCTATTTTAAAAAGGGGGTAATAATACTTGCACTACCTAATTGTTGTTGTAAAAGAAGTGTTTTATAAACCTTAAGAGCCCTATGCAGGGTCTTCCTAAAGTCTTTATGGATTTTTAAGCTATTGAGTATTAAAACTTTAAAAATAGCACAAATCCTCTTGGGGTGCCTTGTCAGCTACAGTAACACTTTACATGATTATTGTGCTTTAAATTTTGTTTTACATACATTACATCATTCAAGACTCATAAATGCACCATATGAAGTAGGAGGTAAGAGATTTTTTTTAATCTTTATTGTTTTAGTTGAGGAAAGTGAGACTCAGAGAGATTAATTGATTTGTCCACACAGCTAGGAAATATCGGAGCCTGGATTCAACCTAGGTCTTTCTGACGTCCTTCACCCTTATCTACTTCATGTGCCATGTTGCGTATGGTGTACTCCATTTCCATCTCTAATGTCATTCAAAATTTCAAGGTCAGATTCTCCCTAGTGCCTTTTCTTTGTAATGCTTTTACAATTCTCTTTCCTTTTTTGGCTGTAAGCACTTCCAGTTTCTGGGTTACAATAATGATGTTTTGTTGTTATTGTTGTTGTTATTGTTTTAATTCCCTAGAATATTAAACAATTCAGTTGAACTGTATCCCCAAGAGACACCCTTCTGTCCAACTCTGAAATCTCTTGACTCCAACCTTGTATATGCCTTAACCATCTGAGGAAATTTTAGCTGATGGTTTTCAGCAAATTGCTTCCAAGGGGCTTACAAAACAAACAAAAAAAAAGTACTACCCCACCCTAAATTTCTTCAACTTGAGCACCCTATCACATGGGTGTTTCCTATTGCTTTGAGTCTGGCCACTTCTCAGATCTATCCTTCTCCCCCTTCCACTAGGACACAACAGAGATAGGTCAGACAATCACTAGGCTCCGAGTCAAAGGTAAGCTACCCGAGGAAAGCTTAGGGAGCTGTCTTTTGCCTCTTTTTGTATACCCAGTGCGTGGCACATTGCTGTACAATATATACTCAATAAAAGTGCATTGATTGATTGAGACTCTGCCCCTTTCTGTCTCTAACCTTAAATACATCATTTAACTTTTCTGAAGCCTTGCATCATCATCTGCCCAAAAGAACTAGGTGGTGCAGTGGACAGAGTCGAGAAGACTTAAATTCAAATCTGGCCTCAGACATTTACATGTGACCCTGGACAAGTCACTTAACCCTGTTTGCCTCAGTTCCTTATCTGGAAAATGAGTTGGAGAAGGAAATGGCAAACCACTCCAATGTCTTTGCCAAGAAAACCTCCAATGGGGTCACAGAGAGTAGGACACAAACTGAAATGACTGACTAACAACACCTCACAGGATTGTTGTAAGGGAGAAATTTTTAGAACTTTAAAATGTCCTATAAATGTGAGCTACCATTCAATCTGGGCTAACAAATTACTTCTGTACTACCTACCTCACCAGGTTGTTTGGAGAATGTTGAATCTTTTAGACATAATGTGTCATGTGAATGTGTTCTTATCCAAGTTGTGACTAACATGTGACAGGACAGGAACCCAAAATATTTGAAGTTGATAAACATTTAGTGCACTATGGACAGGACACTAGGCTCAGTGCTGGCTATACAAAGACAAAATAAAAAAAACAATCTACTCTCAGTGAGGGGGCTGCTAGGGGGTGCAGTGGATAGAGCATTGAGCCTGGTGTCAGAAGGACTTGTCTTACTGAATTCAAATCTGGTCTCAGATACTTACTAGCTGTGCCCCCTGGGTGAGTCACTTAAGCCTCAGTTTTTCATCTATAAAATGAACTGAAGAAGGAAATAGCAGTATCTTTGCCAAGAAAACCCCAAAGGAGTACATGAAGAGTCAGACATGACTGAAAAAACACAATAGCTCTCAAGGAGCTTGCAAAGCACAAAGAAGTATGAAATGTTAGAATCTTAAAAAAAGGAGCTCAGAGGCCATAAAAATAGCTCCCATTTCTACAGTGATTTAACATTTACAAAACACTTTTATCACAACTTGATGAAGTATGTTGGGCAACTATCCCCATTTTACAAACAAGTAGACTGAAGCTTACCCATGAGCATAAAATAAGGATTTGGATTCCAAGTTCAGTGCATGAATCTATTATAAAACAAGTCTGACTATTGGCCACCTGATCTTTGCATTTTAACAATAATAATAATTTAGTAATAATGATAAACATTTATATGTGTGTGAATATGTGTGAAGCACTGTGTAAAGTGCTTTATGATTATTATCCCATTTTGATCTTCACAACAGCCCTAGAAGGTAAGTATCATAATTATTTCCATTTTGCAGATGAGAAAACTGAGGCAAACAGAGGTTAAGTGATTTGCCCAGGGTTACACAGTTAAGTGTCTGAAGCCAGGTTTGAACTCAGGTTCTCCTGACTCCAGATCTAGCTTATTGTATCCCTTGAACTTCTTAGATGCCCCAAATAGCTCCTGTATCAAGGAGCTCACTACCTCAAAGATACGCAATGGACCAAGTTAAAAGCCTCCATTACCATTCACAATGACTCCATACCCTGACTTGGGACCATCTAAAAGAGAATGGCCCAGAAAACCCCATAAGACATAAACCCTCCCCAAACATAGGTGAATCATTCAAAAGAACTTTCCTTTTGAATGATTAACAAAGGTAATAAATGAACCAGGCCTACAAGTTGAAATTGGCATTGCCTTGACTATAGAAAAAGGACAGCCTGCCAGAATACCTTGGGAAAATGCATCTGGGTGATAGAGTTCCACTTGATTCTCTTTCCAGTCCAGGAGAACCTAGGCAAATACGCAAGAGAGAAGAAAAGAGGAGAAAAAACCAGCAAGCCTGATTAAACAGAAAAACATGCTAAACACTAGAAACTCTGTACATGTGGTCGGTAAAAATCAAATGCCTGATGTCCCACCCACAGAGCCAAATTTAAGTCAGATGGGGTTTAAAAATTAATCTCTAATAGCAGTTTTGTCCCTGGCATCTGGAAACCAGCAGCCAGAAATAAACTATGTCCTTGGGTGTTTTGTCTGTCTCTTGGGGTTTATTACTCTTCAGTCTCTGAGTACAGCTTTCCTTTGGAGATAAATTCATGAGGGCCAGAGGGGCCATGAATAAATCATTACTACCCAACAGAGATCTGTGAAATAGAGGAAGATCACATTTTGTGAGAAGGGGAAACCCTAAATTCATCATATGCTTATTGCTTAATTTATTTACTTGCCTGTGTATTTAGCCTGGTGGATAATTTGCAAAATTAAATTGTCTGCCAAAGATTCCCCCCCACCCTTAGGGCAAATTAAAGACATTTTGTTGTAAAACAAAATAATGAAGGTTAGAAAAGTAGGTTTTTATTTTTATAAGTGATTTATGATTTATATGACTAACAGAGTGTGGTATCGTGGGTGGAAAGGGGAATGAATTGTATCAGAAGGTTGGGTCTATAGCCCTTTCCTTTAGGCTCCTAATAATAATAGCTGACATTTAAATAAACTGCTTTACACACTTCGACTCATTTATTCCTCCTGACAACTCTGTGAGGCAAAAACACAAAATATTATAATCATCCTTGTTTTACAGATGAGGAAACTGAGCCCCAGAAATAAGTGAAGTGACTTGTGTTTGCCAAAAGCATCATTCAAACTCAGGTTCCTCCTGACTTCAGGTCAGGAACTCTTTCCCCTTTAATACCATGCTACCTCTTGAGCTAGCCCAGATCATATCTCAGAGGGAAGTTGAGTTTCTTCATCTGTAAAATGAATATAATAATACTTTTACCACCTACCTTCCAAGGTGGAAAGTGCTATAAAAAGTGCGGCATGAACATAAGCAATTATAATTGTGGATATTTTTTAAAAGTGGTTTTTGTAGGTGTTTAACTTGATATAGAGATGTCTGGACCTGTGCTGTCATCAATGTGGGAAATTTCCAAGACATTAATATACAATTTCATATATATATATATATATATATATATATATACTTGTTGTCTCCCCCAGTGGAATGCAAGTTTCTTGAAGAAGGGGATTATTTCCCTTTTGTCTTTGTAAGTCCAGCACTTAGTGCCTGGAATTTTTTTTTAATGCTTGTTGATTGATTGATTGTTGATTGTTGATTGAGGACAGATACAGATCAGTGAGTTCTCTGCAAATTTTAGTCTTAGAGAATAGTATAGGGCACTGACAAGTTAAGTGACCGTGGTGTCATACAACTGGAATGTATCAAAGACAGGGCTTGAATCTGGCTCTATCTTCATATGTAAATATATGTACACATGCACAATATATGTCCATATACATACAGTGTGTATGTACAGATACATGTATACACACAGCATGTCAATATGACACATGCATATGCATACAAGCATATATGTCTCTGTGTATATACATGCATTTCCATCATACATACATGTCAGTCAATAAACATTTAATAAGTGTCAACTATATGCCAGACACTGTGTAAGCACTAGGGATACAAAAAATGACAAAAAATAGTCCCTGTTGTTCTGGAGCTCATAGTCTAATGGGAAAGACAATATGCAAACGACTATGTTCAAACAAGTTGTATATAAGATAAATGTGAAATGACCAATAAAAGGAAGGTGCAAGAATGAAGAAGAATTGGGAAAGGCTTCTTGTGAAAGGTAGAGTTCTAGCTGAGACCTGAAGAGAGCCAGAGAAGGCCAGCATGCTGAGATGAGAAGGGAGAGAATTCTAGGAATGAAAGACAGTCATTGAAAATGCCAAATGTCAGGAGACAGAATGCCTTGTTCAAGTGATAGCAAGAATCCCGGGGTCACTGTGTTGACAGGTCCATTACAGAGGAATAAGGAGTAAGAGGACTGAAAAGGTCAGGGAGGTGGGTTTCTAAGCTGTGAAGGTCTTTGAAAGCAAAATAGAGGATTTTGTATTTGATCTTTGAGGCAACAGGGAGCTATTGGGGTTTGTTGCATAGAGGATTGACATGATCAGACTTTCACTTAAGGAAGACCAATTTGTCAGCTGAGGATAGGATGGTAACTGTGGTGGGGAGAGACACGAGATAGCGAGACCATCAGAAGTGATTGCAATGGTTTAGGCATGAGGTAACAAGGGCCTGCACCATGGTGATGTCAGCATCAGAGGAGAGAATGGGGGCACACAGGAGAGACGCTGCTAATGAAAAATCAACAGGACTTGACAGCAATTGGATTTGGGGAGGGGGGAGGTAAGAGAGTGAGGAATCAAGGATGATGCCTGGGTTGCAAGCCTGGTAACTGGGAAGGTTGTGGTATCTTCAAAAGTAATACGGGAGTTTAGGACAGAAGAAGGTTTGGGGAGAAAGATGATGAGTTGATGGTTTTGAGCATGTTGAGTTTAAGACATCTAGGGGACATTCACTTTAAGATGTCTAATAGACAGTTGGAGAAGCAAAACTGGAGGTCAGCAGAGAGGTTAGGGCTGGATAAGTCTATTTGATAATTATCAGCATGGTGGTGATGATTGAGCATATAGAGACTGATGAAATTATCAGGTAAAATTGTATAGATGGAAAAGACAAGAAGGCCTAGAACAGAACCCTGGGGATAATACACTAACAGGTGACCTGCGTGAAGATCCAAAAAAGAGACTAGGGAGCAGTCAAACAGGTAGGAGGAGAACCAGGATGGAGAAGTGTCATGGAAACCTAGACAAAAGCGAATAGTCAGAAGGTAATGATCAATAGTGGCAAAGGCAGCAGAGAGATCAAGAAGGATAAGGACTGAGAAAAAAATTAGCAATTAAGAGTTCGCAAAATATTTTGGAGAACGCACTTTCAGTTGGATAATGAAGCTGGAAGCCAGATAGCAGAGAATTAAGAAAAGAGTGAGAGGAGGAATTTAGCCACAGAAAGGAGGAGTGATATGGGATCATCATCATCTTCTTCACATCATATCTAGTATTTATGAAGTGCCTACTATGTGCCAGGCACTTTTTCAAATATTGTCTCATTTGATCCTCACAACAGCCCTGGAAAGTAGGTTCTATTATTATGGCCATTATAAAATTGAGGAAACTGAGGCAAACAGAAATTAAGTGACCTGCCTAAGGTCACCCAGTCAGTGTCTAAGGCTAGATTTGAATTCAGATCTTCCTGAATCAAGGTCCAGAGCTCTTTCTACTGTACCACCTCACTGCCAGAGATGGATAGATAAAATGAAGGTTTCTTTGAGGATGGAGAGCCATGAACATATTTTAGGCAGTAGGGAAGCAGCCAGTAGACAGGGAGAGATTACATATAAGTAAGAGAGTAGGAATGATAGAGCATTCTCAGAGACAGAATGGAATGGAATCATTTGTGCAAGCATCAGGGTTTGTCTTGGCAAGTAGGGCCACCTCTTCAAGTGAGACAGGGGTGAAGGGGGTATCTGAGTAAAGTGAGATGAGAAGAATGAGAAAGAGGGAGCTCTCAGCAGATGGCCTCATGTTTATTAGTAAAATATGAAAGATTCTGAGCTGAGAGTATGGGGGTAGGGAATGCTAAATAATGAAAAGATTTGGAAAAGCCAGTTTGGTGAGATAGTAAGTAAATTAGGAAGGTGCAAAAATATTGCCTTGGGGCCCACTTGAGATTATGTATCATGCATTTGTAGTGAATTATTTCTGCATGGTTGCATGATTTTCTCCAATTTCATTTAGCAGCATAATGAGCAAGAGTGAAGGAAGTGGATGGTAAAAGTAATCTAAGATGGAGGCTTGGCAGCGTGAGACTGGTGATAGAAGAAGGGGACAAGAGACTCAAGAGAAATGGCCATTGTAGTGTTCAACTAATTCACCACATGGTCAAGATAGGGAATTGAGGATAGTGTAATCAGTGATCAATAGTAGGTGATGGCCTGGGGAGTTCCTGAGGGGCTGAAGGACCTGGAAGTCACATTAAAGATGAAGAACTAGGTTAGGGATTGCAAGACAGAGGGACGGGTGAACTGACAACAGATTGTGATAAGAAAAAGGGTTTTCAGAGTTCGTGAACCTTGAAGTGGTGGATTTGTGGATAATGGCAAGACCAGCTTCCCAGACTGTCTATAAAAAATGTTTTTAAACAGATAAATTTATATTCAAAAGAGAAAAAGCACAAGAAAGCAGATGGTATTTACTAATTGCATTTCAGGCAACTTGGACGTCAACTGGCTTCAATCTATAAGATTTGAAGCAGAGGACTGGATTGGAGGAGTTCTGGGATCCTTGCCAGTTTTGATTATGCAAAAGATGTCCATTCCACTATGACTGCAGATAGAGAATGTTTATAGATATAATGTGATTTGTAAAGTAGCAATGGAGAAAAGAGTGACAGTGAGGTATATTTTAGATCTAGTTAGTGGAACTTTCTCAACTTATTTGAAGGTAAAACATGCCAAAGAAGAGAATCTGAAGACTCGAATAGGGCTGGGTAAGTTGGAGGGAACAAAACTGGGGGTGGTTGGAGGGAAAAATAAGAGGAAGGAAGAAAGAAACTTGAAACAGCCACCATGTGAACAACGCCCTTGTTTTTGCAAGTAGCTATCAAAATCATTCAGCATTTTCCCCATGCTTAGAGTTTTGCATCTTAATTGCTGCTGATAAACAATCTTCCTTCTCATTTTTATGCACAGACATCTAAAAAAATCATGATATTTTTCATTGAAAGCAAAAAAACCTAACAAAAACAAAAACACCCACAACAACCAACAACTTGGCATTTCTTTCAAAGAAAGAAATGAAGTCAGATTCACTGACAAAGCATACCCAGCATTTAAGAAATGCAAACCACTGACAGATGGTTAATGGCACAAGTATCAGCAAAATCAAAGCAAGGAATCTTTCAGGAGATAATTGTGCTGAGCAGAACTCAGACATTTACTTGCTACTGGTGTAGATGTGAGCTGAGAGATGTGGTACATGTTGGGAAGGCCACTTGTACAAACTTCACAGATTGTCTGCAAGAGAGGTTAAGAAAAGGTAGATGCATATTAAAAATATGACAATCCTAAGAAAAGCAGATGGCATTTACTAATTGCTCTAGAGTACATCTATAAGATTGGAGATGGGACGGGATTAGAGGGTGCTTGGGGACCTTTACAAATTTTGCAATTCTAGAATAAATTTCTAATGGCTTTACTCAATTCATGAAAATTTTGTGTGTTTGTGTGTTTTTAATTTAAGCAATAAACTGATTCAAAATGTGATAGCTACTCCTTTAAATACATAAGTTAAAAAGTCTCCAGGCAAGCCCATGCACAAATATTGAAGATAGTAACGCTGGAAAATAGCTGTTTACATTTTTTTTTCAGTACATCTTGGCTATAAACTGTCAAACCATATTTGGATATGGGCCTGTGTTGTTTGTACAGCAACCTAGATCATGCATACTTCTATATCAAGAGATGCCAGAGCCTTCATGTGTTTTGTGTCAGCATAAGCATTCATAAATGGCCTGAGCAGAGCTGTACTCCTAAGAATAAGGACAGACAATACACATCACAGAATGTTTTTATAAATACAGTTCACAGGTTTACAGGTGCTTGTATTTTACTTTTCAATCTTTTCAACTACTGAAGAAATGCCAGCAAAAGCATATAGATGATAGGAATTTCAGTTGATGTTCATATAGCAAACGTCTACATTCTGTTGGATGCTAAATGTAGTATGATTCACCTTTAGAAAAAAAAAAGAGGCTTAGAGCTAGGAGGGACTTAAGGTATAGTCCAAGCCCCTCTTTTTACAAATGAAAAAAAGTGAACCTTGGTAATGTGATATAATTACAACACTAATATTAAGAAGAATGACAACAGCAAAAGAAATATAAGAATGAGCTAATATTCATATAGTGCTTTAAGATTTGCAAAGTGTGTTACATATATTATCTCATTTGATCCTTACAAAGTGGAGTATAAAATAGGTACTATTAGTTTGTTGTTTTTTTCAATTATTTCAGTCATATCCAATTCTTTGAGACTCTACTGGGGGTTTTCTTGGTAAGGATACTAGAATGGTTTGCTATTTCTTTCTCCAGTTCATTTTACAGATGAGGAAACTGAGACAAACAAGGTTAAGTGACTTGCCCAGGGTCACACAGCCAGTAAATGTCTGAGGCCGGATTTGAACCCAGGAAAATTATTCTTTCTGACTCCAAATCTGGCTCTCTATCCACTGCGTCACCTAGTTGTCAGGTACTATCATTATGCCCATTTTATGTGTGAGAGAACTGAGTTTAAAAGAGGTTTAATTATTTCCCCAGGGTCACATAGCTAGTACGTGTCTGAGGCAGGATTTGAACTCAGTTGCCAAACCTGATGTGTTTGTCCAAGGTCACATGGGGAATTATGGAAGGACTAGGCTCAAGGACTCAATTTCCTTATCTGTAAAATGGGAATAATACCTGTACTACCAAATTCAAAGTCTTTGTGAAGAAAATCCTTTGTAAATTTTAAAGTACTATATGAATGCAGTTTTGGATTGTTAATTTTTTTTTTGTTTTGCTCAGATGATTTTTATCAAAAACCGATGGAAAAATCTCAGTGTGGACAGACCCCCACTGTAACTTTTTCTTTGAGAACCGCCAGAGAATGCAGCTGGTAACAATTACCCATGATCACACAAGGTACTATGTAACATAAGCAAGACTTGAACCCAGGCCATGAACTTGGAAACCAGCCCTTTACCTATTTTGTAATATATGTGCGTTTTTACAAACCATGTACATAGGTTGTATGTATATACACACATGTGCACACATGCATAACATATATGTGCATACAATGTATGTGTATATGTGACAAAGTATGACAATACATATATGTTAGTTTCTTATTCTTATTTTAATATAGCATGCATGAATTTTTAAAAGAACTGTGATTTAATACATATAAGGAACTCCTGGTGTAGACAGTCTCTCTACCAATGCAGATTGCAGTCCTATGACTTATTGGATCATAAGTTTCAAGCTGAATGAATCCTTAAAGGTGATCTAGTCCAATTCCCCCATTTTAAAGAGGAAGAACTGAGACTTAGAGAGATGAAATAGTTTGCCCAACACAAGGAAACGACTGCAGGTCATCTGACTACAAATCCAGCATTCCATAGTGCTATATATGTCCTGGGAAAAGTCTGGAGCATCTAGAGTTTAACTGACTTGCTCAGTCATGTAGGTAGTCTGCTTCAGGGGCAGAATTTGAACCCAGGATTTCCTCACTCTGAGGCCAGCTTTCTACTCATTCTGCTACCTTACCTCTCAGTGTAATAATGTAAGAGTAGCATTAGTTTATTTTTGTTTGTATGACTGCAATAATCAAAATCATTTATTTGTTTCAGTCATGTCCAACACCTTGTGACCCCATCTGGAATTTTCTTGGCAGAGATACTGGAGTGGTTTGCCCTTTACTTCTCCAGCTCATTTTACAGATGAGAAAACTGAGGCAGACAGGACTAAGTGACTTGTTCAGCGCCCACACAGCTAGTAATAAATACCAGAGGGGATATCTGAACTTAAGTCTCCCAGTATCTATGACTTCAAATGTATGAAGTTTCTCACAGAGAAACTTAATCTAACAGTACACATTGGAAATTTAGTTGCATCTTACCATGTTAGATAATTGTCTGCTACACTCAGAGGTTAAGTGACTTGCTCAGTCATGTAGGTAGTCTGCTTCAGGGGCAGAATTTGAACCCAGGATTTCCTCACTCTGAGGCCAGCTTTCTACTCATTCTGCTACCTTACCTCTCAGTGTAATAATGTAAGAGTAGCATTAGTTTATTTTTGTTTGTATGACTGCAATAATCAAAATCAAACAAGGCCCACAGTACCAGAAAGAATGTTTTAAAAACAACAATAATACTAAGAACAAACATTTATGTAATGCTTTCCTCACGTTTATATAGTGCTTAAAAGTTTTCTACTTTGAGCAAAGCAAGCCAAGGAATGTAAACACAATCTACTAATTAACTTCAGGAGTAAACCCCTGAAATTCCTTTAACATATTTGTAATTAAAACCAGAAATTAATTAGTTTGAGATGTTGAACATAAAAATAAAGCTATATCTTGGTTTTGGATCAGGTTAGTTCTAAGCATGCACTATTCAAATTGATGCATTTTAATCTCTTGTTCACTAATAATTAAGTTGAATTTTAAGTTTAACAGCTCATCCAGTAGCTAGCAAGCAAGCTGCTCCAAACACTACATTTCTGTAGCCATGTACAGTTAAACTGAAATACATTTGATCTAGAATTGGTTAACCATTAAGTCTTCTTTTCTAAACCTGTTTAAGCAAAACAAAACAAAAAAAGTCTGCTCTAACAGGCTCTTGAAATGATTAGTGTCCCTCTAAGAAAAAATTGGTTCATACGTTGTAAGGCTGAAGGGGATCCCGAGGGTCTTCTTTCCACAGACAGTGATAAAAGATTGACTGCAATTCAAGGCTTCCCAGATCTGACAGTCAGGGGAGAAATCCTAGAATTGGCTGCTTTTCTGTTGAAAAAGGCATCAGAATGTCAACAGGTACCGACATCTTGCAAGCAAGATGAATTATACTCCTCTCCCCTATTAAAAGAAGCAAATACACACACACACACAGAGGCACTCATGTATGCACATACACAGGCACTCATGCATGCACACACACACACATGTGCACACATACACTATAGTTTTGCCATCCCCAAAAGCTTCTCTTGAGGTTGTAACATTTTTCCCTCAGCTGCTTTCTCGGACAGAACAGTCTGTAGGTCTTGGGAAAGGAAGGCAGTTCTCTGACCCACTTGTTTCCTTTCAAAAACAGTCTACGCAATCAGAAGGCAGGGAGGCAGAATGAGGTCACATTTCCTGTCGGGTCTCACATCACAAGAATTGGCTTTGAAGAGCACACTCAAGTTCACTATTAGGTTTCCTGAACAATCCTGAAAGGGGGGAAGGAGAGGGATGCTGTCCAGGGAGAGGGGGTGGAGATTGTTGTCCACATGCCAGGCTAGCTAGAAATAGATAGAACTAACATTCTAACACATATAAGTAGAAATACAGCTAACTGTCCTTCTAATTAGGGTTTTCTGAACTAATTCATCATCATCTCTCTCTCTCACTTTGGATGCAACAAAACAAAGCTTTCAATTATATCTCTTATTTCTGCACCTCTTTATTTATTTCTGATTGCTACCAGTCAATGCTCAGTATTCAGATAATTTCACAGGGTTTTTTATTATTAATAATAACCTCTCTTTGGAGAATAATGATGAGATTAAGGCTAGCTGGAGCCTCAATAGCTTGGTCTTTTGAAAATCCTGATGACCATTAACAAGATTGAACCACAGAGCCCTGAGCTTTACAAAGAAAACAGCTGCTCATGTTTTTATATTTCCATAATAACTCCAATTAACACCTCGATGTCTATCAAATAATAGGACAATCTCATTTTTGTGAACAATAAAAAAACCTTCATGAAAACTTATTGAAAGAATTACTGAATCTGTAACTGCTCATTGAAATATATAGCATATTAAAATTTTGTGGTGGGGGTGAGTGAAGATATGGACTTGTGCTTTTTGTAAGTTTTGGGAACTCTGTGTAGAAATGTCCTTCATTTATCCAGACTGTCAACTTTTTAACCAATCTATCAACAAATATTTTGTAAGCACAAAACTTAAATTAGACTTGGTCCCTGCCATTTAAGAAACTGATAATCTAGTAGAGTGATAAGAGAGCATGATGGATAGTTGTAATACACCTATCTTACAAAAGTACAATAAATACTCATAAAATGTTATATGGGACACTAAGGGAGTCAGGAAAAAAAACTTTTCTGATGGTGATAGCTTTGGAGTTGGATTTAAGAGGAAGGGTGGGTTTTCAGTCCTTGCCCTTGAGTTTGCATCCTATTGAAAGAGATACCACATACACATATACATAAAAACAATGAAAGTGCAAGGCAAATTTTAGGGCAGGGTCAGGACTGGTAGCTGGTGGTATAGAGAAAGATCTCCTGTAGAAAGTGATATGTGAGCTGAATTTGGAAAGAAAATAAGGATTCTAAGAGACAAGGAGAAGAGGGAATGAATTAGTGTCTGTGCTCTGTGATTTATAATGTCAGAAGGTTGCCAGGGGGAGACTAAGACTATATGTGACCTAACCATGGTCAAACAGGTAGTATGTGTCAGAGTCAGGACTTGAAGGCTGGCTTGCTCAATCTTCATTATGCCAAGCTGTCTTGCAAGCATATTAAAACTAAAAATATTGATTTAGTGCATACTCTGTGCAAACCTCTATACTCAGTTTGGAAGCATACAAAAAAACCCCCCAAAACCAGTAAGTGCCTGCCGGGTACAGAGAACTATGCTAGGCACTGAAGGAGCTACAAAACTTAAACACTGTCCTTTCCATCAAGGAACTGATAATCTAATAGGGTGATGAGGAGGCAAAATAGCTCTAATACACGTATATTATATAAATGTGATAAATAGTTACAAAATGTCATACGGAGTACCAGAGGAATCAAGAAGAAAATTTTTCTCATGGTGATAGCTTTTGAGTTGGAATTAAAAGGAAGGATGAGGGGCTCTAGGTGGTGCACTGAAAAGAGCACATGCCCTGGAGTCAGGAGGACCTGACTTCAAATTTGGCTTTAGATACTTGACACACTTACTAGCCGTGTGACCTTGGGCAAGTCACTTAACCCCAAATGCCCTCCAAAAAGCAAAAAAACAAAACTAAAAGGAAGGATGTGTGTTCAACAAGTGAAAAGAAGAAGAAAGGTTTTCCAAGCTTGGAAAAATAGCCAGAGAAAAGGTGTAATAGAGAACTCAATGCATATTGGAAGAAGAGGGAAATAGGCGGAGTTATCCAACCTGACCAGTGCATAAGAATGCAAGGGGTATGATGGGAGTTAGGGGAGTGGGAGGGCAGGGAAGGTGGTGGTATAGCATGAAATAAATCTGAAAATGTTGGGTGGAAAGGTAGATGGAAAGATAGTTGGGGAGGGTCTTGAATGCCAAATTGAAAAGCTTGAATTTTATTTGGGAGGTGATGAGGAGCCACTGATATTTTTAAGTAGGAGGTTAAAAAGTAAACAAATCAAGAACCATTAATTAAGTGCTTATTATGTGATAGGCACCATACAAAATAATGTATCTGCCCTCAAGGAGCATTAGACCAACTAGGCAGGCAGAAGGTATACACATAACAAAAGATATTTAATATTATAAGGCTGTATAAACTAAGTACCAAATGGATGGTAAAGATAGTATTAGGATTTCAGAGAAGGGAGGTATTTCTATGAGCTAAGGTTGTCAGGGAAGACTTAAAAGAGGAGGAATTAACTGAACCAGATCTTGAAAGCTATAAAGCCTTCAGATGGGAAGGGCAATGCTGCACATTTCAGGTGAGAAGAATGACATGTGCAAAAATATGAAAGTAGGGACATGTCATGTACAAGAAGAAATAATATGTAAGTATAAACAGTGACTGGAGCAGAGGATTCATGTAGGCCAGAAATCTTTAGTGAAGTTAGAAAGGTAGGTTATGAATAATGAGGTATGGGCTCTGGGAGCCCCCTCGAGCTCTCCTTGAGTCCTTGAACTCTGATTAAATCATCTGTGATAGTAATGGCAATTAAAGATTCCCCTGTATTGGCTTGGTTTTCAAATTGATTGTGTTAAAACCCAGAGTTTGTTAATCCCACCTGTGGGATGGGCTTGTTGATGTGAAAAGAAAGTCCTGAACTGGGAGGAGCTGGTGATGTAGATTTGGAGAGACACTAGAGAGAGGCGGAAGATCTTTTTGGAAGCAGCACCTCGTGGAGAGAGAGAGACTAAGAGAATTGCTGGTGGCCGCTTTGAATTGCCCTGGACTTTTGAGACCTGCCCCCTGAGCTGCCAAGGACTGAGGAGACATGGCTGTTTTGCTGGTACTTTGTCTGTCTGTTTTGATGTTGTTTTGCCAGATTTGTCCACTGGTGAAAGACAGTCCTTTTGTTGAAGAAGTCCTGGAACCTGGCTGTTCGCTAAGAAGGCCTGAGACTGTCCTGCAGACAGAGAGTGAATACTGTCCACTAGTGAGGGACAGTGCTGTTGTTGCAGGGGTCTGGAGACTGTCCTGCAGACAGAATGGATACTGTCCACTGGTGAAGGACAGTGCTGTTGTTGCAGGGGTCTGGGAGCCTTTCTGTTGGTTCAGAAGCCCTGAAGAAGGATTTTCTTGTTGTATGTTTACAGAAATCCTGGGAGAGGGCTTTGCTAATGTGTTCAGGGGTTCTAGGACTGTTCTACAGACAGAGGATAAATTCATGAAGGGACTGGCAATGTATCTTATGGCCTTGCTAAGCCTTGTCTCCCCAGGAACTAAGATTGCTGAGAACTTGCCTCCTGTCAAGATGAAGAAAAGACCTCCATTTGGGTATTAAGTGCTGTGTTTAAACTTGATGTAACTCTGGGGTAGATTCAATTGGGATCCAGGGGTGGGGAACTTTTGACCTTATTGTGCTCTGTGATTGACAAATGAAGGTACTTCACCTATGTTTGGAAACTAATCTCCATTTGAGAAGAGAGGCTTTGTGGTGGACTTAATTAAGGTATAGCCTAGGGGTGGAGAAGTATTTAGAACTGAGACTTTGTAATTGATTGAATGATTGGAAGGTCCTGGGGTGGGGTAGTACTTGGAGATTATTTAATCACACTTAGTAAATGCTGTATTTTGAATGATGTCATGTTTTGATCTTCTCTGTTCTTGGTTTGTCACTGAATAAAATAGAGAGCACCTATGCTGGTATTTTGAACCTGGGAAGTTGCCTTCTTTTGGCATTACATTACATCATCTCATTTGATGAGACATTTGCATGAGGCAATAAGCCTTACATTGTGGCAGAGCCCAAGCTTCTATTACTATACTTCCCACCCTTGAGCCTATCAAAGTGTGATCTACCCTTCAATTGGCCTAGCCCACCATGGTCTGTGGTCTCCAGGTGGCCTCCAGCAACTTCCCACCCTTAATCACTCATTGACCTCATTAACTCCTCCTGAAGACCCTCCCCAAACTCCTCCCCTAGACCACCCCTAGATTCCTCCCACAACCTTCTGTATATAAGACCCCATCTTGTCTCCGTATTTGTGAGAGTGCCATAGAATGGTGAAAGCATCATAGAATGACCTAGCACAGGCTTACTCTGTGTCCAATACAAGTGAACTTTTAATAAACTTTACTTTTCTTTGGCTGAGAAAACTTGAGTTGAATTCATTTGGCAGGACCTGGCATGTAGGTATTTTGGGGTCTCCAGAGCAATCCTAGACCCCTTTATGGGTAACCTCTTCATTTTTATGATTCCCTGACTGGGAACACTGCTAATATCAAGTTCTTCTCCAGCCAAGACTGGAAGGTACTTAAGCCTCTCTCTTTCCCTAGTACCTTGGAAGTGCAGTTTTTGTTGTTGGTGGTGGTGGTGGTTTGTTTGTTTTTGTTTTGTGGTGTGTGTGTGTGTGTGTGTGTGTGTGTGTGTGTGTGTGTGTGTGTG
>NW_027187460.1:17835258-17891798 GCF_028583685.1 Petaurus breviceps papuanus | reverse complement strand
TGTGTGTGTGTGTGTGTGTGTGTGTGTGTGTGTGTGTGTGTGTGTGTTTTGTGCCTGACCTCTCAGGTCCCATTAGGTCAGACAGCTAGAAGGCTGTTTTTTGCTCAGCCTGACCTCAGGTTCTTAGTCCTGTTTGGTTATTTTGGAGAACATGGACATGTGAGCTGTTTCTAAAGAATGGAAGATAAGGACAGATGCCCCATCTGGAAGTGTTAGCCATATTCTTTCAATTCTCTTGGTGCTAGGGAACTGGGAAAACTTCAGGGTTTTTTTGTGGGGTTTTTGTTGTTTGTTTTTTTGAGGCTTACTCTCAAACCTTCCTTTATGGAGGAAGGGACTTCCAGACTTTATGCCTGTAGCTCCCAAAAGTTTTCCTTTGGATTGTCTTTTACAACATTGGAAAAAATTTAGTTTCTCTGGAAATCTTAGAAAGGAAAAGTTGGGGTTTTTTTGCAACACTGTTTGGCCTAGGTGTAGCCTAGAAGATGATGAATCGGGGCCGGTTTGGGGGACTTTAAAAGATAATACTCTCTTGCAGTTAGAATCATACTGTTGCAGAGAAGGAAGATGGATCAAAGTTGCCTACTTAATGGCTTTTGTTGAACTTTCTCAGAACAAGGTTCTCAGGAAAGACTGTGAGATGCTTGAAGCTAGAGCCCCTCCACAGAGGGGCAACAGGGACCAATTAAATGACCCCTTTCCTATGGCTTCAGCCCCAGCCCCTCCACCCTCAGCAATTCCTGCTCAGGTCACTGAGGCAGCTCCCCCAGCCCCTTCTGCTACACCCCAACCCTTTTATCTATTTTTTTGTTGTTGCCTGTTTGGTCTTTGTTTGCTTAACCTCCTTACCAGGTTTGTCTCCTCCAGGGTTCAAGCCATCAACCTCTGGATGACCACTAAGACTATGCAAATCTCTGACTGAATCCAAGTTCTCCAGCCCACTGGACCTGGCATCATCTACGTTCCAGAGTCTGACCCCTTGAATGTGAAGTCCGACCTCCTTGAACAGGACCCAGAGAGGCAGGGATAGCTCTATGCTCCTTGCCAGCAGGAAGCACTTTCAGAAGCTGAGACCTTCACCCTTTACCCCAAAGGAATTTGGGCCCCATTTGTTTGAGGGGGGAATGATGAGGTACAGGCTCTGGGAGCCCCCTTGAGCTCTCCTTGAGTCCATGAGGTACAGGCTCTTGAACTCTGTTGCTAGACTTCTCACCCTTGAGCCTATCAAAGTGTTGATCCAACCTTGAACTGGCCTAGCCCACCATAGTCTGTGGTCTCCAGGTGGCCTCCAGCAACTCCCCACCCTTAATCTCTCATTGACCTCATTAACTTCTCCTGAAGACCCTCCCCAAACTCCTCCCCTAGACCACCCCTAGATTCCTCCCACAAGCTTCTGTATATAAGACCCCATCTTGTGTCCATGTTTATGAGAGCATCATAGAATAGTGAAAGCGCCATAGAATGATGTAGCACAGGCTTACTCTGTGTCCAATACAAGTGAACTTTTAATAAACTTTACTTTTCTTTGGCTGAGAAGACTTGAGTTGAATTCATTTGGCAGGACCTGGCATGTAGGTATTTTGGGGTTTCCAGAGCAACCCTAACCACCTGTATGGGTAACCTCTTCAATGGACAGATTATGGGAGGACTTGTATACCAGGTTAAGTAATTTGGACTTTATCTTGTAGATGATAGGAAGCCAATGAAGCTTTAGAGGATTACAATCCTCTAAAAAAGAAAGAAAGAAAGGAAGGAAGGAAGGAAGGAAAGAAGGAAGGAAGGAAGGAGGAAAGAAAGGAAGGAAGAGAAAATTCTTTGAAGGAAAGTATTTGTTTTCATAGCACTTGAGACACAGTAAGTACTAAATATACTTTCATCCACTATAACATGATAAATATCATAAATTATTTATAAATATGTCCTTTATTTATTGTGATTACAAGATACTGAGGAAGGGAGGGAGGGAGAGAAAGAAGGAGGGAGAGAGAGAGAGAGAGAGAGAGAGAGAGAGAGAGAGAGAGAGAGAGAGAGAGAGAATCTGCCTTTCTATCCAGGGAACCACAGTGAGAGGAACTGCGGCTGCCCTGTTGGTGTATCTGCTTTAGCTTCCTCATTTAGCATCACAAGCAGACCTGTGGTACCAAGCCCACCATCTTGAAGGGTGGGAACTCTGTTCATTACAACAGACTGGTCTTCTGGAAGACTGGCTTGGCACTGAGCTAGCAGCAAACAGTAATACTGAAAGGAAGGGAAGGTTAGAAGATTGGATGACAAGGATGTGGTGTTACTGAAATGAAAAGGTCAAAGGTCAAAACATTTATACAGTTCCTACTATATGCCAAGCACTGTGCTAAGCATTTTACAAATATCTAATGTTCACAACAGCCTTGTAAGGAAGGTGCTGTTATCTTCGTTTAACAATTAAGGAAACTAAGGCAAATAAAGACTAAGTCATTTGCCCAGGGTCACACAGCTAGTAAGTATCTGAGGCTGGACATTCAACAGCATCCATCACCTGTGAGAATAAATACCACAAAGATCTCTGTGTAGCTTCCATCCCATGGGCCAGTGACATCTTCTGGAGCCAAAAACCAGTTGTGAAAGAGCCAACTGATCTCTCTCACTAAGTGTCATCTTCCCTGCCCCATTCACTAGTTTTGGTAAAAAAGATACTACCTTCCCTTCCCTGGGGGAGATGGGGGGGGGAGGAGGGAGGGAAGGAGGAGGGATGAAGGGATCAGGAAAGAAGGAAGGGAGGGAGATCTTCACTATAGTAAAATCTATAACAAAAATGTTAATAAGTGCTAATTTTGTCAGCCAACAAGTATTTATTAAATGCTTACTGTGTGCCAGGCCCTATGCTAAACTCTAGTGATATGTTTGTATATATTGTGAGGAAGGGTACAGATGCAGATACAAATATAGATATAGATAGGTTCTGTCTCTTACATTTCTAGTCTATAGCATGTCTTGCACACAACGGGCTTTCAGTGTATGATGATAGTGAATGTGGTGGGAGCTGGGCTTGTTTTGTGTGGGCTGCAAGGAAGGGCTGGGGCCCTTTGTGAGGAGGAGCAGAAGTCCCATGCTGTCCAAATTGTCTCCTCCTCCTCCACTTCCTCCACCTTCTCTTCCTCCTCCTCCTTCTTCCTTTTGTCTTTGCTCCTTTCATCTACTTTCATAGAGGCCAACAGAAACATGTACTGGGAGGAAAGAGGGGCAGGTGATCACTCCATTCCTTTGCCTCTTGAAGCTTAAAAAAAAATCCCAGACAAAAGGTAACTGATTTCAGAGAACATACCTGAGCTCCTGGAGAGGGGAGTGGGAGGAGGGAGGGAGGGATAGATAGGGGAAGAGAGTCAGAGGAATAGGTAGAGGGGAGTAATATTTCATGTATCTTATTTTTTTTTTACTTTGAAGTAGATTCTTTTAATCTTTTAATTAGTGAAGTGGTTTTTATTGTATTCTGCAATCCATGAATGTCTCATGACATATTAATCCCTGGAGCCTGAATCTTTGCATTGATTTAGTTTAGACCAAGGTCTCAGAATGTGAGGAGAATGGAGATCTATCAAAATCTTAGGTCTTACAGCTCTATTTCCAAAAAATGAATCAAATCACAAAACACTCAGAATGTGTCTGGGTCCCAGTACAGCCCCCTTCCTATCTGCCATGAAGATTTTGCCTTATTCCAAATTTATCTCACAATATCTGTGGGCTGAAGGATTCAAATACCCCCTTTGGGGACCATACAGAGCAGAAGTGAGCTTCCCCTTAAGAGTTGGCACTTCCTGGTAGGTATTAAATCAATGTAACTCCCCCTGACCCTAGAGATAGCTGAAGTGTTATTTCTGACTCCATTTTGGTTCCTATCTTGCTGATCTTTGTTTTTTGTTTTCAATTCTGCCCCTGTTTGTCCACCAGACCCCCAAAGTTCATACCTCCTGTCCTTTAGACTTAATTCTCCCATGTGAATTCCCATTCCTTTGCTCGCTCAGTTTTCCTGCTCTGATGAGGAGCATTGGATTGTTTTTGCCCATCACAATCTAGAAGAACATATCAGCAAGTTTCTGAAGTAGAGCCATCAGAACTAAAGAGATTATAACCTGGGACCTACCTACATTTAGAATTGGAAAAGATCTTAGATCTCATTTTACAGATGAGGAAACTGGCGCCCAGAAAAACCCAGTGACTCATCTAGGTTCACACAGCTAATATCTAGAATGAGATTTGAAGTCAGCTACCCACACTCCAACTCCCGTGCTCTGCTGAGTACACCAGCAGTTCTCAAAATACGGTTCTTGGAACTTTGAAGGTACTCAAGACTTTCAGGAGGGCAATGAGGTCAAAACAATATTCATAATGATACAAAGATATTATTGCCTATTAAAATATTCCTTCCTTTTCCAAATACATATCTGTGTGAAGTCAGATTTTCTTCACATACTTCAACCAAAATAATGTATCACAACAGATTGAATGCAGAATCCAGCTGTCTTCTATTAAGGCAGAGATTAAAGAACATTGTAAAAATAAGTAAAACACTGCCACTCCTCTCACTGATTTAAAAAAATAATGGTTATTTTTCATAAAAATATATTACTTATGTTAACTTGTAATTAGATCATTGTTATTTTATAGTTATTGTAGTATGTAATTATAAGATGAATAAAAATACTTAAAATTTTATTTAAAAAAACAATATGATAAATATAGATATAAATCAAATAGAAAGAAGCTTTTGGGGTCCTCAATAATTCTTTATTTTTTTATTTTTATAAGCGATTGGGGTTAAGTAACTTGCTCAAGGTTACACGGCCAGTTTTATCTGGGTGTGGGGCTGAGAGTCTAAGCCCGGTATTTGATCTCCAGGTCATCCCAACACTGGAGCCTGTGCTCTTACTCTCTGAGCCACCTGGCCACCCCTGTCCTCAATAATTCTTAAGAGTATAAAGGGATGCTTAGACCAAAAAGTCTAAAAACTGCTGAACTTTACTATGCTACTTCTCAAAATAATGCAAACATTTGACCATACCTGAGATTTCATTGATTTGGTAAACTACAAATTAGAAACACCCCTCTACCAGTTCAGATCAGACCCTATTCTTAAACAGTTGCCTAAGGCAGGGCAATTGGGGTTAAGTGACTTGCCCAAGGTCACACTGCTAGTAAGTGTGTCAAGTGTGAGTCTAGATTTGAACTCAGGTCCTCCTGACTCCTGGGCTGGTGTTCTATTCACTGTGCCACCTAGTCACCCCACCTAAGAATTTTTTAAGCACTTACTTTGCATCAGGCACTGTGATAAGCACTGGGAAAACAAAGAAAAGCAAAAAGTGTTCCTTGCCTTCAAGTTCAAGTTCTAACTTGGGAGCCAACATAGAATTCATTGTATGGATTAGATATATGCAATGTAAATGGAAGGTAATCTCTAAAGGAAGGCACTCATTGGAAGGACAGAGCCAAGATGGCGGAGTAGAAGCATGACCATCTAGCGGCTCTGGCTTCCACCTTCTCCAATCCATGTAAAAAGGGGACTCTAAACAAACTTTGGAGCTGCAGAACCCACAAAATGACACAGAGAAGCTAACCTCCTGCTGAGGACAGCCCAGCAGGCCAGCGGGAATTCAGCACAGCACTCTGGGAGCTGAGCCCAGCACCACACCCCAGGCTTTAGCCCCAGGGCAGGCCTGACCAGCTGGCCAGAGGGACTCCAGATCAGCAGCAGCTGTGGCCCTTTCCAGATTTATCAACACAGAGATGCAAAGGACAAGGTGAGAGGCCAGTGCATTCTGGACTTTGGGACCAGTAAGTGGTAGTGCGTAGCTTTTACCCCCGGGACGAGAAGCCAGCACCACATGATGGCTTCAGCTCTTGACCTGTAGAGTGTAGGGGGACCAAGCACCAGTCTGAGGGGTAATTGCTCATGCTTGAACCTGCTTGGATCTGGATTGCAGTCTAGGGTGGAGGTCCTGGGGTGTGTGTCCAGCTTGCCAGAGCATGTGGAGACCTCAGAGAGGGCACCCATCTAATAGCTCCGGCAGCTGAGAAAACCCCAGCATTTGGGATGAAACCTCCCCTGTCTGGTGGCAGAGCCTACTGTGGCAAAAAGCCCAAAAGTCAAGTAATTGAATGGCAAAATGAGCAGGCAAAAGAAATGAAGCAGACAGAAGATTCCAACATTACACTCCTATTTTGGGGACAAAAAGGAGCAAGGCATGGAACAGGAGGAAAACAGTGAAGTCAGTACTCCTGCACCAAAGGCTTCAAAGAAAAATACAAGCTGGTTACTGGCCATAGAGGACCTTAATAAACAGATAAAAGAAGTGCAGGAAAAATTGGGAAGAAAAATGAGAACGATGGAAGAAAATTATAATATGAGAGTCAAAAGACTGACTGAGGAAAATCACACCTTAAAAAATAGACTAACTCAAATGGCAAAAGAGGCTCAAAAAGGCAATGAGGAGAAGAATGCCTTAAAAAGTCGAATTTGCCAGATGGAAAAAGAATCTCAAAAGCTCAATGGGGAGAATCATTGCTTCAGAATTAGATTGGAGCAAACGGAAGCTAATGACTTTATAAGAAATCAAGATGCTGTTAAACAGATCCAAACAAATGAAAGAATAGAAGGCAATGTGAAATATCTCATGGGAAAAAAACACTGACCTGGAAAATAGATCCAGGAGAGATAATTTAAAAATTATTGGACTACCTGAAAGCCATGACCAAAGTAAGAACCTAGAAAGCATCCTCCAGGAAGTTCTCAAAGAAAACTGCCCTGATGTTTTAGAACCAGAGGGCAAAATAGAGGTTGAAAGAATCCATCGATCACCTCCTGAAAAAGATCCCAAAAAGACAACTCCTAGGAATATTATAGCCAGGTTCTGGAATTCCCAGATCAAGGAGAGAATATTACAAGCAGCCAGGAAGAAACAATTTGAATATTGTGGAAACACAATCAGGATAACCCAGGATCTGGCAGCTTCTACACTGAGGGATCAAAGGGCTTGGAATGTAATATTCTGGAGGTCAAGGGAGCTGGGATTAAAACCAAGAGTCACCTACCCAGCAAAACTGAGTATCCTGTTTCAGGGGAAAATATGGTCATTCAGTGGAATAGAGGACTTTCAAGCATTCTTGATGAAAAAAACCATAATTTAATAGAAAATTTGACATTCAATACAAGAAACAAGAGAAGCATGAGAAGGTAAACAGGGAAAAGAAATCATAAGGAACTTGTCGAAGTTGAACTATTTACATTCCTACATGGAAAAACAATAATTGTAACTTATGAAACTTTTCTCAGTAGTTGAAGGGATTAGAAATATAAATATATTTCTATATATGAGGGTATATGGGCATATGAATACATATGTGAATGTATGTATGTATGTTTACAGGCATACATAGATAGAGGGCACAAGACCAATTTAACAGGAAGGGATGATACTTAATAGGTGAAATTAAGAGGTGAGAGGAATATAATGAGAGGAGATGGGGAGAGACAGATTGGGGTAAACTATCTCATACAGAAGAGGCAAGGGAAAATGGTTACAATGGAGGGGAAGAATATGAAGGCAATAGGGAATGGGTCAACCTTATTCCCATTGAATCTGGCTTGAGGAGGGAGTGAAATACACACTAAATAGGATATCTCACCCTCCAGGAGAATTGGGGGGGAGGGAAGGGGATGAGAGGGGGAATGATGGAAGAGAGGGCAGGCTGAGGGGGGAGAGGGAAGTTGGAAGCACCCACTTTTGAAAAGGGATGCAATCAGGGTGGAGAGTGGAGTGGGTGGGAGGTGGGATGGGAGGGAGGGAAGTGTAGTCAGTCTTTTACAATATATCTACTATGTTGTTGTTTTGCATAAGCCACACATGTACAACCTATACTGAACTGCTTGTCTTCCCAGTGGAGGTAGGTGATGGGGAAGGAAGGGAATGAATCTCAAATTGAAAGTTTTAAAATCAAATATTCAAATATATATATATATATGTACATATATATTGTGTATATATATACATATATATATATACTATTATTAATACCATCTTACATATAATTGGGAAATAAGATATACAGGCACTGAGGCATAGAGATCCACTGGAAAAGTCAAAAGGGGTATGGGAGAAAATATGGGAGAGAGCAGATTGGAGGAGGGGATATCCTGTGGGACTGCTATTTTGGGGCGGTGGGTGGGGGAAAAGCGGGGAGAAAATTAGTAACTCAAAATCTGGTGGAAATGAATGATGTAAATCAGAAGTTAATAAAGCATTTTTTTAAGTAAAAAAAATTTTAAAAAGAGTCTACCCATTATAGATAATATTTAATAAACTTTGCTTTATTTTGGCTGAGAAAAATAAAATAAAGGAAGGTACTAGTATGTGCAGGGACCTCTATAGAAGATCTCCAGCAGAACACAGGCTTTCAGCTGAGGTCATCAAGTCAAACACCATCATTCAGAAACTGGGACGCAGAGAGGTTGTGACTTATCCATGGTCACAGAGCCAGTATAAGTTAGAGGGCTCGAGCCCTGGTTGCCCTAACATTAAGACCAGGTCTCTGAATATACAATTTCTCATTACCTAACCCCTACCTGAATGTGACTGATGTGCTCTTGTATGCATTCTGCCATCTTAAGCTGGTACCATTAAGTGTGTACCAGGCTCCCTTTCATTACCTCCATTTACTATGGACCTATCCTGGTCCCTTGTTTTTTGTCCTTCATTTTTGAAGAGCACCAATTACATCACAGGGTGATGTCTTGACCCACATGTAAATTGAATTAAACAAGGTAAGTTGAACAAAGTCATCAGCCTCACTCTCTCTTCCAGAGTCATCAAAGTCCAGCAGCAAGACAAAAGTCAAGATGACTGGCGATGGCCCAGGATGCAGTGGATGACCTTGGCATCTTTGATGTCTGAAACAAGCTGTAAGCTCAATGCCTGTTTTAGTTGCCTTCATGGCCATTGGAACAAATTGCTCTGATCTGCCCCCAACTCATCATGAGTTTGAGGCTTGTTAGTCACCCTCAACCTGGTTTAGCCCATCCACCAAGATGATCTTACCAGGGTGTGGCTGCTGCACATGCTACCACTGCATGGAACCACAGCTGAGAGTTGAATGCCAGGTAGACACCAAGGGTGGATAAGCAGCCCTGAAAAGGATTTGGCAAGCCCTCACATCGGAGGTGCTAGTCCTCCTTGAACACTTATCCACTCTGCCCACGTCCATAACAACATCAGGTCATCCACAATAATTGACCTGGTTGTCTTAAGTTTCAGCTGAGTTTGACTTCCTCATCTGGCCAATGCAGGCACCTAAGATGCCAGTGATAGTTACTCAGATTCTCCTGACCTAAATAAGCATCTAAGAAAGAATTATCCAAATAGCTACAACACCTGTACCCTGGTCTTGGCCTTGAAGTTGCTCTTCTTCATAACAATAATAATTACAACAATAATAGCCTGCCAGCCTAATCACCACCCACCCCCAGCAGCCTCACAGGCTTTCCTCAGTCAAGTGCATATGAATGAGTTTTAGCTGTCTGGAATGAGGAAAAATATACAATGCACACCTTATCTGATGCTTGTAGATTAAAAGTTTTTATTATAGAATCATAAATGACACACCTGTTAATTTCCCTCTAATTTGTATTTTCCCAGTATTTTACACACCTTTTTTTTTTTTGCTTTTTTTGGGGGGAGGGCAATTGGGGTTAAGTGACTTGCCCAAGGTCACATGGCTAGTTTGTGTGTGTGTGTGTGTGGGGGGGTGGGTGTGGGTGTGTTAAGTGTCTGAGGCTGGATCCGAACCCAGGTCCTCCTGACTTCAGGGCCAGTGCTCTATTCACTGTGCCACCTAGCCACCCCACACCTTTCTCAAAGAAAATACAAAAGAGTTTTTGGTTGTGTTTTGTCACTTTTTTGCCCAGTAAATCTTACTGTGGGGCATGTTTTGCACAAATATTAAAGAGGAAGCAACAAACTACCACAATCTTCTGTTGTAACTGTTGGCTAGGGCAACACTGAGGTTGCATTATTGTTGTTAAAGGCCCACCTCCACTCCTTGTCACCACTGGTACTTCTCCACAGAGTATGTAATCCATCTACTTTGCAGAAGTCATTTACTTGTTGTAGACCTAAAATAATCTGATCTATGCCATTTCATATAGTCATTATGACAAAATGCTGCAAATAATAGAGCCATAGAAATTTCTAGAAATAGAGATCATTTATTCAGGTAAATCATATATTTTACCTTAACATATTTTTGTTTGATATCAAATTTTTATAACACCATTTTTATAAACATCCTTTGCTCTTCCCCTACTCAGAGAGCCATCCCTTGTAACAAAGAATGAAAAAGAAAAAGTTTTTTTAAAAAGTAAAAAAAAAAAGAGGTGGGAGCATTATAGCAAAATTAGGCAGCATGTCAACTATTTTAACTGTATCACAGAAATTTACATCTTATACCATGTGTTCAGTATGAGCTGACTATTAATACTGGTTTATTATCTGTGGTTCCTTTAAGCATAATATAGTTTCCTTATTTATCTCTACTATTAATTTTTAAAATTTCTCTTATAACTGCAACTCCTTTTTAAAAATTTACTTTTGCATAGTAAATTTTTTTAGCATCTCATTTTTTCCTTCATAGATGAGTTTCTTTTATACAATGGATTATTGTGTTTTGCTTTCTCTTATATTGTCATTTTTTATTAAGTTGTTTAATCCATTCAGATCTAAAGTTATTAATGTCAGACTTTGTAATTTCTCCCATATATTTTTGTATTGATTTTATATCCTCTTATTCTTCTTAAGTACCTTGTCCTTGTGATTAATTTTGCTCACACTATTTTTATGTTTATCCCCACAGGCTCTCCCCACTTCAATTTACTCAAATTATTAATTTGTCTTTCTTTTACTTAATTCTGTTATCTTTTTCCACCCTTATTTTGTCCTTCCCCCCATCTAAGTAAGTAGTTCAAAGTATCAGTTCTTTTCCCTTGTAAGCCCCTTGAGGGCAGGGACTGTCTTCTTTGTCCTTTTGTATTCCTGGGGCTTGTGTGCTGGGCACATACATGGTAAGTGCTTAATAAATGTTTATTGCTTGCTTGCTTGATATAAACTCTTATTTTTATAATCTATTTTAACTGTCCCAAGAAGTTTTTCTCTACTTCATTTTCTATACTTCTATTCTAAATTTTATTTTCTGATTCAAGGGTATACCCTCATTCACTTCTTAGTTTTCTCTTGTGTGTTCTGGGTCACATGAGTAACAAGATGGCGGACTAGACATTTTCTCTAATCTCCAATATTTGTAAGACCACCACAAAATAGAAATTATCAGTTGTCTCCAAGATATGACACCAAGAATCCAAAGGAAAAGATAATATGAACAAGACAAACCTTCACAAAGTTATCTCAATTTCTATCCAACAATAACAAAATCTGAGAAGTAATAATAGAAAAGGAAAAATAATGACAAGAACCTACAAAGTGTATAAATATCTGTATATCAGTCTACCAAAGCACACAAAAGATTCAATTACAAAATGCTCCTTAAAAAATAAAGGACCACTTAAATAACCAGGAGAATATTATGGCAATATGATAAAAAAATTGTAACTATGTAAAAGAAGTGACTAATGAAGTAACTAAAATGTCTATACCCTTTGGTCCAGAGCTTAAATTACTATGCTTGTATTCCAAGGAAGCCACCATAAGAAGAAAGTCCCCATATACATCAAACTATTCATAGTGGATCTTTTTCATGATAACAAGGAACTGTAAAACCATACTATACATACTCTATCAGTTCTTTCTCTGGTTGCAGATAGCATCTTCTTTCATAGGTCCTTTGTAGTTAATTTAGATATTTAAAATAGTTAAAATGACTGGTCACTAAAAGTTGTTCTTAAAAATAATATTGCTGTTACAATATTCTTTTGGTTCTGCTTATTTTGTTCCTCATTTTATCTTGCAAGTCTTTACATGTTTTTCTAGGATCATTGATCTTATCATCTATTATATCACAATAATAGTCCATCGTGGTCATATACCACAGCTTGTTCAGCCCTTCACCAATTGACAGGCATCCCCTCAATTTCCATTTCTTTGCCACAATCAAGAGGGCTGCTATAAATGTTTTAGAACATATAGGTTCTTTTCATTTTTCCCTAAATAGTGATATAAGCAGTTTAATAACCCTTTGGGCTTAATTACAGATTGCTCTCCAGAATGTGGGATCAGTTCACGGTTCCACCAACAATGATTTAGTGTCCCAATTTTTCCACATTCCCTCCAACATTTGTTGCTTTCCCTTTCAGTCATTTTAGTCACTCCAATAAGGCCAATCCAATAAGTGTTAAATAAAATTTCAAGGTTGTTTTAATTTGCATTTCTCTAATCAAATGATAAGGACATTTTTTCATATTACTATAAATTGTTTTTATTTCTTCATTGGAAGACCATTTATTAATTGGGGGAAGACTTGTATTCTTATAGATTTAACAAAGTTCTTTATATGTTTGAGACATGAGATCTTCATCTGACAAATTGTCTATAAATTTTTTCCAAATTTTCTGCCTTCTTTATCATCTTGGCTACATTGCTTTTATTTGTAGAAACCCTTTTTAATTTAATGTAATTGAAATTATTCATTTTACTCCCCACAATGATCTCTATCTCTTGTTTATTCATAAATTGTTCACCTCTCCATAAGACTGATAATATGATCTATGTTCTTCAAATTTTTTTTGTCATATTTCCCTTTATATCTAGGTCATATGTCCATTTTGACTTTATCTTGTGTAAATGATGTAAAATATTGATCTATGACCATTTTCTGCCAGACTGTTTCCTAGCTTTCCCAACAACTTTTACCAAATAATGAACTCCTACCACCAAAGCTTAAGTCTTTGCACTAGTCAAACACCAGGTTACTATAGTCATTTGCTGCTGTAAATTGTATGTCTACTCTGTTCCACTGATCTACCTTTCTATTTCTTAGCCAGTACTAGGTAGTTTTAATAGTTACTACCTTATGATATAGTTCAAGATGTGGTATTGCTGTACTTTCTTCCTGTATATATATATATATATATATAGTTTTATTAGTTATTTTGTTATTCTTGCCTTTTTGTTCTTCCAAATGATTTTATTATTTTTTCTAACTCAGTAAAATAATACATTGGTAATTTAATTGGGATGACATTGAATATATAATTTAGGTAAAATTTCATCTTTATATTTACCCTGCCTACCCATGAACAATTAATACTTCTCCAATTATTTAAATCTGATTTTATTTATACAAAAAGTTTTGGTTTTTTTAGAATTTTGTTCATATAGTTCCTGAGTTTGTTTTGGCAGCTGTACTCTCAGATATTTAATACTGTCTAAAGTAATTTTAAAGTGAGTATCTCTTACTATCTTTTCTTGTAGGTTTTAACTGGTGATATATATGAATGCTGATCACTTACGTAATGTTACTTTATATTCTGCTACTTTTCTAAAATTATTGTTTCAACCAATTTTTTAGTTGTCTTTAGAATTTTCCATATCATCATAATGTTTACAAAAAGAGATCATTTTATTACCTCAGTTCCTATTCTGATTCCTTCTATTACTTGTTCTTTTATCGCTTTTGCTAGGATATCCAATACAATATTGAACAATGTTGTGACAGTGGACATCCTTATTTCACACCTGGTTGTATTGGGAAGGTGTCTAGCTTATACCCACTACAAATAAAGCTTGCTGATGGTTTTAGGTAAATGCTTCTTATTAATTTAAGGAAAACTCCATTTATACCTATACTTTGAAATGTTTTTAATAGAAATGAGTGTTATACTTTATCAAAGCCTTTTCTGCATTTATTTATAAAGTCACATGATTTTTGTTAATTTGGTATTGACTTTTTGTTAATTTTAGTATTGATATTGAAAAATATCAATTATGTTGATATTTTTCCTTATGTTAAATTATCCTTGCATTCCTGGTATAAATCACACTTGGTCACAATCTTTGTAATATATTGTAATCTCCTAACTAGTATTTTATTTAAGATTTTTCCATCCATATTCATTAATGAAATTAATCTGTAATTTTCTTTCTCTGTTTTCATTCTTCCTGGTTTAGATATCAGTGTCATATTTATTTCATAAAAGGAGTTTGGTAAGATCCTTTCTTTGCCCATTGTTCCAAATAATTTATTAAATAATCTAATTAGTTTGGTCTTCAAATGTTTGATAGAACTCACTTGTAAATCCATCTGGTCCTGGTGCTTTCTTCTTAGGAAGCTCATTTATGGCCTTCTCATTTATGACCTTTTTCTAAAATAGGTCTATTTAGACATTCTATTTCCTCTTTTACTAATCTAGGAAGTTTATATTTATGTAAATATTATTCCATTTTATTTAAATTGTTCAATTTATTGGTATATAATTGGTCAAAGTAACACCTTATAGTTGCTTTGATTTCATCTTTGTTAAAGGCATGTTCACCCTTTGCATTTTTAATACTAGTGATTTGATCTTCTTCTCTTTTAAAAAATCATATTAACCAATGGTTTGTTTATTTTATTGGGGTTTTTAAATAAAACTAATTTCTAGTTTTATTTATTACTTCAGTGGTTTTCTTACACTGAATTTTATTAATCTCACTTTAATTTTTAGGGTTTCCGCTAGGAGATTACAGCAATATATTACAAAGATAGTACATTGTAACCAAGCGTGATTTATACCAGAAATGCAGGGATGGTTTAACATTAGGAAAAATATCAACATAATTGATTATATCTATGCTAAAATTAACAATTAATTGAGGATTTTTACTTTGTTCTTTTTCTATTTTTTTAAATATTGCATACTCAATTCATTGGTCTGCTCTTTTTCTACCCATCCTCCTAAATCTTAATCTACATACCCTTCTAAAAATCCCTCCCTTATCCTGTCCCTCAGCCCTTTTATTTCTTTATTAATTTAGAAGACTTTTATACCTTTCTATATGTATATGTTGTTCTCTCTTTAACCCAGAAAGACTCCAGTGCTACCAGCTCTCCACCCCTCTCTGCTTCCTCTGTAACAGTTGTTCCCTTCACATCTCATTTGAATAAGATAATTGCTCCTTTTTACCTTTTCCTCCCCAGTTTTGTTTTTTATTCATCATATTCAGCTCAGTAATGATCACAATCTTAAGAATATTGAAAACATTTTTACATGTAAGAACTAAATAGACTTTATTGAGCCCCTTGTAATCAGTTATTAATGTTTACCATCTATTTCTCTTGGATCTTATGTGCGTAATTTCTATTGAGTTCTGGTCTTTTTGTCACAAATACCTGAAAGTTGTTCAGTTCATAAAATGTTCATTTTGTTTCCATTCAGGATTATACTCAACTTTGCTGGGTAAGTTATTTTTGGTCAGAAGTCCAGCTTTTTTGCTCTTTGAAATATAATATTCCAAGACTTATGGTATTTTAGTGTAGAAGCTTCTAGGTCTTATGTAATGCAGTTTGTAGTCCCACAGTACTTAAATTGTATTTTTCTTGTTTGTAACATTTTCTCTGTCACCTAGGAGTTTTGAAACTTGGTGTGACATTCCTGTAAATTTTCATCCTGGGACAAGTGATAATTGGTAGATTTTTTTTTCTGTTTCTACTCTACCTTCACATTTTAGAACTACAGGGCAGTTTTTCTTCAAAATTTCTTGCAATATTGCATCAAGAATTTTTTTTTTTTGGAGCACAACTTTCAGCATTTTTTTTAAAGCAATTGGGGTTAAGTAACTTCCTCAAGGTTACACGGCCAGTTATTTCTGGGTGTGGTGCTAAGTATCTGAGCCTGGATTAGATCTCAGGTCATTCCAACTCTGGGGTTGATGCTCTTACTCACTGCGCCACCTGGCCGCCCCTGGTTTTTTTTTTTTTTAATAAAACAAATCCAGAATTTTTTATTCTCTCTTCTAGATATGGTATCTAGATCAGTTGTTTATTTAATGTGGGAAGATACTATTTATTATTATGGGAAGACCTAAGAGATGTGGAAACATACTAAGGAAAAAATTAACAAAAACCTTTTGAAAAATTTTGTGTCCATCATGTGGAAAAAGTTTCTGAAGCATCAAATTTAAATTCTTTCTTCTATCTAGCTCCTTCCTGCTTTTAAAAATCTTTTTCTAATTTCTCTTTTTTATGCTAAACCTACCTGACCTGAAGACCTATCAATTTATGAGGAAATTTCTTTTCTCATGTATGAATATGGTAAAGGCTTATTACCTCTACCCTTTTGATTTCCCCCTTTATGTAACTCCTCATTCTGCTATCCCCTCCCACAAAAGACATTTATTCACCTGTGGGGTTCAGGGAATTTAGTCCATGGTCATCATTTCAATACTTCTACCTTCATTGCCCCTAACTCTTCCTTTAAATCTTTAGTCGCTTAGATCTTTAAACAAAAACCTTTAACAAAAATCCTGATTGTCTGTCTACCCCATCAACCAATCTTTTGCTTTTATTTAAACAACCAAAAAACATTAGATAATTTTTACCATTAGTTATTCTTTTCATGATAATTGTGCTTATTTACTTTGTATTAAGTTTCCTTTGTTTGGGATGCTTATAAGTTGAATAATATGTTCGTGTCCCTTGTCTAAGATTTCTTCAAAAGCCCTCTTTTTTGTTCAACTTTTATATTTTTCTGTTGAAAATTAGACTTAGATTGGTGAGTATGCACATTTAATTTTGCAGCCTGAACTTTTTTTGCTTTTTGCATTATATTGTTCTGTTACTTTCTTTGACTTATCATGACTATGAAATAATCCTATTTTATTTCAATTGCCTTTCCTCCATATTTGAAGGTCTTTCTTACCTAAATTAATTCTTAATTTCTTCTTTTGTGAATTTCATTTATCCTTTGAATTATTCTGGATCTCTGGAGAGTTCACAGATTTCTGCCTTTTGTTACACAATATTGGTTCACTTTCCTTCCTATTTTAATATTTGCTTAATATTCTTTGTTTTCTCTTAGGTTTTACTCATTCTTCCTTTTGTGTTTTAGGATCTTTTCTGTTGGCATATCTGCTTGTGCATCAGGCTTTTAGTCAAGCTCTTTCTTTATATGGTACGATAGCTATTCTTTACTTGATTTTCAGTCCTTTCCCTCCACTGGTGGACAGAGTTGCTGGATTACTTCAACCTTCTCTCATTGCAGGACTTTTGGTTGAAATGACCCAGCACCCCTGCACTGAATACCTCTAGGGAGAGAGTGCCAACCCCAACTGAGTTTCCAGTTCCCTTTCCATTACACTTGACTGGCTGCCCCACTCTAGACTATGACCCTGGGTACCACTGTATTTAGCATTTTTTAGTTCTGTGAATTCCTCCATTCTATCTCCTTTCCTTCATGTAACTAGGCAGAAGGAGTGCCTGCTTCTTCTTAAGACATGGTGGATTTAATTTGGGCGGTATCTTTGACATGGGGCATCCATTACTACTGCAGGAATGTGCAGTTGGGTTGGGAGGGACTGAGCTGTGTGAGAGCAAAGCATTCAAGTTCTCCATGGTGATTCATGCAATTTTTGTCTTGTTTTATGGGGTTCCGTCTTTTTATCTTGTAAAATTAAATGTGATTACTTTAATGTGGCACATAAATTCCTTTTGTTTTGTGATTTAGGTATTGAAGAAGCTTGCATAAGCCACCATCTTTTTTTATCATGTGACCTTGCTAATTTTTATTTTTAAATTTTTTTTTTTGGAGGGAGGAGGCAAGGCAATTGGGGTTAAGTGACTTGCCTAAGGTCACACACCTAGTAAGTGTAAAGTGTCTGAGGCTGATACCAGATTTGAACACAGGTCCTCCTGACTCCAGGGCCAGTGCTCTATTTACTATGCCATCTAGCTGCCCTGACCTTTCCTATTTTTAAAAGAGATACATTTATGTGCCATAGTTGCATGATGCAATGGAAAGAGCATAGGAACTGGTTTCAATTCTGTAAATCATTTACTTTTTTATGAATTAGTTTTTTGTATTGCCAAAAAAGCAACCCTAGTTTTGCTTCCATCATGTATCTTGGTCCAGGCCTCATTATGTGATCAGCTTTCCTAATTACTCCCCTTGGGGCTAGTAGGTTTCTGAAATTATTTCCCTTCATATTGGGAGCTCCCTACAAATGACCTTGCAATTAAACTTTTGTTATTACTGGAAACAACAAGGATAACACTGGGATGCTTGCCTTATGCTTTACTCCAAGCAGTGCACTCTGATCCAGGGACATGGATCTCCGTGCTGTTTCATAAGACACTCCATCTCTCAGTTCTGGATGTATTCTCTGGGTGTCCCTTGTGCTTGAAATATTATCCCTACTCATCTACACCTATTGATTTCTCTGGCATCTTTTCAATCCCAACTAAAATCTCATTTTCTACAGGAAGCCTTTCCCAACCCCTCTTAATTCTAGTGTCTTCCCTTTCCTAATTATTTCCTGTTTATTCTGTATGTAACTTGTTTCTATGCATCCATTTGCTTGTTGTCTCCTTAGTTAGACTGGGACCTCTTTTTGTAACTCCAGTACTTAGCACAATGTAGACACTAAAAAAAAAATGTTTATTTGACTGACTATGCTAAGTGGTATCCAGTGCCATAGGCTCTAAACAAGTCCATCTGTTAGCAAACTGGGTTATAGGTCCTACTTCTCCATCAGTACTGAGAGCCATAAGAGAGGAAATCCATATACCCTGCTCTTGGCAAGTCTACTGATCCACAAGAGCAGCTATTCTCCCTGCATTGCTGCTACCCTCTTCAACCCTCTCACTATAAGAAAGATAAAAAATTCCCTTTAAAGGAATGGAAGGATAAGGGTGGGAGTTTGAGGGGAGAGGGAAAGAACAGGTAAAAGTGTACAAAAGGGTGTTTATATTTAGGGGGTTGGAAGGGTTAGGGACTGATTGCTAGAGATGGGGGAGGTTAAATAATAGGAGGGCAAGGCAGCAGAAGTAAAGTAGAGGAGTTAGGAGAACTAGGAAAAAAGAGATATGCACAAGCATAAAAACAAGATTAGGAGTGGAATCTCTTAGGGAAAAGTATATGTTTATGTATGTATGCATGTGTATGTATGTATATATCAATACTCATATATAAATACATCCATATTCAATTGCATCCTTGGGGTGCTGGGTAGGGGATAGGTAAGGAAGGGTGAAAAAAGAACAAAGTAAAAAGTATATAGCAGACAACAAAAGAAAACCTACAAAGAAGCAAAGATGGACAATTTTCAACTTAACACACACTATTTAATATATAGGCTTTCTTGAAAGTATAAAGTTATTGCTCTCTGAATTCCCTCCTAAAAAAAAAAGATAAACATTTCTTCCATGATATTGCTAGTGATGCATTACTGATCCATGTACATAGATATGGATCATAATTACTCTTCAATCTCTAAGTCCATTTGCTATTCTCATTCAATGTGGTGCTTTGTTTTGTTGTATTTAAACTACAAGCAGGTAGCAAGCATTTTTGCTTGCTATTTAAATATCACATCTACTAGGGCTCTTTTTTTCATTATTCTATGGATAATGTAATCATCCCATGAAGAAGAGAACAGGACCCAGCATGCATATAGTCTGATAAATTAGACACACAAGATAGTGAGTGTTGTTTCCATATGTTGCCCTAAACTCACTCTTCATAAATCAAAGTTTACTGTAGGGACAAACCCAACCCTCTATGGATCTGCAACCAGAAATAGTCCCTAACTGTATGGCCCTTACAACCAAACACATTTCATTCACTCATACTAACTCACAGGCACACTGTATTTTTTTTTCCTCTTCTGACTCATAACATAACTGTCTGCATCACTGCAACCACAATGTTAACTCTTCTTCCATGCTCCGTTTCCTGCATATTTCCTGTCTGTTCTTAACATACTCCATCACAAACAGCCAGAGGCTAGATCTCTTACTGTCACATTAAGTAGTGGTTGCCCACACCAAGAGAATGCCTTGAAACACCAACTATACCTGGGAAATTACAAACAGCTGCATTCTGACCCACTCTTTAGGACAAGGTGTTCTGCTTCTCAACTTTGCTGTCCATATGGTCTAAAACAAGGGAATAGAGAGTATAGAGAAGGCATCATTCAAAGTATCACTTGTCACAGAGAAAGTAAAGACAAGGGCAGAAAAGTGGACAATGAATTTAGCAATAAAGAGGTTATCAGTTAACTTGGAGGAAATAGTATTAAGAAAGCCAGAATTCGAGGAGGTGTGGAACAATTAAGTGGTGAGCAAGAGAGCTAAGGAATGTAGATCACCCTGTCTAGAAATTTGTAAATTTAAGGAGTAGAAAAAAATAGAACTATAGCTTTAGGGTGACAGAATATTGGGAAATTTTTGCACTGTTTTAGGATAGAAATTTTTTGGATAAAAATTTTTGTAGGCTGAAGGGAAGGAACCAGTATATAGAGAAAAGGGAGCTGGATGAGGGGGTGGGGGGAATTAAGAGAGTAAGGATGGCAAGGAATAGAAAGCAAACTCTTTGAGGACAAGGACTATCTCCTTCGTTTTGAAATTTGTATCTGTGTCATCACTCAGTGTTTATCACTTAGGTGGTACTTAAAAATGCTTGCAGAATTGAGGTTGATGGAATGCAATTAAAGGTATAAGTGGAAGGGTTCGTTTTGACAAAGAAAGTGGCCACATCACTCTCTGAGACTAGAAGAAAGGTGAAAAAAGTATACATGAGGAAAATGAGACTATCGGGAGATTTGTTAAAGGGACACATGCCATATTTATTTTTGGGAACTGTACCTCCCCAAAACCTGTGCTGAAACTAAGCAATGTGCCCAGTTTAAAAGGATGATGGAAATTTCAAAGGAGGAGGCGAGACGTGGGAGGAGTGTTCATTTGAGGAGAAATCAGGAATGTGAGAAGAAAAGCCTAGACAGCAATAAATAAAACCACAATGTTCAGAGATTGAGGAGAGAAATGGTGTTCTGGGGGGCTTTTTTATTCATCAGTCCCTTATGTGACAAAGTGACCTCCATCACTACTTGAGTTGCCAATGACATAAATTTCTGCCTGTGAAAGTCAGACTAAGTGAAGGACTAATCTATTTATTGCCAAATGATCATATATTGAAAACACAAAAACAATCCTCCTTTGAGGAGATTCCCTTTATATGAAAAAGAAATACTTTTAATTAACTGCAGTGTATTCTAACCCTTTTTGCTTGCAATTTTAGGAATAATAGTTTTACACACAAATGTTTAAAACCTCAAAGCTTTCATGCTAAAAGCTCAACAGAATGTTCCCTTTTGTGGTTTTTGCAAGAAGTCTTATAAGATTAACACACACAAACAATTCATTTTCAAGATGGTTGTTATCATCACTGCCAATGGGAAGGTTGGCCTCTGTGAAACAAAGGCAGGCTCCCAGATTATTAAATATGTGTTATACTTAAGGTAATCAAGAGAAACTGCCTAATACAAACCTCTGATCCAGATGGCCTATGCCTAAGGTTGCAAGGGGTATTGAATGTGTGCAAAGGCTGTTTTCCCCAAAACAGTGATGAGTTCATAAAAATAGGTGTGTGTGTATATAAAGACACATTGCCAACCTAGGAGGAACACCCTAAGGCAATCATTTTCTAGCACTCTTCTCTATTAACTTGGTACATGACCACCTGGGCTATGTTCTTTGATGAGCCCCACAAAAAAAAGTAAGTTTTGCATTGGGCACTTCTTTCACTTTATGGTGGTACAAAGATAAAACTTATCTATATAATATAATATATTTATAATACAATATATCTATATACTATAATATATCTATAATATAATATATTTATATAATATTATATAATGATCTATATAATCATCATTTGCTGCTAACTATTGGGTAATTAGAAGAAAAGATTGATGATCTCTATGGCCTCTGTAATTATTCCCTTGAGCCTACCACAGATAGGAAAGATGGAGCTAACTTGGTGCTGAAGTTTAGAGCTGTGATACCTGGAAGGATAACAACCTTTAGCTGCTACTTAAGACTGAAAGGTAGGAGATTGTGCAGTGATCACTGTGGATGCTACTCCTTCTCATTTTATCAATCAATAAAAAGACATTTATTAAACACCTACTCTGCCTCAGGCACTGTGCTAAGTGCTTTGGATACAAGAAGAGGTAAAAGACAGCCCCTGCCTTCCAGGAGCTAAAAATCTAAAGGAGGATACAACATGCAAAACAACCTCTATATAGGATAAATAGGAAATAATTAACAGAGGGAAGGCACTGGAATTAAGAAGGGTTGGGGAAGGCTTCCAGTAAAAGGTAGGATTTAGGTGGGACTTAAAGGAAGTCAAGGAGGTCAGTGGTCGGAGCAGAGGAGGGAGAACATTCCAAGCATGGGGGACAGCAAGAGAGAATGCCCAGAGCAGAGAGATGGAATGAGTGTCTTGCTCATGGAGTAGACAGGAGGCCAGTGTCTCTACATCGAAGAGTATGAGTCCAGGAGTAGGGTGTAAGAAGGAAAAAGCTGGAAAGGTTGGAGGGGGCTAGATTATAAAGGGTTTTGAATGCCAAAGCTTTTGTATTTGTTCCTGGAGGCAATTGGAGTTTATTGAGAAGTAGGGGGTGACATGATCAGTCAGGTGTTTCAAGAATATCACTTTAGTGTCTGAAAAGAGTATGGACAGGAGTGGGGAGAGATTTGAGGTAGGCAGACCCACTACTAGACTATTGTAATAGTACTGGCGTGAGGTGGTGAGGACCTGCATTAGCATAGCTGCAGTGTCAGAATAGAAAAGGGGACTTTTTAAAGAGATGTTGCAAAGATGAAATCAACAGGACTAGGTAACAGCTTGGACATGGTGGGGCGTTAAGAGAAAGTGAGAAATCCAGGCTAACTCCTAGATTGTGAACCTGAGGAATTGGGAAGATGGTGTTGTCCTCCACAATAATAGGGAAAGTAGGAGGGGGCAGGGTTTAGTGGAAAAGATAATGAGTTCTGTTTGGGACATATTAAGTTTAACATGTTTACTGCACATCCAATTCAAGATGTCTGAAAGGCAATTGCTGATGTGAGATTGGAGGTCAGGAGAGAGATTGGGGTAAGATAGGTACCTTTGGGAATCATAAACATAGTTAAATCCTTTGGGAACTGAGGGATCCAGGGAAACCAGGAGGCAGAGGGGAGGAAAGAGAGAATTCTGAATACAGAAACAATCAGTGAAAAAACAGTCAGGAGATCAAGCATCACAGAGCAAACAGGCCAGTGTAGATGAATCATGGAACCCATGCAGGCCAATAAAGTACAAGAAGAACAGAAAGGTGGAGAGGAAACAGGTTGTGAAAAGGAGGAGTTTTATTTTGTCAAAAGGAGGAGTTTTTATTTGATCCTGGTAAAAGGGAATTATATAATCCTATTACTCTCCTTTGCTTCTATCACCTGTACACATTAGTTTAAAAAAAATCTAAATGTATTGTTGAGTTCCTTTGGATCCACATTACTCTTTTTAGAAGATGCCTCCTTTTCATCCCCCCTGAAATTGTTTCTCTTTTTTTCTTCAGAATTTTATTTTTTGAATTTATTATCTTTCCTGGGCTGGCTTCCTCTAAAGGAGTGTTATCCATAGAACTTTACCTGTCCTTTCTCTGAACTCTTGAAAATCTTCTCTCTTAATATCAAGGGTTCAAGTCATAGATTGCCTTTCCTCTTCTAACAAGAAATGGTAATTTCCCTACAATGTTCTCAATATTTTCATATTAGCAGTGAGATGATAATAAGAACAACACCTACCATGTGCCAGATACTAGGCTAAGTACTTTAGAAATATTATCTAATTTGATCCTCACAACAAATCTGAGAAAGGTGCTATTATTATCCTCATATTATACTCAATGAAATTGAGACAAACAGACGTTAAGTGTCACAGAGGTCTGTTATGGGAATGGGAATTTTAGATCTTCCCTGCCCCTAGGCCCTTTGATAGGCTTAAGTTCCCCTGGACCCTGTGGTGGGAGGCTTGGTTTTCGGGAATGCTTTGTGATTGGGCAGTGGGTCAAGAGGGTTGTGACATTCTCTGAGCCAGGAGAAGGACATATAAGCCCTGACGGGAGGCTTTGCTTTGGGGCTCACTGTGAGAAGTGCTGTGTGATTTGACCAGATGAAACTCTGGGCAGCCGTTGAGAGCCCTCTGGCTTTGTAAACCCAGATGTTGGTGCTTCCCTCTCTGGTAACTGACTAGGTATGGATGTAGTGATAGGACATTTGGAGGCCTGTCTGCTTGAAAAGTTTCTCTGTCTTCAAGGTAACTTCTGCTTGTAACCTCTATATTCTCTGAAGTTCAGGGTGCTGACCTTTTCCCCCTGAACTAGGTAAATTATATGTTTGATTGATTAAAGCAAGATTGTTAACCCATTTTGAGTTGCTTTCCTTTAGAAAAGCAGATCTAAGAACCTGTGTTGGCAGACACCCTGGGGATGCTGGGGTGCTTGCTGTTACAAGGTTTGAGACTGGATTGGAATTCTGGTCTTCCCAGCTCCAGGTCCAGTGCTCTATCCATTTTGCTCTCTACTTTCTTCTTTGCTTGTGGGATTCAGATCCAGAGTAGTAGTCCTCTTGTTGTGGAAAGGCAAGAAAAGAAATTATCTATTCTTTTAAGGAAAGCAAAACTCTAGATAAAGTCTCTTTCACTACTGTAGCATGCTGTCATGCCAGGCTTATAATGTTTCACAAAGTCCTTCTCTATTTCTTCCTTCTGTCCAGGTGGTCTGTAGTACATTCCACTGACAATAATACTTCACTATCTGTATCTATTGAACTTCACTTGCATATTCTCCACTGTGCTAATTGTATCTAGTTTTTTGATTCCCTGACTCATGTCATGTGAGCATAACTTCTTAGTATACCATGCTACTGGGCATCACCCAAACTCTCTTACTCTTACTAGTCTTTTTTTTTTAGTCAATAGGGGTTCACACAACTAGTAAGTATCTAAGGCTGGATTTGAACTCTGGTCCTCTTGACTCTGATAGAGCTGGTGCTCTATCCACGGTGCCACCTGGCTGCCCCCCACCTTTACTATTCTTTTTGAGTAAGGTATACTACTTCAGAGTCATGTTTCAGTTATAGATCCTAATAAGTCTCAGTTATACCTCTGAGGTCAAATTTATCCCCTTTTATTGTAATTTCTAGTTCTCCTTTCTTGTTATCCACACTATTTGCATTTCTGAATAAATATCTAAAATCATGGATTTTATTGCTGGACATTTTTTCACATTTTGTTTCCGTGAAATTCTGGTCATCTCAGTTGCTATTTTTCTTCCTTTTAGTTTTTCTCTATATCCACATTGGTGATTACATATGCAGGCAGTTTCCTCCAGCTTCCTTTCTTTTCAGTGAGATTTTCTAATATAACATCATGTTCACTTAGCAAACTCCTCCTGGTTTCTCCAATACTTCTCTTTTATTTCAAGTGCTTTTCTCTCTTCCTTCAGATACAATTCTTCCCCTTCAGCCTGTATCTTTTATTTTTACTCCTTTAATTTCTCAAATACTCCCAAATTTCCCCTCCTCAAATTCAATCTCTGACCTTTTCCCTAATTCCAAAACTATCTCTGTGAATGTCCTTCATAATTTGTTCCTATCCCTCAAGATCCCTTAATAACAGTCTTTAATCTTGATAAAAATTAAAGTTAAGTTCACTGACTGATATTTTGTAGATTCCAGTGTCTTCTTCCTTTTCCCACATAACTTTATCTCACTGAAAGAAAAAAGTAAAAAGGCCCAAGCATTCATAGGAGCTGATATTCAAGGAGTCATGATAAAATTAGCACACACACATATACACATGATGTGAATTATAAACAAGATGAACTGAAGTTCAACTCTCAGAAATTCTAAGTTGCCTCTAGAGAAGGTGCTAATCTGAATTGGTAGAAGAGTTTCCTCACCAGGAATTCTCCATATCAGTGAAATAATTGAGCCAGGCTCCATCCCTGATAAATGTTTATTGACTGGCTAACTAATAAAGTATATCATTAGCAGCACTGATGCCTGTCTAAGCCTATAAGAATGAGATTTGAGAATGAGAAAGGATAGGAAAAGTATGGGGAAAAATATTGATTTTATTTTTATAAGCTGGGGATGGGGGAGAGATTTGCAGCTAATTAATTATATAGTTTTAATATATGTAAGATGGGGCAGCTAGGTGGCACAGTGGATAGAACGCCAGGCCTGGAGTCAGGATGACTCATCTTACTAAGTTCAAATATGGCCTCAGACACTTACTAGCTGTGTCCTGGGCAAGTCACTTAACCCTGTTTGCCTCAGTTTCCTTATCTATAAAACAAGCTGGAGAAGGAAATAGTAAATGACTCCAACATCTTTGTCAAAAAACCCCCAAGTGGGGTCATGAAAAGTTGGACATAACTGAAAAATCACTCAAGCATAACATATGTGAGAATTTATAAGGCAATTTTAGAACATACCATAGCAGATTCAGCAAACTCTTTGGTTGATTGCCCCTGAGAACACCTAAAAGGCATTACTTTTACCTTTCAATGAACACTGACATCTTCATCCATGGGACTGATGTAGATAGGTTAGCAAAAACTTGCTAGACTCACATCAGAGAGAAAGTGGATTCATTGAGGTACTGAAATGCAACAGACTTGGAGATCAGGAGAACACTATAGATACTTAGATTCTAGTAAAGTCTCTCATGCTATCCTTGCAGACAGGATAGAGAATTATGAACTGGATTGTCATCTGGGTAGGTGAATTTGAAGCAGATTAAATACATAGAACTATAGGATATTGATTAAAGGAATGTGAAGATGGGAGTATAGTCCTTGATCTTGTATTATTTATATGTTTTATCAGTTTTTTTGGTAAAGGCCTATGTCTTTGTGAATTCTTATCACATTTGTAGATAACATGAAGCTGCCATGTTCAATAACAGCAGCTGGATCAAAAATCCTTAGCTAGGTTAGAATTACAGGCCAAATCTAAGATGAAATTTAATTTTTGTTGGGCAACTAGGTGGTGGAGTAGATAGGGGCTGGCGCTGGAGTCAGGAGGACCTAAGTTCAAATTTAACCTCAGACACCTAACAGTGACTAGTTGTATGACCCTGGACAAATCACTTCACCTGAATGGCCTCAACAAAAACAAACAAACAAATAAAAATTTTCAGTCGTTACCAGGCTTGTCTGGCCCTTTGTGACCCCATTTGGGGTTTTCTTGGCAAAGATACCAGAGTGGTTTTCCATTTCCTTCTCTAGCTCATTTTCCAGATGAAGAAATTGAGACAAACAGGGTTAAATGACTAGCCCAGGATCATACAACTAGTAAGTATCTGAGACCAGATTTTGAACTCAGGTTACAGCCTGGAGCTCTATCTACTGAACCACTTAGGCTACATTGAAATTTAATAGTAATAAGCATAAATTCCTACATGAAGTTAAGGGAAAAAATATCAGTTGTACCTACAGTGAAAAGGGAGACATGGATGGGCAATATTTCTTTTGAAACTGAAAAATATGAACTCCTTGAGGACAAGGATTATTTCTTTCCTGCTTTTTTTTTCCTTGGGGTTTCTTATTTTTTTTCTCTTGGACTTTTTATCCCAAGTGCCTAGCAGAGTACCATTCACACAGTAGATACTTAAGTAATGTTCATTATTTAACCCTCAATAGCAGAACAAGGAATGATGGGTGAAGGCTGCAGTGGTAGATTTTAGCTCCCTATAAGGAAAAGCTTCCTAACACAATTAGAGCTGTTTAAAATTGAATTCAGCTACCTTAGAAGAAAGTGAGCTTTCCGTAATTAGAGGGAATCAGAGTTCTTTGGGGAAAGCCGGGTGGCCCCTCTTTGAGTTGCTGTGGAGATGATTCTTGGCCAGGCATGAGTTGGATTAGAAGACTTCTGAGATCCCTTCTAGCTCTAAGAGTCTATGCCCTGCCTGTTGTGCTGGGCTATGCTTTAACAGAGGCACCCAGGCTGCTTGAGTCCTCACTGTAATGCCAAACCAGTGGAGTCACCACACTGGAAGAAAAAAGCAATAACAAGCTTGGCATTGCTGTTGCCTAGGAGACTAATGCTTCCTACTAACGCCTAGTGATAGGGGTTCTTAGTTTCCTTGACCTTAAATTTGCTCCTCTCCTGTATTTTTGGCCCTCATTCTGCCCCTGCTCCTCTCATCCAGATGGTTGCTCAGTTGGACCCTCATGTCCATCAGCCCTGCCATGTCCTTAGTGATCAGATGTCCTACCAATAGCCCAGTATTTCTCTATTTAGGTTGCTTACTGTCAGTTATCACCATCTCTCCCTATTCTAAATGGCTATTCACTCACTGAATTAATTGATAAAGGAAGTCAACAATTTTTTGCATTGACAGTATTCCCAGGAAAGTGTCAGGTGTAAAACTCTTGCACGGAGGGTGCCACAAACTACCTGAGATCTCTAACAATTGTCTTTTCTCCTTCAGTGGATCACCCCAATTGAGCATGCCAATAAGTAAAGCTACTTGATAATGGAGTCTTAAGAAGCTTCCAGATGGGATTTTCAATATTAATTTGCATATGCCCAATCCAAGAAGACCGTTGTTTTGCTCTATCTCCTAGAATGTGGACAGAAACTTTTGGTGGGGTGCCGCCAGAACTAGAAGCATCATAATACCATCACAGATCCTGCAGGACCACTGCCTGAGCTAATACTCCTGGATACTTGCATATTCCTAAAATGGGTCTTGGTGAGTGGGAATGCAGGTGAAGAGTTTATAATTCTAACTCACAACAGAATTGTTTTAAAGTGAAGGAGTAGGCTCAGAAGGCACTTCTCAGTGGCACCACTTCTGTTGGCCTTCAAGGCATAGAATCATGAATTTGGATATCTTAATAATGGTGTCAACTGTGCTTAAACCTTGAGGTAATACAGCAACATGGCTGTTTTACTTTGGGAAACATGCTCCTTACTTGTACTCCTAACCAACCCTGTGGAGACGAAAGCATATCAAGGGGACACAGACAAACTGTGCTAGGTTTATTGCATAGTTATGTTATTTTTATTGCATTTCTCAAAGCAATATGTTTCTCATTCTATTTCGCTATTTCTCTTGCTCTTTTGTCTCTGGTTTGCGGTGGGTCAATAGAATTGTGAGGTTAGTCTCAATACGCCAGAAATTGTGTTGATTTAAAAATTTTTTCAGATGAGTTTTGTTATAACATTTCTAACTCTATAAAGTAATTCTTTGGTAATTTTGTTGGTATGATGCTGAACAAATACTTTAATTTAGGTGATATTAACATTTTTATTATATATAGCCTGTCAATAAGCAGCTAATATCTTTCCACTTATTTAGGTCTTCTCCTGTCAAGGGTGTTTGTGATTGTATTCTACTGTGCCTATGTGTGCCTTAGTAAGCACACTTTGGGGTATAAAGCATGTTCAGGGAAAACTATTACCTCTATTAGTCCTCTGGTGAGGACTGCCAAGCCCCTTTCAGTGCTGCTTTGCCACTTTGGTATCTACCTCATTCACCTAAATTTTATCAGAGTCTCTAAGAAGCTGTAGCATGCACAGTGGCCACACCCCATAAACTGTTTTGTCATATGGGCTAAATCAGGTTGGGGGGCAGGGTATCTCAAATTCATTGATGAGTTAGGGTTGTTTCTACCCCAAGCATGTGAAGAGGATAATCTTGCTGTGCCAGGATTGCCAATGGCTTTGGAAAAAAATTGTTCTCATCTACTCAATCCATTGGGAGACATCTTCACATGTTTGGAGGTAGACACCTTCTTTGTTTTTTTTTGTTTGTTGCTTGTTTGTTTTGGGGTTTTTTTGAGGGGCAATGGGGGTTAAGTGACTTGCTATTCACTGTGCCACTTAGCCACCCCTGTAGATAGCTCCTTATCCCATTGAAGGGTTTGAGACTTCTTGGTTACTCTCAATCTGGTTTAGCCTATCTGTCTAAATGGTTTACCAAGATGTGGAATGATTGAATGAGAACAATCTGCTTCAATGATGAGGGAGGCCCCCAAAGCAGGCACTGTGGAGTGCTTAGAGTTTGCTTGGACATCGAAAATACCAGTCATTCACTGCAACCCAGACCGTCAGCAATCCTTTTGACTTTTGTCTTGCTACTGGACACTGATGACTCTGGAAGAGAGAGTGAGGCCGATGACTTCAAACAATTCTCTCTCACTTAAATCCAATTTATGATCCAGTCAAAAGACATCACCCATACCATTTAACCATTTTTGCCTGCCTCGAATCCCTGTGGAAACAGGCAAGTGATGAAGCAACAAATGCAGAAACAATGGGAGCTGTACACACACAACAAGAACACTGGCATTCCAGGTCATAGGGGCATTTTCTGATTGGACTGAAGTAGCAGTGGGATTTAGCTGCCCCCTGGATGCCTGATCAGCCTTTATAAGGGACTGAATAGCTCACCTAGTGGCATGAATTAAGGCCTAGAAAAAGTGTCCTAAAAATTGTCTGCTTCTGGGTGGCCAGGTGGCTCAGCGAGTAAGAGCACCAGCTCCAGTGTCGGGATGACCTGGATCAAATCTGGGCTCAGAGACTCAGCACCACACCCAGAAATAATAACTGGCCATGTAACCTTGAGCAAGTTACTTAACCCCGATTGCTTATAAAAAAAAAATTGTTTGCTTCACTTAACCTGGTCTGCTTGCCACAGTAAGCAGGGATCCTATCCTGCAGTCAAAACACAAAATTGTACAAAAATTTTTGCAAAGATGATTGATTCCACTTACCATTGGTTATTCTACTTTACCATTGGTACATGGAATGTGCACACATTTATAGGCAACACAAAATCTAGTGGACCTGAAAGACAAATAGCTCTTGTTGTGAAAGAGCCCAGCAGCTATCACATCCAAATAGCAACCTTGAGTGAAACAATGCTGACAAATGGACATCTTACCAAAGTCAGAGCTGGATACATGTTTTTCTGGCCTGGTCACAGTGATGGGGAGCACCATGAAGCTGGCAGGGGTTTTGCAATCAAAATGAATATAGTTGGGGGAAGAGCCAAGATAGCAGCATAGAAAGAGGAAAACTCCCTGTGCTCCCCCCATAACCACCTCAACTACCTATAAAAATGACTCTAAACAAACCTTAGAGCTACAGAATGCACAAAGTAACAGAGAGAAACAAACCTCCCACTGAAAGCAGCCCATCAGGCTGGCAGGAAGGGTCTATCACAGGGCACTGGGAGCAGACCCCAGCCCCACTGAGCCTGTGGTTTTAGCCTCAGGGTGACCCAACCAGCCCCAGCTAGAGGGACTTCAGGAGAGTGGATAACTAGCAGCTGTGGCAGTTCCCAGAATTATCAACCCATAAATGCCAAAGACAAAGTGAGAGGTCAGTGGACGTTGGGAACAGGGGGTCTGGGGAGTGTGGTCTGGCCTCTGCCCCCCAGAGGGAGAAATGGCTGAGGCGCTGTGGCCATGTAGCTGCTGCTATGTGGCTGCTTCAGAGCTCCTGGCCTGCAGATTGTAGGGGGAACAAGCAAACATTCTGAGGGGTCATTGCTCTTGCTTTAAACTGCTTGGATCTGGATTGCTTTCTATGTGGATGTGGAGGTCCTGGGATGAGTGACCAGGTGCTAGAGCCAGTGGAGGCCTCAGAGAGGGCAGTCAGCTAATAACTCTGGCAGCTGTGAAAACCCCAGCAATTTGGGACAAGCTCTACTCTCTGGAAGCAGAGTTCTACTGTGGTAAAAAGCTGAAAAGTCAAGTAGCTGAGTGGCAACATGAGCAATCAAAGCAATCAGACTTTGGACTCCTTTTTGGGTGACAAAAAGGATCAAAACATAGAACAGGAGGAAGACAGCAAAGTCAGTCTCCTGCACCAAAAGCTTTCAAGAAAAATATAAACTGGTTACGGGCCATAGAGGAGCTTAAGAAGGATTTTAAAAACCAAATAAGAGAAGTGGAGGAAAATTTGGGAAGAGAAATGAGAATGATGCAAGAAAATCATAATAAGAGAGTCAACAACCTGACTGAAGAAAATAACACTTAAAAAAATAGACTGACTAAAATGGCAAAAGAGGCTCAAAAAGCCAATGAGGAGAAGAATGCCTTAAAAAGCTGAATTTGGCAGATAGAAAAAGAATCTCAAGAGCTCGCTGAAGAGAATCGTTCCTTCAGAATTAGATTGGAGCAAATGGAAGCTAGTGACTTTATGAGAAATCTAGATACTATCAAACAGATCAAAACAAATGCAAAAATAGAAGGCAATGTGAAATATCTCATTGGAAGAACCACTGACCTGGAAAATAGATCCAGAAGAGATAATTTAAAAATTATTGGACTACCCGAAAGCCACAAAAAGAACCTATAAGTCAGCCTTCAAGAAATTCTCAAGGCAAAATTTCCCAATGTTTTAGAACCAGAGGGCAAAACAGCGGTTGAAAGAATCCACCAATCACCTCTTGAAAAATGATCCCCAAAATAAAACTCCTAGGAATATTATAGCCAAGTTCTGGAGTTCCCAGATCAAGAAGAAAATAATACAAGCAGCCAAGAAGTAACAATTTGAATATTGTGGAAACACAATCAGGATAACACAGAACCTGGCAGCTTCTACAGTGAGGGATCAAAGGGCTTGGAATACACTAGTCCAGAGGTCAAAGAAGCTGGGTTTAAAACCAAGAATCACCTCCCTAGCAAAACTGAGTATCATGTTTCAGGGGAAAATATGGTCATTCAATGAAATAGAGAACTTTCAAGCATTCTTGATGAAAAAGCCAGAGTTGAATAGAAAATTTGACATTCAGATACTAGAAGCAAGAGAAGCATGAGAAAGTAAACGGGGAAAAGAAATCATAAGGAACTTATCAAAGTTGAACTATTTACATTCCTACATGGAAAAACAATCATTGTAACTTATGAAACTTTCCTCAGTATGAGAATTGTTGAAGAGAATATACATATATATACATACATATGTCTATATAGGAGGATATATGGGTGTATGAATACATATGTGAATGTGTGTATATATGTGTACAGGTATACATAGACAGAGGGTAGAGGACCAATTGAATAGGAAGGGATGATACTTAAATGGTGAAATTGAGAGGTGAGAGAGGAATATAATGAGAGGAAATGGGGAGAGACAGAATGGAGTAAATTATCCCATATAGAAGAGGCAAGGGAAAACTGTTAAAATGGAGGGGAAGAACAGGAAGGTAAAAGGGAATGGGTCAACCTTAGTCTCATGAATTTTGCTTAGGGAGGGAACGACATATACACTAAAAAGGTATCTCACCCTACAGGGGAGTAGGGCAGAAGGGGATGAGAGGGGGGATGATGGAGGGGAGGGCAGGTTGGGGGGGAAGAAAGTTGGAAGCACACACTTTTGAAAAGGGACAGGGTCAAAGTAAAGAATAGAACAAGTGTGTGTGTGGGGGGGTCAGGATAGGATTGAGGGAAATATAGTCAATGTTTCACAATATATCCATCATGGAAATGTTTTGCATAGCTACACATGTACAACCTACATTGAATTGCTTGTCTTCCCAGTAGGGGTGGGTGATGAGGGAGGAAGGGAAAGAATCTGGAATTAAAAGTTTTAAAATCAAATGTTTAAAAATACATTATTATTATTATTATTAGTCTTTATTAATTTCTTTACTTTTAGTTTACAAGATTCATTACCACAATTCCTTGAGTTTCAAATTTTCTCTCCCTCCGTCTTTCCCCACCCCCCGCCATGGCAGCATACAATCAAGTATAGTATCTGCAAATACCTTCACATCTGCAAATACCTTAGGCATTACTCAGGTTATAAAGAAGGATTGTGACAGATGGAATGAAGAATGGGAAAGAGGATACAAAACCAAACAAGAAAATGAAAAAAGGCAGGTAGTTTGCTTCAATCTGTGTTCAATCTCAGTTCTTTCTCTGGATGTAAACATCTCTCTCCATCATGAGTCTTTTGGGTTTGACTTATATCTCTGGATTGCTGAGAAGAGTCCAGTTTATCAAAGCTGGTCACCGGACATACATTGTGTCTGTAATTGTGTACAAATTCCTCCTGGATCTACTCTTCTCACTCAGCATCAGTTCATGTAAGCCTCTCCAGGTAAATATGAAGTCCATCTGCTCCTCATTTCTTATTGTACAATACAATTCCATAACATGCATATACCACAACTTGTTCAGCTATTCCCCAATTGATGGGCACTCCCTTAATTTCTAGTTCTTTGCTACCACAAAAAGAGCTGCTATAAATATTTTTGTACATATGGGTCTTTTTCCCACTTTTATGATCTCTTTGGGATATAACCCTAGAAGAGGTAATGCTGGGTCAAAGGGTATGAAATTATTTATAGCCCTTTGAGCATAATTCCAGATTGCTTTCCAGAATGGTTGGATCAGTTCACAACTCCACCAGCAATGCATTAGTGTTTCAATTTGTCCACATCCTCTTCAAGCATTTGTCATTTTCCTGTTTTGTCATCTTAGCCAATCTGACTGATGAGTTGTGGTACCTCAGAGTTGTTTTGATTTAAATTTCTCTAATCAATAGTGATTTAGAGCATTTTTTCATATGTTTATAAATATCTTTAATTTCTTCCTCTGTAAACTGCCTGTTCATATCCTTTGACCATTTATCAATTGGGGAATGACTTGTATTCTTATAGATTTGACTCCATTCTCTGTATATTTTAGAAATGAGTCCTTTATCAGTGACATAGGTTGTAAAAATTCTTTCCCAATTTTCTACTTCCCTCTTAATCCTGGTTACATTGGCTTTGTTTGTACAGAAGCCTTTCAATTTAATGTAATCAAAATTATCCATATTGCATTTTATAATGCCCTCTAATTCTTTTTTGGTTGTAAAGTCTTCCCCTCTCCACAAATCTGACAGGTAAACTATTCCTTGCTTTCCCAGATTGCTTTGAGTATTAGCCTTTATACCTAGATCATACACTCATTTAGACTTGATTTTGGTATATGGTGTTAGATAATGGTCTATGCCCAGTTTCTGCTATACTATATTCCAGTTTTCCCAGCCGTTTTTGTCAAATAGTGAGTTCTTATCCCCAAAACTGGGGTCTTTGGGTTTATCAAACAGCTATAGTCATTGACTGCTGAGTCTCATGTACCCAATCTATTCCATTGATCCACTACTCTATTGCTCAGCCAATATCCAGTAGTTTTGCAGACTGCTGCTTTATAGTACAGATTAAAATGTGGTATAGCTAGTACAGCATTCCTAGCATTTCTTTTCATTAATTCCCTTGATATTCTGGACCTTTTGTTCTTCCAAATGAATTTTGTTAATATTTTTTCTAGCTCTATAAGGTAGTTTTTTGGTAAACTGATTGGTATGGAACTAAATATATAATTTAATTTAGGTAAAATTGTCACTTTTATTATATTAGCTCGACCCAGCCATGAGCAATTGATGTTTTTCCAATTAGTTAGATCTTACTTTATTTGTGTGAAAAGTGTTTCATAGTTGTGTTCATATAGGTCTTGGTTTTGTTTTGGCAGGTAGATGCCCAAATATTTTATAATGTCTACAATAACTTTAAATGGGTTTTCTCTTTCTATCTCTTGCTGTTGAATTTCATTAGAAATATACAGGAATGCCGAGGATTTATGTGGGTTTATTTTATATCCTGCGACTTTACCAAATTTATTTATTGTCTCAAGTAGTTTTTTCCTGCATTCTATAGGATTCTCTAAGTATGTCATCATATCATCTGCAAAGACTGATAGCTTGGTCTCTGCCTAATTTGATTCCTTTGATTCCTTTTTCTTCTCTAATTGCTACTGCTAACATTTCTAGTACCAGATTGAATAAGTGGCGTGATAGTGGACATCCTTGTTTCGCCCCTGATCTTATTGGAAATGCTGCTAGCTTCTCCCCATTACATATAATACTTGCTGATGGCTTTAAATAGATGCTACCTATTATTTTAAGGAAGGCTCCATTTATTCCTATTCTTTCTAGTGTTTTTAACAGGAATAGAAGTTGTATTTTGTCAAAAGCCTTTTCTGCATCTATTGAAATAATCATGTGGTTTTTGCTAGTTTTATAGTTGATATGATCAATTATACTGATGGTTTTCCTAATATTAAACCATCCTTGCATTCCTGGAATAAATCCTACCTGATCAAAAATGCTTGTGATAAGTTGCTGTAGTCTTTTTGCTAATATTTTATTTAAAATGTTTGCATCTATATTCATGAGGGAGATTGGTCTATAATTTTCTTTCTGTTTTATCTCTTCCTGATTTAGGTATTAGTACCATATTTGTGTCATAAAAAAAAAAATTGGTAGGACTCCTTCACTAATTTTCTCGAAGAGTTTGTAGAGTATTGGAATCAATTGTTCTTTAAATGTTTGATAGAATTCAATAGTAAATCCATCTGGCCCTGGAGATTTTTTCCTAGGGAGTTCACTGATGACTTGTTCCATTTCTTTTTCTGAGATGGGGCTATTTAAATATTTTACTTCCTCTTCAGTTAATTTGGGCAACCTATATTTTTGTAAATATTCATCCATTTCACTAAGATTGTCAAATTTATGTGCATACAACTGGGCAAAATAGTTCCTAATTATTGTTTTAATTTCCTCTTCATTGGTGGTAGGTTCATCCTTTCCATTTTTGATACTCATAATTTGGTTTTCTCCTTTCTTTCTTTTATCATATTGACTAAGGGTCTATCAATTTTATTGTTTTTTTTTTTTCATAAAACCAGCTCTTAGCTTTATTTATTAATCCAATAGTTTTCTTAATTTCAATTTTATTAATCTCTCCTTTGGTTTTTAGTATTTCTAATTTAGTATTTAATTGGGGATTTTCAACTTGGTTTTTTTTTCTTCCTAGCTTTTTCAATTGCATGAACAATTCATTTACCTCTCTTTTCTCTAATTTATTCATGTATGCACTCAGGGATATAAAACTTTCCCTAAGAACTGCCTTTGCTGCATCCCACAAATTTTGTTATGTTGGCTCATTATTGTCATTCTCTTGAATGAAGTTACTGATGGTTTCTATGATTTCTTGTTTGAACCACTCATTCTTCAGGAGTAAATTGTTTAGTTTCCAATTAGTTTTTAGTCTGTCTTTCCATGGACCTTTATTGCATATGATTTTTATTGTATCATGATCTGAGAATGATGCATTTATTATTTCTGCCTTTCTGCACTGAATTGTGAGGTTTTTATGGTCAGTTTTTTTGTATGCGCCATGTACCACTGAGAAGAAGGTATTTTTTTATCCCCATTCAGTTTTCTCCAGAGATCTGTCATACCTACTCTCTCTAAAATTCTATTCACCTCCTTAACTTCTTTCTTGTTTATTTTGAGGTTGGATTTATCAAACTCAGAGAGGGGGAGATTAAGATCTCCCACTAGTATAGTTTTGCTATCTATTTCTTCCTCTAATTCCCTTACCTTCTCCTCTAGGAATTTAGATGCTATACCACTTGGTGCATATATGTTAAATAATGATATTGCTTCATTCTTGATGGTGCCTTTTAGCAGGATATAGTTTCCTTCCTTATCTCTTTTAATTAGATCAATTTTTGCTTTTGCTTTATCTGATATAAGGATTGCTACCCCTGCTTTTTTTACTTTAGCTGAGGCATGATATATTTTACTCCAGTCTTTCACCTTTACCCTGTGTGTATCCCTCTGTTTCAGATGTGTTTCTTATAAAGAGAATATTGTAGGATTATTATTTTTAATCCATTCTGCTATTTGCCTCTGTTTTATGGGGGAGTTCTTTCTATTCACAGTTATGATTATTATCTGTTTCTTTCCCTCTATCCTATTCCCTCCCCTGTAAATGCTTATATTTTTTCTCCCCTTCTCCCTTGCCCTCCTTAATAGTTTTCCTTTTGACCAGCGCCTCCCTCAGTATTCCCTTATCAGCCCCCTCCCTTTTCCTCACCTTCCCCCTTACTTCTTCCCTCCCTACTAACCACCCTCCCCCCTTTCGTAGCCCTTAGCCCATCCTACTGCCTGTAGGATATTTTTATACTTAATGAAGTATGTTATTTCTTCTTCTCACCAAGAGTGACAGGAACAAATCTCATGCAAAGCTCCTCTCCCTCCCCTCTTTCCCTCTAATATGATATGTTTTGTGTCTCTTCTCCATAGAGTCCTATGCTTAATTGGTTGTTATTCCCTCCTTGCACCAGTAATACACTTCTCCCTCCCTTCTTTTCCTCTGCTATATTGTTTTTATGCCTCTTTGTGTAGCATAATTTACCCGTTTCCACTTCATTCATTCCTCTTCTTCCATTGCAGTCCCTTTGTAGCCCTTAATAAAGATTTTTTTAAATCGTCATTTTGTGTAATTTATACTCATACCCTCTACTTGTCTATAAACAGTTTGCTCTTATTAAATAAAAGGGTGTGTGTGTGTGTGTGTGTGTGTGTGTTTTCCTTGTTTACCTTTCTATGTCACTCTTGCATCTCATAATGTGAGGTTGAATTTTCCATTGAGCTCTGGCTTTTTCATCAGAAAGGTCTGTTATATCATTGAATGACCATCTCCTTGCCTGGAAGAATATGCTCAGTCTCACTGGGTAGATGTAACCTGAGCTCTTTTGCCTTGTGGAAAATTGAATTCCACTGCCTCCGATCTTTCAGTGTAGAGGCTGCCAAATCCTGTGCGATCCTCACTGTGGTTCCTCGATATTTGAATTGTTTCTTTTTGGCCACTTGAAGTATTTTCTCTTTTACCTGGTAGTTCTTGAGTTTGGCCACAACATTTCGAGGACTTTTCAACTTGGGATCTCTTTCAGCAGGTGTCTGGTGGATTCTCTCGATTTCTATTTTACCCTCAGGTTCTAAGTATCTCAGGGCAGTTTTCCTTAATGAGCTCTTGGAGAATGTTGTCCAGGGTCATTTTTTCATCATGATTTTCTGGTAGGCCTATGATTCTCAGGTTATCTCTCCTGGATCTGTTTTCCAGGTCAGTTATTTTTCCATTAAGATATTTTACCTCTTTTTCTAATTTTTCATTCTTGTTTGGCTAATTCTTGGTTCCTCATATAGTTATTTGTTTCAATTTGGTTAATTCTGGTTTTTAGCAAATCATTTTCCTTGGTTAGTTTTTGGAGCTCCTTTTCCATATCATACACTTTTCTTTTTAAGGAGCTGTTTTCTTCATTATAATGTTTTTCTAAATCTACAATTTTGATTTTAGGAGACTTGTTCATTTTGTCTTCTATCTCTCTCATTTGTTTTCAAAGCTCCTTTTGAGCTCATCTAGGAGAGCTTTCTGTGCTTGGGACCGTTTCCTGTTGATGTGGGTGTGGAGTCCACATTGTCTCCCTCTGAGATTGGTTCCTCTCTCTGAGGATAGTAGGACTCCAGAGTCTTTATAGTCTGCTTTCTACCCATTTTGAGGCATGGCCCTAGCCAAGCCCTTCCTCTAGGTTTCCCAAGCCTTTACTGTTGAGGGTTTTGCCCTGGAGCAATAGTTACTATGTTTTGGGGGAGGGGGGGTTGGGAGGGGCTGGAGCAGGCTGTGTTCACTCTGCCATCCTGATCCTCGGAGATCCTGATAGGGGATTTTTTTTTCAATTTCTGGGCTATGGAGTGGTAGTCCCAGGAGTATTTGCTGTCCTAGACAGGGGCCCTGCATTTGGTTCTTACCTTGCTCTTTCCAGTCCCAGCCCTTTGGTGAAAGGCCTGATAGTGGCCCTTGTGGTGTGTGGGATGACTTGCCCCCCTCATTGGTCAGAGCTCCTCCTGGCCTACCCTGCACCATGGCTTCCTGGCCTACCCCTGCACACAGCACCATTGCTTCCTGGCCTGCGCCACTATTATTATTATTATTATTTTACATGCAACTGGGAAATAAGATGTACAGGCACTGTGGTATGGAGATCCATCTAGTGGAAAGTTGGAGGGGGAACAGGGGAGAATATAGGAGAGAGAAGATTGGGGGAGAGGGTATATAGTGGGATTGCTGTTTTGGGGTGGTGGGTGGGGTGGATGGGGAGAAAATTTGTAACTCAAAATCTTGTTGAAATGAATGATGTAAACTAAAAATAAACATAAAATTTAATTTAAAAAAAGTAAAAAAAAACTAATATAGTCAACAAGCTTGTATGCCTCCCAAAAGAAGTAAATGATAGCTCATGACAATGGAATTGCCATTTGCTGGAAAGCTTCATGTCACCATCATCAGTGCATATGCTCTCACCATGAGAAACCTTGATAAGGTCAAAGAAAAATTTTATAAAGATCTGGGGACTCTCATCATCAATATGCCAAAAGAGGACAAGTTTATAATTGTGGGTTGATGTCAGAGTAGGTACAAACTGTCAGTCATGGCATGGACGTGGAAGGAATGGACTTAGAAACAGCAACAGCAATGGTCACATATTAGTGAAGAGTTGTATATCTCATGACCTTCTCATCACCAACACTATCTTCCATTTACCTAAATGGAATAAAACTTTTTCAAAGAACCCTTGCGGCAAACATTGGCATTTAATAGACCCAGGGTAGGGAATCTGTGGCCCCAAGGCCACATGTGGCCCTCTAGGTCCTCAAGTGTGGCCCTTTGAGTGAATCCAAACTTCACAGAATAAATCCCCATAACAACAGAATTTGTTTGGCCAACCTTGGACTCAGACTATGCCCAAGGACCTAGAAGACCATATTTAGCCTCCAGGCCAAAGGTTCCCCATCTCGTAACAGACTATGTCATTGTGAGGAAAAGAGACAAAATGTGAGAGTTAGTTGTGTGCTTTAGAGTGCTGGATCCACAATAGACTTATCCTCTCTAAGTTAAACATTCACATTCAACAAAAGCAGCAGCCCCAAAGCAAGATGACTATCAGAAGACTTAATAACAGCAGATTAGAGTGTTTCTCCCAAGTGAAAAGAGTTCCTTGCTAGCTTGGAGGGAAAGCTGAGCCAACACATGGTTGGCAATAGTGGAGCAGAAAAGGAACAGGCAGCTTTTAGTTGTACAGCACAGCATTTGCTCACGTGGGCCAAAACACTTGTAAACATCAAGACTGGTTTGATGAAAATAACAGGAAAATTTAGAAGCTACTAAATGAAAAACAAGAACTCCACAGAGTTTACTAGCAGGATGGTTCATTGGTCTCTAAAAAAAATCAGTGTTGGGGCGGCCAGGTACTGTGTTTCCCTGATAATAAGACCTATCCCAAAAATAAGCCCTCCCCTTACTGTGTAAGATTCCTCTAAAATAAGCCCTCCCCCGAAAGTAAGCCCTATTGAGATTGCTACTGTAGTGAAGGTGATCCCCTGCACTACACGCTACATTACAGTATGTACCGTCCCCCCCCCCGTGAAACACACGCTGTGCTCCGAGCTGCATCCAATCAGAGCTGCAGCAGTGAGCGCATCATCCTGTTCTTCCCCAGTGATTTACTTATTGAATAAAGGTACATTTTTTTGTTCACATTTACCTGTTTATTAAAATTGCTGTCAATGTTCATTAAAATAAGCCCTCCCCTGAAAATAAGCCCTCTGGTGTTTTTCTGTCCAAAAAAAAAAAAATAAGACAGTGTCTTATTATCGGGGAAACACAGTAGCACAGCAAGTAAGAGCACTGGCTCCAGTGTCAGGATGACCTGGAGATCGAATCCCGGGCTCAGACAGCACCACACCCAGAAATAACTGGCTGTGTAACCTTGAGCAAGTTACTTAGCCCTGATTGCTTAAAAAAAAAATCAGTGTTCAACTCTATCAAAAGTAAAGCATAAGCAAAGTATAGAAATATACAAGATTCTTGGCTCAGTTTACATTCCAATGATGGAGACAATACATATATGAGAGTGGTGGCCCAAGGAAGGTTATTTTGATTTGGGAAATTATAAAAATGGTGAGTGGACCCGTAAGAGCATGAATTGGTACATCTTTTTGAAAAAATTTTCATTGATGTGATTTGTTTTTACATCGCAGACATTTAGAGGGTACTCCCCCTTTGTGATGAGTCTCTTAAAATAAAAGCTAAGGAAAACTAATAGCATAGTAATCTCATTTGAAACTATATGCAATATTTCACATTTGTAGCATCCACACACATATACATACACACCCATCTCTATTTTTTTAAGTTAATAGATTACTTTTAAATTTTTAACTATATTAAAAATAAGATTAATTAGTTTTATATTTAATTTAAGTTTAATTTTAAAAATAAATAATTCCCTCTCTCTTCCCATCCCACTGGAAAAAAAAAAGAAAAGAAAAGCAATTTTTGCAACAAATATGCATAGTCAAGAAGGATAAAATTCTATTAAAATGACAAAATCATTTATATCTCATTCTGTACTCTAAAGAAATCATCTCTCCATCAGGGACAGCAAGTTTGAGAAGTTGGCTGCATTACAGTGTTTGGGGTCTCCATTAGAAGAGCAAGCTGGAGGGTCTCAGGTGGTAGAAGAGAGGGCTGTTGTGAGTTTAGCTCAGAAAAAATAAGAAAAAATCTAACAAGAGGAATATGCATACCTCCCTATTACAGACTGGACCTAGTTGCTGTGATGATGACTGCCAGAAGGAAACAGAAATCTTCATCCAATTAAAAAAAAATCTAGCTACCTATACAGGAACTATAAAAGAAAGTAAGCCTTTTTCAGATATATAGAGGAATATTTTAAGAAAATTTAAACTTTTAAAGAACAACTTATCCCTGCACTATACAAATTATTCTCAAAAATTAGAAAATAAGACACTCTACCAAATATTTTGTATGAGGCAAATGTAGTTATAACATCTAAACCACAGAAGAATTAAGCAAAAGAAAGAAATATCAATATTAATGTTTAAATTTCAAATTAATTCCTATCCAAAAGACTATAGCAACATATCCAAAAACATATCCATTATGATAAAGTTGGATTTATACCAGAGATGAAAGGATGTTTTAACTTTAGGAAAACAAAACAATTAATGATATAGAAAACAAAAACATTCAAAAATTGCATAATTATGTCAATATATGCAGAAAAAGCCTTTGACATATTATAATTTTCTTTTATGCAAAATATTACAAAACTTATGTATGAAAGGATCTTTTTATATAGTAAAAGTACATATATACCCCCACATATATATACATACATATACATATACATACATACATACATACACATAAATACATACATATATACACACATATGCCCCAAAGCTAGCATTACATGCAATGGGCAAACAACAGAAATTTTCCCCAAAATTTCTGAAGTAAAGGAAATATGTCCCCCTTTCCATTTTAATTTGACATAATTTTAGAAATGTTATTGATAGCAATTAGTTGAGAGAAAGAAATGAAAAGCATAAAAACTGTGTTTACTGATTACATGATTCACATGGAAATCAGAAAAAAAAAGAGAATTAGTGAAGACACTAGTTGAAACAACAGCTTCAATAACATTGAAACAAAACAAAACCAAAAAAAAAAACCCCGTTTCTATAGTATAATAATAAAGCCCAAGACGAAATAATAGAAATTGTAGTTCTATTTTAAAAAACTACTAAACTAAAAAAATATGTGGGAGATAAGTATATCAAGGTTCCCTGGAGACTTGTATAGATTCAACAATAAAATACTACTTTAAAAAAAAAGAACAAAATTGAAATAACTGGAAGAATATTTAGTATTCATGACTGAGTCACACTACTTTTTCCTTTCTTCCCTCCTTCCTTCCTTCCTTCCTTCCTTCCTTCCTTCCTTCCTTCCTTCCTGCCTTCCTTCCTTCTTGCCTGCCTGACCTCCTTACTTCCTTTCCTTCTCTCTTTTGGTTTTTGTTTAAATTTTCTTGCACAAAATGACTAACATGGGAATGTTTTACATGATTGCACAAGCATAACCTGTATCAGATTGTTTTATCATCTCAGGGATAGGGAAGAAAAAGAAAAGAAGGATTAAAATTTGGAACCCAAAACTTTAAAAAATTTTTAAAATAATATTTTTACATGTAGTTGGTGAAAAATAAAATATTATTTAAAATGAAATACAATAAAATAATGTTTGTATTCTTTAACCCAGAGATCCCACTTTTAAACATACACCTCAAAGAGTTAAAAACAGAGTTAAAGGACTATTATACTCCAAATAATATATAGCAAAATTTTTTGTAGTAGTAAAGAACTGAAAACAAAGTAGATGTCCATCAACTGTGGTATGTTTAAATTAATTACTGTACTATCTGAGGCAGGATACAAACCCAGTTTTATTTTTTTTCATATAAAGGTAATAAAGTATTACTGAACCCTAAGAAAAGATGAATATGAAGATTATATCAAGATTGGGAGAAATTATTCAAATGGATTTAAAGTGAAGTAAAAAGAAGTAGTAAGACAAAATACATTATAGCACTATAAGTGAAAACAGCAACTGCAATAACAAAGATCAAAATTAAGTGCATAATTATAATAATCTTGGTCCCAAAGAGAAGATTTGCAAATGAACTTCCCTCCTTAGTGGGGGGTGGGAGGGGGTGGGGGAGGATTATGGAGATGAAACAGCATATGCTGTCAGATTTGATTAATATCCTGACTAGTTTAGCTGAACAGATTGTCTTCTCTGTCCACCCCAACCCCCAACCCCACCTTTCTTTTCTATTCTTTGTTGTAAGGGATGGCTCTCTGGGTAGTGGAGGATGGAGAGGGAGAGATATGTAAGGAAATAAAGTTAATATAAAACAGATATCAATATATCAAATTTAGACCAAGATCCTCTTTTATAGCTATCACTATCTTTACTCTTATTCTTATCAGTCGCTTAACCTGTAACTTAATCTGCCTGTTTCATCTATAAAATAGAATTTATTTCCCAGGATTGGTGTAAAGATGAAATGAAATGAATATTTCTAAAGCATGTTGCAAACCTTAAAGTGCTATATAGATGCTAACTTATTATTATTATTCCCATTATTAGGTGACTTTCCTTTTTTGATTTTAGCTAAATCCCCTATTCCTGAAAGGAAATTAATACTTTCTCCTTTCCTCCATTTTCTTTACCAAGGTTCTTTTTACTCAGTTCTTTTTTTCTCTTTCAAAATGCATTCACTGGCACTTTATAAACAACAACAATAACAAAAACTTCAAAAGCCAAAGACTCAACCCACAGTTTTGAAAAATTGAGATAATTTATTTGGAGTTACCATATTATCCAAGGAAAACAAAACAAAAGAAAAAAACCTCAACGGATCACAGATGAAGGGAATCCTAAAGTCTATTGAGGCTAACTCACTCAACTGAGAAACAGAAAGGTTAAAAGATTTAGACAGAATTACACAGACAGTGTCTGAGGCAAAATTTGAACTCAGATCTTCCTGACTCCAAGCCTAGCTTTCTAACTACTATAACACTTATCTGCTGACTATGGCTTATATTAACTAAGACACTGAGGAAAACATGAAAACTAATTTTCAAATGTATAATTTACTATGCATTACCAAGAGGCAAAAGCTTAAAGGAAAGATTGGAAGGAGGCAAGAGAAACATTTTTCAATAAGATCAATAAAAAGGGGTCAATATAATCCTTTGTTGTTGTTGTTAAGTCATATCTGTCTCCTTGTGACCCCATTGGGGGCATTCTTGGTGAAGATGTTGGAGTGGTTTGCCATTTCCCTCTCTAGCTTATTTGATAGATGAGGAAACTGAGCAAACAGTGTTAAGTGACTTGCCCAGGGTCACAGAGCTAGTAAGTGTGTCTGTAGCCAAATTTGAACTTAGAAAGATAAATCTTCCTGACTCCAGGTCTGACACTCTATCCACTGTGTCACCTAGTTGCCCAACACAATTTAAACTTGTTAAAATATACATTCTTCCTTGCTTCATGTTCTAGTTTAAGCTTCAAGGTCAATCCAAAAAAGTGAAATGGCACATGAAACCTTTGATAATTTCTTATGTCACCACCAATCTTTACAAGTTTTGGCTGAAAGGAACAATTAACTGCTCTGGACTCATGCATAATAGTAGACATATAAGAGAACATCCTTTACTCAATACAGAAGAAAAGAAAAGGCACTTGTGCTCTCTGACACATGCTTGAATGATAAATTCTGCATAGGGCCAGTTAGCTTGACAATAATGTTCAAATAATTTGTCCTAATACAGAAATTGCTTTTGAGACCTGTCTCAAATCAAAGATTTCCAGTTACTACTACAATAAGAGACATTTTAAAATTCCAAGGCTACTTAAAAAAATCTCAAATTTGAGAAACATGACCTTTGTTTTACAAGTTTCATTATTCATTTAATTCAACAAATATCTAGTGAGCACCTATTATGTGTTAGATAGATAGATAGACAGACAGATTTTTTTTTAAAAAAAGCCTCTGTTCTTAAGGAGCTCTCAGATCACAACCTAATGTGGAGAACATGCAAACAGCTTTGTACAAGCAAAATATAGACAGGATAAATTAGAGATAAACTCAGAGGAAAGACATTAAGGTTAAGGAGGACTAATCTTTCACAGGGTGGAATTTTAGCTGAGACTTGAAGAAAGTAGGGGAGGACAGAGCACAGAGATGTGGAGAAAGTATGTTCCAAGCCTGGGGGATAGCTCATGAAAACGCATTGAGTTGGGAGATGAGTGTCTAGCAGGAAAAACATCAAGGAGAGCACTATCACTGGATCATAGAGTACATACATGGAAAGGAGTAAGGTATAAGAATACACAAAAGGGGGCATAGAAGCAGGAAAACTCTGTGAGCTCCCCCCATAACCACCTCAAATACCTATAAAATATGACTCTAAACAAACTTTAGAGCTACAGAACCTACAGAGTGACAGAGAGAAACAAATCTCTGGGTGAAGGCAGCCTGGCAGAAAGGGTCTATTGCAGCATGTTGGGAGCCAAGCCCAGCCCTGCATGTGAGCCTGTGGTTTTAGCCCCGAAGTGGCCCAGACCAGCAATGGCAAGAGCAAACCTTGGGAGAGTGGATCATCAGCAGCTGGGGCAGTTTCCAGAATTATAGATCCATAAATGCCAAAGGCAAAGTAAAAGGTCAGTGTGGACTTTGTGAGAACAGGGGGACTGAGAGCATGGTCTGGCCTCCACCCCTGGAGCGAGAAGGCAAGAAGAGGAAGAGGCACTCCAGCCATGCACCCACCACCATGTGGCTGCTTCAGAGCTCCTGGCCTGCAGATTGTAGGAGGACCAAGCAACCATTCTGAGGGGTAATTGCTCTTGCTTTAGCCTGTTTGAATGTGGATCGCTGTCTTGGGTGGAGGTCCTGGAGTGGGCGACCAGGTACCAGAGCCTGTGGAGGCTTCAGAGAAGGCACCCAACTAATAGCTCCAGCAGCTGCGAAAACCCCAGCAATTTGGGACAAGCTCTCCTCTCTAGAAGCAGAGTTCTACCATGGCAAACAGCTCAAAAGTCAAATAATTGAGTGGCAACATGAGCAAGCAAAGGAAGCAAAGAAAACACAGCAGTCAAACCTTAGATTCCTTTTTTGGGGACAAAAAGGATCAAAGCATGGAACGGGAGGAAGACAATGAAGTCAGAACTCCTGCACCTGTGTACAGGTACACATAGAGGGCACAGGATCAATTGAATAGGAAGGGAGGATATTTTAAAAATAAAATAAAGAGGTGAGAGAGGAATATTATGAGAGGAGATAAGGAGAGACAGAATAGGGTAAATTATCTCACATAAAAGAGACAAGGGAAAACTGTTATAATGGAGGGAAAGAACAGGAAGGTAAAAGGGAATGGGTCAATCTTATTCTCATTGAATTTGGCTTAAGGAGGGAATAACATACACACTAAATTGGGTATCTTACCCTACAGGAAAGTAGGAGGCAAGGGAATAAGAAGGGGGATGATAAAAGGGAGGGCAGATTGGGGGGTAGTTATAAACACACACTTTTGAAAAGGGACAGAGTCAAAGTAGGAAATAGAACAAGTGGGGGGTGGGATAGGATGGAGGGAAATATAGTCAGTCTTTCACAATATTTCACTATGGAAATGTTTTGCGTAACTACATATGTACAACCTATATTGAATTGCTTATCTTCCCAGTAAGGGTGGATGATGAGGGAAGAAGGGAAAGAATCTGGAATTCAAAGTTTTAAAAATCAAATGTTTAAAAAATTATATATATACATATATATGTATATATATATATATATATATTTACATGCACTGGGAAATAAGATATAGAGGCACTAGCGTATGGAGATCCATCTTGCCCTACTGGAAAGTTGGAAGGAGAATAGTGGAGGTTAAAGGAGAGAGGAGATTGGGGGATGGGGTATTCAGTGGGATTGCTGTTCTGGGAGGGTAGGGAAAGATGAGAACATTTGTAACTCAAAATCTTGTGGAAATGAATTTTGCAAACTAAAAATAAACATAAAAGAATACACAAAAGATTTCATTAGACTACAAACTCAATATGAATCAATGTTGTGATATCAGCCAAAAACAAAAAACCTAATGTAACATTTCAACAACCTTAAGAGGACTAGTATGAGTTATTGTGAAGCAGAACATTTATTGTGTGATCTTTGCAGACCTAATGTTCCTGGAATAAAAGCTTCCTGAAGACATAGAGATAAAGGGGATGTGGGATGTGTGTACATGAATGCTATTGTACTTCTACCATTATTATCTTATTCTTGGCCTTTTATGCAATAGAATTCAGATAGAAGTGGTCCAGGAACCAGTAGATATCCTAGTATTATTCTTTTATATCAAATGTTCTACAGGTTACTGCACAGATGTGTAAAATAACTGGTTTTTTTTTTGTAGTTGAATAAAGACATTAGTATACAAGATCATTTTCTATAGGTTCAATAAAAATATCCTTTGTATAATTTCAATGGCATAATGTGAATGATATGTACCTTTATCTATTCCATTTTTTTGAAACTTCATTTTCTAGGTTTCTATATTTTGAAAGCATTTCATGCCATGTAGACAGGAGTGTATAAGTGTTTGAAGTGGTAGAAGGTATTAAAATTATTGTCCTTGAGTTTTTATTGATCAGTGTATGTTCAGATAATTGTAGAAAAGAGTTTAGACTGTTTAGAATGTATTGGTTTTCTCTAGAACATTTTAAGGTCCATTTTTATAGTTTGAGGATTTGTCTTCTTAGTCTATGAAAGGTGGCAAACTGTTGATTTATAATTCTAACAACAATATAGTTAGTGGAAGGATGGGTATTTCTCCCCTTATTCCCAATTAATTTAATCACAGAAAACTGGACAGTTCAGTTGGATGGATCAATCAATCAAAAGCATAAACTAAATGTGAACAAACTCTTGCACCTGCAGACAGATGTGGATAACAGTCATTCAAGATTATGACAGCATCAGGAAGTGAGATCCCTCATGATAGATGTGCCAGCTAATCTAGTCTAAAAAGTCATCGATTCTTGGAGCACAGGAGAGAGCTACACCTAAGGGGAACTTAATGAAAGCTCTATGAAGAGAGAAAAGGAGGTCCAGCAATCAAGAGTTCTGAGTTTGCCCTTTGGCTACGTGTGTGCCTCACTGCCATTCTACTTAAGCCTGCTCACCCAGATATCTCATTAGATGTTCAAGGGGTGATTGTGCTTCTGGTTTGGGAGGAAAGTTTTATATAAAATATTCTTTCTATACTACTCTAATTAAAAACTTTTATCTAAATACAAAATGAGGCTCTTGGCTGAAAATCAATAGAAAGTTCATTGATAGGGACTTGCAAGCAACCATACTAGAATCCAGCACTCTGAAGGATATTGTAGTGAGCCATTCCCTGGGAACTGAGTTTGTGATTTTAAGTGTTCGGTTTGGGGAGTGCGCCCAGAGAGGAGTGCTATGCTAAATAAATTTGATAGATGTGAAATTTATATAAATTTCACGTCTATCATAATTTCCTTGTATAATCCACATTTATCACTAAGCCCTAACCTTCTAAGGACAACCCTTCTATGATATCTGGTAGCAATTACCTAGTTTAGAAATGAAAATGACTCAGCTGTTTGAGGCTTCTCTGTTGACATATTGCTGGCTGAGTTAATGTGATGTCACCCATTGAGGATCTTTTGATTTCATTTTTGGATTTTAACACTTTTATAGGCTTTATTGAAAGGTATACCACTTTCACTTATATTCAGCAAATTCAGTGGCATACATGTGTTATCAACTTTTCCTGTTGTTCAGTGAAGTTTACTTATTACAAAATTATTTCAGTAGTTTTTTTTTTTTAACCTGTCTTCCAAATGCTCTAAGAATGTCTGCCGGTTTTTTCCTTTCTGGCAAATAAATATTAATGTCTACATGTATGCCTAAGGGTGTTGGCCACAGTGTTTTGTTATTATTATACAGAGTTTTGCTCATTTGAAATTAGTATTGTGAGGGATATGGTGAAGAACTCTCATAGAATTTAAGGCTGTGCTTTCAATTTAGTTTTTCTGTGAAAACAAGCTGTTGACCCAGAAGTGTTCCAAGAGAAAGCATGGGAACACAGGATGTAAGCACCTCTACATGTAGTGTACTAAATCTGTGGGATCATCATATATGCTTGCTCTCATAGGACCATGTGTGAAAGCATTCTCATAAAATGGAGACAATGCTCTAAACTCAAAATGGGCTTCTGCTGCAGATAGGTCTAAATTTCTGCTTTCTGGGAAACTGAAACTGAAACTTACCCCTCCTCTGCTATCACCCACTGCCAAATAAGGGATTAAATGCTTTCAGCATTTAATGTTTTCATTGGTTGAAGATTGTTTCCTTGTTCCTTGTATCTGAGTAGATTCATTTAATGTTTTCGTTGGTTGAAGATTATTTCCTTGTATCTGAGTAGATTCCCAAGCTAGATTGTGAGGCAGAGCTCTCAACCAATGAGGGCAAGGTCAGTGGGAAGGGTTGTCTGCATTAGGGTATATAACCACGGTTTGCTTTCTGCAACCTGCGGGTCCTGGTGGCCCAATGCCTTTTTCTTGCAGAAATTGAATAAATGCTTGCTGTTCCTACCTTGAGAAGCCTCTGAGTCTATGATTAAATTTGGATAGGGGTTTTTCTCCCACACAGTATTATTATAATTAGCAGTGGCAACAACATCATCACATACTTACCCTTTTTGATAAATGGTTAGCTAGAAATGGTCATGGGATAAGTCATTATCTTGCTATCATTCTCTTATATTTAATGTTCTAGAACTTTTGCATAAAGGGTAAATATATAACTACTTCTTGTAGTTGAATAATAGTGTTAGAATATAATTTCATTCTCTCTACTCTAAATGAAAGTATCTTTGGTATAATTCCAATAGCAGACAAGACAATAAGGATGATATGCATTCATGCTATTTCCGTGTGATTTTTACATCCTTGTCTAGGTCTCTTTATTTTGAAAATGTTCTGTTCCATGTAGCTTGGAGATTGACTATTTGGGATGGCAGCATATATTTATTACATTCTTAAGTTTTTATGGACAAATGTTATATTTGGGCAATTGTAGACAACATATCAGTCTGTTATAATGGTTTGGTCCCTATATATTTTGTTTCTTGAGTTCTCCAGACTATTTTGATGTCTGTAGTTACAATATGAGGATTTCTTGTAAGTTCATGAAAGATGGTAGGCTGCTGGTGTATAATTCTAGGAACCAGGTCATGTAAGGACAGTTGTAGTTAGCATTGATATATCACTTTAAGGGCTGCAAAACTCTAGACATATATGATCCCATTTGAGATTTGCAACAACTCTGGGAGGTAGGTGCAACCATCATCCCCCTTTTACAGGTGAGGAAACTGGAGCCAAGAGAAATGAAGTGACTTGCAGATATCTAGTATATGTACAAGGCAGTATGTGAACCCAGGTCTCCCTGACTCTTAAGTCTGGTACTTCTCTATTATACAAGGCTACCTCTCAATACTACATGTGCACAGTCTGCAGCAATGTGTCACACAGTTTCTACCATTTCTTTCTATATTCTTCATTGATCATTCAGTCTGAGCTTCTTAACAATAAATGTTTTCTAATTTCTAGTAGCAACAACCTGGTCTCAAATTACTCTCACAAGTCCTTCCATTTTCACAAACAAATCCATATAAACTCTACTACTTATTTGATACTTCTTCAACAAGATTCTCTGGGCTTAGTTCATGCAGATGTCACTCATTGATAGACTTTTGATTATTTCTTTTGATCTTATCCATTTCTAAAGTTCCATTCAGAGATAAAACACTTTTAGTTACATTGAGCAAATCCAACATTGTCATCAGCCTTTATATTACATAGTGAAGTGATGTCAGGTTATTCCAAAAATATTTCTGTAGGTTTCATTTTTATTTTTTATAACTTTTACCATAACTTATCATATGTTATAAGAATTTCTTTCAATCTTCTTCCTCTTTTGGGGGGAGGAAGTTTTATCTTTCTATAGCTGCTTTAGGGTAATGGGGCCTGTATTTTGCTAATATTATACAGATATGTTTTCCAAATATGTTATGGTCCTTTTCTTTAAGTTTCAGAAATGTACATCACAACTGGTATCACATAGTTGCTAATTGCTTTAGATCTGTCTTCCTATTCAGATTTGATTGCAGAATTCCAGTAAGTCTCAATGTATTCAGCCATGGCTTTCTCTTTGATATCTTGTAATGGCAAGCAAATGAATACTTAGCACCTTGTTTCAGTTCAAGTGTCTTTGAGCCTTGTCCTGAGTGTGTCAAGTCTTTGTTAAGAAACAGAACCTGTGAATCCTACAGTGGGAGGGACTTGCCAAAGACAGGAACAGGAATGATGTAAGAGGTGGGCAGACTCTCTTTTGCTGTGGCTTGCAACATGCCATCCTGACTAAGGAAGATGCGGAAGCTCCGCAGGCACCTCAGCCACGGCCACGGGCGCATCGGCAAGCACCGAAAGCACCCTGGAGGCCGCAGCAATGCAGGAGGGCTGCACCATCACCGGATCAACTTCGACAACTATCATCCAGGTTATTTTGGTAAAGTGGGTATGAGGCATTACCACTTGAAGAAAAACCAAAGCTACTGCCCAACTGTCAACCTTGATAAGCTGTGGACACTGGTCAGTGAGCAGACCAGGATTAATGCTGCCAAAAACAAGGCGGGCTTTGCCCCTATCATTGATGTTGTACGATGGGGCTACTACAAAGTCCTAGGAAAAGAGAAACTCCCCAAGCAGCCAGTCATCGTGAAGGCGAAGTTCTTCAGCAGGCAAGCAGAGGAAAAAATCAAGGGCATCGGTGGAGCCTGTGTCCTTGTGGCATAAACATCCAACTTTAGCAAATAAAACACACAACTTCATTGTTAAACATACAAAAAAAAAGAGGTGGGCAGAACAAGGAGGAGCTAATTACAGAAAAAAAAGCTCAAGCACAGCTGGGAAAGAGCAGAATTGAGAAGGGGAAAACTTGTGGTGTCCGGCACTCTGTCTGTATTGATTTGTGTTTAATACTTTGCACAGAAGCCCTGGGACTTTACCGGAAGCCCCCAAAAAGGGTTTTCTTGTTGTCTGTTTATAAAAGTCATGGAGGAGGGTTTCAGAGGTCCTGGGTCGACACTGATAATTTGTGTTGAGTTCTCAGATCTTGTTTGTGGGTTTATGTTGACTTCACAGGCAGATAGTGAACTGATGGTGTTGGCAATGTATATGTTTTGACTACAAAAATGTTGTTTTGGCTCTGTTAAACTTTGTCTTCCCAGAAACAGAAACTGTGAAGGACTTGAGATGGACTGGACATTTAGAGCTTCATTATGGAACAGGAACTGGACAAGGAACTGGCTGTGAATCCAGATGACAGTTGGGTAGATTCAGGCAAGAGCTGGATCTATTCAAAAGGAACCATGGAATCTGGGAGCCAGTCTTGAGCCAAGATGAAAAGACCTCTCTTTGGGTACTTAGAAGACTGAGAAGACCATGATTTACCTGTGGCCTAGGGGTGGGAGAACTTTGTACTTTGTACCTTGTACTCCTTAAGGATGATTGAGTTAAGGATGATTGGAAGCTAGTATCCAATCAAGAAGAAAGAAGACTTTTTGATTGAGAGATTAAGACAATGTGACCTAAGGATGGGAAAACTTTGACCTTTGTACTTTATGTCCTTTAAGGAGGATTGTTCCTTAAGGATGATTGAGTTAAGGACTTACTGAATGATAAGTTTAAAACTACATGGCCACTTTAGTGATAAGTTATGTTATTGTGAATGCTGTACTTTGGTTTCTGTGAATATTTTGCTTTAGTTTACTGCTGAATAAATAGAGAGTTCACTATATTATGTGATCAGAATCTTAAAACAATTCATAGCAGCACTCATCTGGAGAGCTTCTTGTGCTTGGCTTTTCATATCTTTGGCTTAATGCATCTTTCCTAGAGGAAACCAAGGAATTTGTAGGTATTATCTTCTCCTTTGATTCAGCGTGATTTTTGGATTCAATTTCAAAGACATTTTCTCTATCTTTCAATAATGTACATCAAGAATTTTATACTTATAAAGTCCAAATGATATTTCTTTATCATTAGAAAATAATACCATAATGTTTTGTTTCCCATCTCTGTGTATTTGCACTGGATGTTCCTTATTCTTGAATTACACTCTTCACCTCCACATTTTGGATTCTTTAATTTCTCTCAAAACAGCTCAAGTGCCACCTTCTACAAGTGCCACTTTCTACATGCTGCCTTTCCAGACACTTCCTGCCCACCTACCTATGGGCTCCCCAAACCCCCAGGAATTTATGTCCTCCCTTCTAGAAGCACCTCATAATCATTTTGAGTATATTCCATATATACCTACACATGTCCATGTTGTCTCTTACAAGTCCATGTAAGCTCTTTGAGGGTGCAGACTATTTCTTTTTTGCACACTCTGTGCTCAGAACAATGCCTGGAACACAGCAGGTGCTTAGTAATGCTGTTTATGTGGTTTTTGGTAGAGCCATATGATGTCATCTGTGTATATCAAGATTGTAATGAGATGTTTGTGATCTACTCCATCATTCATTTGGAAGCAATACGTAATTCTATTTAGAAGAGATGATGATGGATTTAAGAATTAGGCAAAATTGTATATGTACTCTGTTACCCTGAAAATGTCATGGTTTATCAATAGTTCTGGACATCATTGTATTGGTGGCATGTTTTAATAGAGAATTGTATTCCACATGGACATCAAATATTCTCTCTACTTGGGGCTATTTTCTATCTTTGAAGTACATGAATAAGTCATGCATTAAAAACTGAGCCAAAGCTTTGTGACCATCAACAAAGACAGCAATAATAAAGACAATAGCTAACATTTATTTAGCACTTATTATGTGTCAGGGAGGCATTGTGCTAAGTATTTTACATCTATTATCTTATTTGATCCTCACAATAACCCTAGGTGGTAGGTGCTGTATTATTATTCCCACTTTACGGATGGGAAAATTGAGGCAAACATTTTAAGTGACTTGCCTAGGGTCACACAATGAGTATCTGAGGCTGAATTTAAACTCAGGTATTCTTGACTCCAGACCCAGCACTCTATCCACTATTTCAGATGACTGCAGTTATGTTGTAGTGCTTTGGAGTAGCTTACTCAGTAATTAGTAACTTTTATACTCTTTGGACTATTGGTCAAAATTTTTTGCTCCCCAGACAATGTATAAATTTTTTTTTGGTTTTATGCATACGGTTAGTGATACAAGCTGTATGTTTTGTATAAGGTACATAAACATATAATTGACATATGTTATTTTTGCTCTTCTCATTTTTTTGATAAGGTTCAGATAGAAATGATCCAAGGACAATTGGATATCCTTCTATTATCTTTTACATTTAATGTTCTATGGACTATTGTGTTGGTGGACAAAATAGCTTCTTTATATAGTTGAATAAAAGGGAGGAAGGGAATAAGCATTTTTATAGTGTCTACTATGTGCCAGTTACTGGGCTAAATGCTTTTTTTTACAAATATCATTTTTTTGATCCTCACAATAGCTCCGCAAAGTAGGAGCTATTATTATCCCCATTTTACAGTTGAGGAACTGGAGGCAAAAAGAGGTTAAGTGACTTGCTCAAGGTCCTACAACTAGTGCCTGAGGTTAGATTTGTACTTGACTCTAGGCTCAGCATTTTATCCATTGCTTCAGCCAGTTGCCTCAATAAAGGTATTAGGATGTTAGATCATCATTGGAAGTCATACTGAATATATCCTTGGTCCAACTGCAATAGTAAATAGTAGAAAAGAGATTAAATGTACTTCAATCTATTCTCATATGATTTTGATTTCTTCTACTAGACCTCTCTATTTTAAAAACTTGCTCCAAAGAGCTTGAAGATCAAAAGTATTTGGGATGACATCTAGTAAAATATTAAGATTTTGAGAATTAATTTTATATCAAAATAATTATGGATAAAAGTTTAGTCTGTGATAATGGTCTGGTTTTGGAACAATTTATTGGTTAAATTCTCCAAAATATTTTCAGATGTCTGTATTTGTAGAGTGAGGATTTGTCATTTGTCATTCCATCAATTACCATATTATCAAAATAGAATATTTTAAAAACAAAACTGGAAATTTCAATAGTGACACTTTAGAGGATATTTAGAT
>NW_027187460.1:17690437-17830258 GCF_028583685.1 Petaurus breviceps papuanus | reverse complement strand
AGTATCTAAATATCCTCTAAAGTGTCACTATTGAAATTTCCAGTTTTATTTTTAAAGTATTCTATTTTGTTTATTTTCCCTACCAGTCCCTTGCATGTCATGTTGGATGGAATCTTAACAGTTTTTTTCTCTTGAGGTAGTGAAAAGAGAAAACCGAAGGACAGACTTTCAAGATGAGCAAAAAGCCCCCAAATCGTCCTGGAATCACTTTTGAGATTGGTGCTCGTTTGGAGGCACTGGACTACTTACAAAAATGGTATGAAAAACATAGACTTTGTTCACCTCACAGTATTTATGTCATACAGTTCTATGTCTTAACTAATTCTGCCCCACTCATTAGATTATTTTGTTTTAAAAACACGTGAACTTTTAGTTTTTTTTCTTTAAAATAAAAAAGTTTAGGTTTAAGATTTTAATACATATTTTTTTATATGATGCTGTTTTAAAAACATGTTTAGGTATCTGTGGCATGGAAATAAACACAGTAGGATATGAGAGATTTTGAATATGTTAAACATGTACCTTGTGGGTTTTTGTCTCAAAGCTTCCCTTCTCAAGTTTTTAGTATGTTCTGTTAAAAATATATAATTTGCTTTCTTTGCATATATTTTAAATGTTCAGTTACAATAAATTATCTAAGACATTAAAGCCATATACAACACATTAAGGATCAAAATTATGCTTTTCCAAAGGAGTTTTATATAATTTGCTGATAGTTTTATGTTCCCGAATGAACATAATTCAGCTCCTCCAGCAGTATGTCCACTTGCCTGGGAGTATGGATTTTACCTTTAGATTACCAGCAGTTAAATATTGTTTTTAGATGATCTAAAAACTGTATGATTCTTTGCACCTTCTGCCTCCTTTTCTGCCACTCTGCCATTCTCAATGCAGAAGCTGGAAGGAGATGAATGGCATTTTGCCTTTTTCTTTTGTTTAATTGGTCATCATGGCCAAATAATTTCATCATTAAATGTCTAGCCTGCTTGTGTTGCATTTCTCTGATAACTAGCTAGGCTCATCATTGGAAAACATTTTGGGTTGGTTGCTAGGACCATACCTGAAGCTTTTCCATCATGGTAAAATCTGTTAGATCTTATGCTTTGCTGAGTATAGCCTTTGAGAACCCAGGGTTACCTCTACAACATGATGAGACATTTGAATAAGACTTTGTGAAAGACCAGAAGAAAGAATGAAGTTGCAGCTAAATGGAAGGATAATTCATAGGCACTTCTTGAAAAGACAAAGAAAAAAATAAATATTGTATTTTGCAGATGAGATGAGGTTTATTTAGAGAACACTAGAGATTTAGCTAAAACATATGGAAACAACTTCAATAAAGTAGTAGGATATAAAATATACTCACAAAAATCACAAAAATAATCACCAGCTTTCTTTAGTACAAAAAGAATCCAATGTAAAGAGAGGGAAAAAATTCTGTTTAAAATAACCAGAATGCATAAAATACCTGGTAGTCTGTTTAACCATGACACAGGAATTCTGTGTGTACAACTACAATGCACTCTAGAAATAATAGAAGACTTAAATAATTGTAGAGACATTAATTGTTCATAATTGTTCTATGCTAAACTAATAAAAATGACAATGCTACTTAAATTAATTTTACAGATTTCATTCTATACTGAGCAGACTACCTCCCAAAGGATTACTTTCTAGAACTATACAAAATAATGGCAAAATTCATTTGGAGGAAGAAACTCTTATGAATATCAAGAAAAATGATTTTTTAAAAGTGAGAAGGAAGGAAACCTAATAGTAATCGATGTCAAACTGTACTACAAGCAGTAATCACCAAACTATTTGGTACTGGTTAAAAAATAGAAAAGTTGTTTGAGTGGAACAAATTGAGTACACAAGACATAGAAACAATTGAACATAGTATTGTAATGTTTAGTAAAGCCAATGGCACCAACTGCTGAGGTAAGAACTCACTATTTGACAAAAGTTCCTGGGAAAGTTGGAAAATAGGCTGGTAGAATTCAGGTTTAGATAGAAATCTCATACCTTTTATCACAAGTTGCAAATGAATGCATGATCTAGATCAATTGAGTCCACCTTAAATAAAAATGGAAACCACGACTCCAGCCATATGCATCCCTGTGGGTCACATATATTGACTTAGTTTTGAAATATAATGTTATCTGTGTTTTGTTGTATTTATTTTTAAAATATATCCCAGTTACATTTTAATCTGGTTCAGGTCATATGTGGGAGTTTTGTGGGCTCACAATTCTTGTGTTTGGTACCTCTGTTTTAGAATTTATTAAAGTTCATAATTAAATGAATTAAATTTTTAAAAATTCATGAAGTTCATATTAAAGTTCAACAGATAAATTAGAAGAGAAGGGAAAGATATTTTTCACAACTCTGAATAGGTGGAGAGTTCTTGACCAAAGGAGGGATTGAAATAATCATCAAAATAAAGTGGACAATTTTGATTACATTAAATTGAATTAAGAAACAGTTAACTGCAAAAAAAACCCCAAACCAAGTCGTTCCCCAGTAGATAAAGGGTCAGAGGCAGTTCTGAATTAATGAGAAACATCCACAGGAGAAAAATATGCTCCAGATGTCTAATAATATAACTGCAAAATTAAAGAACTGGAATTTTCTACCTCATTCCCATCATATTGGCAAAGATAACAGAAAAAATAATTGTGGTTGTTGGAGATAGAGGGTCTATGAGAGGGCAGATACACTCATGTTCTGTTGATAGTGCTATGAATTGTTCCAGATGTTCTGGAAAGCAATTTGGAACTATATTCTAAAAGTCACTAAATTATACACTTTGGCCCAGCAATAACACTCTTAGGTGATATTTGTGGGCCAAAGGGTAAGCACAAAAGGTCTCTCCAAGAGATCAAAGGGAGAAGAAAGGGACTCAGATATACAAAAATGTTTATAGAGCTTTTTTTTCTAGGAAAGGTATCCACTAAGTGGGTGCCTATAAAAACAGTAATAACAAATTATGCTGTGTGAAAATAATGGAATATTATTGTACCATAAGAAATGACTGAAGGAAAAGATTCAGAGAAGCCCAGAGAACATATATGAACTGATATAGAGTGAAATGAACAGAATCCAGAAAACAGTTTATACAATTATTGCAATACAGTAAGGAAAACAACTTTGAAAGACTTAAATACACTTTATCAATACTGAATGATCTTTCATGACCCTAGAAGACTGATGATGAAGAGTATCCCCTACCTCTTCATATAGATATGATGGATAAAATAAGACATGCATTTTCAGATACCACTAGTGTGTAAATTTGTTGCTGTGTTGTACTTGTTTGTTACAGGGGAGGCTTTTAATTTGGGGAGGGAGGCAGGGAATTGTGAGTGCAGTGACATTATTAGAAAAGAAAAGGAAGAAAAGAGCATGAAAAAGCATTTAAAAGTACACAGAAGAGAGCAAAATGAAGTTCAGAAGAGTACAAAGACAAATTGGAAAATTTCAATATTAAGTTTAATGTTTTCTTAAAAAAATGATATTTGCTTAAAAATATAACCTACAGGTTAAAGAGAGTCAGTTTTAGTTCTTTTTCCTGTTCCTTATTTTATAAAAAATTCCTGTTGGATGCTCATCAAGTTCATAATTAAAATAGAAAGTTTACTCCAAAAAGGCACAGAAAGGAGATGGTTGCATTGGTTATATCATATGCCTGAAGGCAACAAGAAATTATTTCGTAGGACATTTGGTCACCTCATACTGTAGTGCTTAAAAGTATTAGCAAAATGACAGCTGTGAAAATAAACGAGTTTGTGCACTGACGTTTATTGAAAAAGATGAAGAGGTATAGAAATTCTACAAAGATGTCAATAAGACCTTCCAAATTATATACTTTAAGTGAGGATGGTGAAAAATGTATCTGAAGATATAGGTTAGGAAGAAGGAATGAGAGAAGACAAATACTTAGACTTTACAGTAGAAGGTTCACACATTTACATCACAAATGCTTCAAAAAATAATTAGTATCAGTATGACAAGCACCAAATAATAAAAAAATATTTTAATAGATGCAAAAAGACTCATTTGTATGGGAATTATCCCTGAATCAGCTGTCTGTGTGTAGTTAGACTGCTGACTTATTAAAGATCAGAATGACTAAAAACTAAACAAAAAACTGGAAGAGTAACAACTAAAATATAGGATACAGTTAGCATCACTCAATCCTGAACTTTTTGAATGATTAATAATGAAAAATATATAATGGACAAAAGAAGCAACATCACCACTGATAATTATATACACAGATTTAACTGATATAAAACAGTTATCATAACAGAGCAGCCAAAAGATCCTAAAAAGTGCATTAGCAGTCATTGCAAAGCAAGAAAGATGGCTACCCAAGGCAGCACCAGTTTAGAACATAAACTTGTTTGTAATATTTTACTCAGAAGGTATACAGGTGAATATGAGCAATAACACCTCATAAAGCTGATAAAATCATTAGATTCTCTCTTTAAACTACATTAAAGTAAGCTTTGTTAACCAGTGAAGTAAAGTTATGTCAAGGACATTTAAAGATAAAAATAGGAGTAAAACAAGAACATTGGAAAAGATGTGCAAAATTTTTTTTGTTGTGTTTTTTGTTTTTAGCAGACTTTTCATCATCAAATCCAGTCCACATATAGACTTTAACATCATAGTCTTATATGATATACTTATATATCATATATACTTATAGAAATAGTAGAAATGTCATCAAAGTAAATAAATATGGGAAAAGCCCTGAACTGGACAAAATCTACATTGAAGAAATCCATACTGGAGGTGATAGACGCAATTGTGTGGGCACTGAAAAATCTATTTACAAGGTATCTAAGTTAGTTGTATGACCCAAAGGTATAGGGAAAAAACAACAACTCGGGTCTTATCACTGAAAAAAAGACGACTGAAAGAACATCAACAGCTACGAACCTATATGCTTTCTTTCCCATCTATGTAAAATTTTTGATATTCATCTCTACATGTATTAAGGGTGTTCTTGATGAGAGTATATAAATAGGAAACAGAAAGTTTTGCAAATTATATTCTACAAGGAAATATATGTTTACTTGTAGATGATTGAAAGATATAGGGAATGGAAGACCTGCTCAGCTTATTGTTAATTGATATGAAAAAAGCTATTGATTCTATAGAGCAAAACACTTAAAGATTGCTTTCCAATGAAATATCTCCCTTACATCCAAATTTTGAAGGTTCATTGAATGAATAATGAAATGATCAGAATAATTTTGTTTTACAACCCTCTGATCATAAAAATTCAGTTGAGGCATAAAACAAGGTGTGTTCTCAACAAAAGTGTTCACTATTATGATGGAGGGGAACTATTTATAGAGACCATATTAGAGAGGGCTTCCTTGTGGATGATGAGGTTCTCCAGATGCTTCTTTATTTTAATAGATGACGTGCTGATTGCATCAAGTCCTGTAACATTGCATGTCTTCTTGAAAACACCTCTAATTAATCAAAAAAGTTGGACCTTCTTCGCAAGACCAAATTGAGTGAAGTGTTTATTTCCCAAGTCATAACATGCCCTTGATTAGACTATATAGTTTGAAAATCTATATATCTATAAATATATCTGTATATTTGGGACAAATAGTATGAACGGACAAGTAATGGGTCCAGAATTAAATGAAAAGAGTTGGGCTGGGCTGGCTTCAGGAAATTGTGGAGTTCTTTTAATGATCCCAAAGTTCTTCCCCCGAACAATGAGTTATCTTTTAAGAACCAATATTCTATCAGTATTGTATGACCTTAAGACCCAGAACACAACCGTCTCTTAACAGTTAAAAATGAGTATCACACTGAGAGCATTAGAGAGGCTTATATGAGTGTGCAGGCTATAATGTATAACCACTTGGGAGCAGAAGAACAGGATTAAAAAAATGCTGTAAGAGAAATTTATGGTTGTAAAAGAATGTGAGCTAGTCATAGTGAACAGGGATGGCAGGTTGACAGCCCAAGTACTCCACTGATATCTTCATGATGTTATAAGAAAGCGAGGAAGACTACACCAGCATGTTAAGTAGATCCATGTGTAGTGAACTCATGGGAAAACATGAATGACAGTTACACAGGACAGAGTAGTATAGATGGTTTGTGATTTGTGTCACTAAAGGAAACATCCAAATCAGTGATATTCATTATTCATTTGCATATTTGAATGAACATGAAGATAAAATGTGGGCCTTTCCATTAGCCAAATTGTTTCAATAGAGCTTAACACACAGGAATAATTGAGCTCTTTTTGAGTGAGAAAATGGAAATTTAGTATTGCCAGTGCTTCATTTGGAACTTCATTTGGGGGCTTAACTATGGTTATCTTTTTTTCTTTTACATTAGCAGCTGCCCTAGTTGACATCCAGGATATGCACTATTAAATGATTATTTAAAAGTGCTTAAATATAACATTTGAGCTTTTGTTTATTTTTTGTTTTGGAAAGCACTTTGATAGCCAAACATGTAGACACAGTTGCGTCAGGAAATGTTTGAAACAGGGTGAACCTTGCATCAGTCTTAGAACTGCCATATTCCTTGGAGAACTGGGTTTTAGGCAGCTGTTGTGTAGGGGGAATAGGAAAAATAGATATCTTAGCTATTTATGAGTTAGTTCATATTATCTTTTTATTGTTTTGTTTGAAGTTAGTTTGGAGCCTGTGAGTATACCTGTAGCAAAACATGCCAGAGCCAAATGAAAATGATGTTTAAGTTTTTTGGTCTTGTGTGGTCCATGTTTCAATTTACCTTTGCTAATACAATTGATGACACTTGGATTGTACTATGAAAGATGATATGCTTGTATTCCTTGGAGCACCATTTATTGTTGATATTTGATAATAAGAGTTACCCTGTTTTAGTTTAGTCAATACTTGGCCATCTTTGATATCTGTTATTTAAGATAATAACATTTTACCATAGAAGGAACTGTTACATGTGATAGAAAGGAAATCCATACATATGTTACGAGAAAACTTCAGATTACATTACTTACTACATGACATATTTGACATGAGTGTAAAATTTTGCTGACTATTTCAATGTTCAGAATATAAGGAATATTTCTTCTTTAATCATGTTTACAGAGAGTTTCAAACTGTATAAAGTATTTTCTTTACAACAATACTGCCAGGTAGGTACTACAGGTGTTAGAATTTGTTTTATAGATGAAAGAACTGAGATTCTAATATTTTTTTTTCTTTTTGGAGGGGGGAAGGCAGTGCAATTGGGGTTACATGACTTGTCCAAGGTCACACAGCTAGTAAGTGTTAAGTATTAAATCAAATTTGAACTCGGGTCCTCCTGACTCCAGCACCGGTGCTCTATTCACTGTGCCACCTAGTTGTCCCAAGAACTGAGATTCTAAAGAATTAGGACTGGAATTGGGGTCTCCTGACTGCTGAATGCAGTGATTTTTCTACTATACAATGTTGCCTACCACTTGTGAAAAGTGAAATTATTCTGATTAGTGTTATCCCCCCAATAATCTCCAGAGGAAAAGATTTACTTCTCATTCAGCACCACGGCAAAGTTACAAATTACTTAGCAACATAATTAGCTTCTAGTCTTGGGAGAGCAAATAGTGCTATTTGTATTTTTCTTTCTGATACTGTTTATGTCATTAATTTTGCATTAGTGTATATTCCATTTTGATGCCCAGATATTTACAGAATAAAGAATAAAAAATTGTTTTAGTTGGAAAAGATTTTAAGAAGGACCAAAAAAGAAAGCATTTTAAAACCAACCTCTGAAGTCAATAGCTATTTTATGTTAGATTTTGTATTTAAATGGGGGAAGGGTGAAAAAAATTTTGATTAAATGGAAAATATTTTATAATCTTTTCAGGAAGTGGAATTGTTAGTAGATTATGTGGAGAATCAGTAAAATTTATACCCTTAATGAAGTTTTGATTTAATTATTTTAATTATCCAATCATTTTAACTGAATATAAATAAACTTTAGTCAAAATAGTAATGGCCAGGAATAACACAATGAAAGCCTAATCATTTTAATTTTTATGTGAGCATTTTGTCCAGTCTAGGTTTGAGCTGGACAGAGTAACCTTTCCAGAATTGGAAAAGACCCAATATGAAATTTTTAGTTACTGTTAGCAACAATTTTAGTCAGCATAGTTTTATATATGTGGTTAACTTTTTTTTTTACACCTTATGAAGTTTTGTATAGATTTTATGCTGTTTTGTAATTATTCAATTCACAAATATAATTTTGTTGTATTTGTATTTATAACATCTTTAAAAGTAGAGATGTCTCTAATTAAAAAACAAAAGAGTTCCATATGTGTATTTATCCAGTTGCAGTCAAAGTACACTTTTCTTGATGTGGATTTGTTTCTTTATATCAGCAATTTCAAATAAAAAGACTTGGGCCCAGAAAGCACTTAATAGATGTTTGCTGTATTGAATAAAAGTTATTATGCTTGAGTGATAGTAAAGTAACATAATTAACATTCTGTGCTGGGTGTTCATCTAATCATTAATATTTATTAACTATGATATGAGACATGAAAGAAGTTCCATGTCATTTTCTTTATTTTTCTTATGTGCTATATTTCACTTAATAATATAAATTGTTATTGTAGGTAGTTGCTTCACTAGCAATAAAAGCATATGAAAAGTATTTGAACCCTGAGGTATTTTTGCCATCCTTTAAGTGGCAACAGAAGTTAGATTATCTAAATGCCTTGAAATAATTGCTTTTCCCTGAATTAATTTGTTTTTAGTTTCTATTCTCAAAACTATACTGTATAGTAATAATTTCAGATTTGCTAATTCAACTTAACTATTTTTAAATACTATTTACTAAGCACTATTTTAGGTATTGGGGATATAGAAATTTAATGTATGACCTATCTCTTCAGGATGCCTATGTTGAAGGGAGGTAAATGATACCACCTTGTATTAAGAAAGTTTATTTCTGGATACATCTTTCATATAGTTGTCCTGAAAAAAAGAGCTACAAAACCCCCCAGGGATTATAGTACTGAAAGTCCTAGTACTGTTAATCTGTAGAAGGTTTTATGATTGTAAAGAAGGAAAATCTATTGCTATAAATAAGGTAAACTTTTAAGGGCAAAGGAAAAAAAATGTTCAAGTTCTTAAGCTTTTTAAATTTTAGGATAGATTTGATTTAAGTCAAATCTGTTTGAGATACCAAGTAGAAAGACTTGACTAAGGTTTTTTACCTTTTTACTTCATTTGACCTTACTATATATTCTTCATAGTCCAGAAGGAGATGCTGGCTTATAGAAGCTATATTTTAAATTTCAAACAGTGATTTGCTTTTAACATTTTGAGACATTTTATATAGCTAAGCCTGAAATTTTATTATTGCTCTAACAAATTATCAAAGATAAGTGAAGCAGATACTTATGAAGTAGTTGAGAAGTAATTCAGCTTCAGTTTGAAGGGTTAATCTTGGATGATTGAGCATCTTTTCCACAGACTAAACAGTAAACCTTGATGCCTCTTGAGTAGAGTGTATTAATTTATATTTCCTAAATCCATAAATTTATTCTGAAAACATCTGGCTTTAAATTTCTTTCAATCTGAGTAAAGACTATTAATTTGATATGTTAAATACTCAGTTATCAACAGAAACAAGTTACATGTATAAACATATCTATACATATCACCCATCTTCTTTTAATCTTGGTTGCCACCTTTACTGCCATGTATAAAAACTATTGAAAGAGAATCAGGAAAAATAATTGATTTTAGGGAACAACAAAAAATTCTGACACATACTTATTAATATGTAGACTTAGACTAAATGTCATTTAAGGTCCCTACTAGTTTTCAGCCTTTGATTCTGTAATTCTTTGATCAAGTAAGGTAACAGTGTGATGAAAATGAGTATCTCTCAAAACAAACCCATTAAAATTTTTTTCATTTGAAAAATAATTCAGCACATTACTGTTTTTAGTGATGGCTTGTGTACCCAATTGTTGGTTGGTTGTTGTCCTTTGTTCTCAAAGAGGACCAAAATGGCATCACTTTGCTAGAGTCAAGTTTCAGTATGTCTGACTGTGACTGATCAGACCAATATAATCTTGGAATGCTCTACCACAGGTTGGGCACAAATAGTGTGTGTCTGTGTACCCCATACTATGTAGGGGAATTCCATGGTTCAATCTAACTGTCTTATTTAGTGATGATTTAAATTCTGATGTGTCCTTATTTTAATGAAAATATACTCTATTGTAAGCAAATTTATGATTTAGAAGCTATGCAAGTGGACTTTAGAAAGTATATTCTATAAAATTCATACAATTTATGCTTTTTCTACTTTTTCCTGAATAATTCCATGAAATTTCCTTCTAGTTCTAAACAGAAGAATGAAAAAGATGTAAAGCTGGCAGATGTTTTTGAGCATCGCCAATTAGATGTTTTTGGTAGAGTAGTCTAAATTTTGAAAAGGCAAATGCTATTTCTACACATTTGGAGTTTTTGAACTAGTAATGAAGCATTTACAAATGTACATTTTGAAAGATTTACTTGCAGAGGACTGAAAGTTATTTAGAGATTGAGGAAATGTAGGCTGACTAGGAATAAGGAAAACCTTGTTTAAGTAATGAAAAGCATCAGTCAGTAAGCATTTAGTAAGTGCTAGGCACCTTCAGACCTAGAGGCATACGCAGAGGAGGAAGAAAGAAGAAAAAGATGGGGAATGGAAAAAAATATACACAGATATTTAATGCCTATTATGTCCTTAAATTGCCTCTTATGCAAAATAAATGATTAACAAATGAATGTATAATAGGCACACTAAAAGAGATAGGAAAAACAGGAATGAGAAGAAAAGAATAGCCAGAAGTAGTGTAGTGCCATTGGAAATTTTGAGTTCATAGAATAGTTTATCTCTCCTTGGCTTATGCAAGATTCTCAATACATTGGAATTTCAGTATTTTCCAGTAATTCTTTTACTAGAAATAACTTAGAAGTTGGACTTGGTGATTTACAAAAACAAAAAAAAAAAAACATTTTTTTCTTTTAAATAATCTTTAAGGTCTTGTATTATCTTACTGTCTGTATTATCATAATACCACATTGAAAAACTTCTCTGACTGATCCATATAAGTTTAAAGTAAAGTTTTTATCTTTGCCAGTGAGTAAGAGAAGAAAAATGAGGATTGTTCAAAAGTCTTTGAATGTATTCTTCCCTTAAAGTATTACTTGAGATGTACTCAAACACATGTATATACATAGACAAATTCTTAAACTTGAAAGGTCAGTGAATTAATTGATGGTGGAACAATAGCTACTCTCTTGTCTCCACTAGTATATATATGTTGTCTTTGATTCAAAAAGGTCCTGCATTACTCAGTGCAGTGTAAGATCATTATTGTTTTAGGGAACCAGAAAGTCTCTGCAGAGAAGATGATATTCAGGCCACCCTAAGGGTAATCTTCTAAGGATTATCCCTGGAATGGTTCTAGAATCAAACCTTCAACGCAGGGATCTTGGCCATTTAGAATCTGTACCAAATTGGGATCCACAACACAGTGTGCAGGAAGAAAAGAAGAAATGGGATTCCATTTTCCAGATCCCTATTAGGCTTAGTATAAGACTATCTTAACTAGTGACAATGCAATTTCTCTTTTTTTTACCTTTTTTTCTGAAATTCTTTCATTACTAAAAGTATCTCATCTCTTTGATGTCACTGTTCCCTTCCTGAATGTAATCTTAGTAACTGAATATTCTCCAGAGTTGTTTTGGGTGAAACATTTGTTACCCTTCAGCAAAACTCATTATTAATTACCCTTTCAAGAGTTTTGTAAGTGTAAGGACTTGGAGACAGACTTTGGTCAGCATTATAAGCCATTTCAACTTTGTAGGACCTTCCACAGTTCAGCACTCATTTGACATAGCCTATTAGAAACTAGGGTCACTTCTATGCCACAGTGTGCCACAATGAGATCATTAGATTTCCATATTATGAAAGAAAGAACTTGATTTCTCAGTGGGAAAGAACACTAACAAAATATTCTCTCTTCTTGTAGGCAACTAGACTAAGAGGGATCCTTTATTTTATTTTGGATAAATAGACAAAATTTTGCAGAATAATAGTATGCTTTCACTTCTTGGCTACAAGAAGAATGTATATTTTATTTTTTTATTTTATTGTATTTTTTATATTATACTTTATTGTAATAGTTTTAAAATAGTCTCCTAATTTGGTCTCCTAATATTGACTATACAGAAGTAAAATGCCATGAAAAACATTAAATTTTAAGAGACTGAACTTTAAAAAATTGTTAGACTTATAGTTTCTAGGGACCTTGAAAATAATTCGTCCAGCCCCTTCATTTTGTGGATGAAGAAACTGAGGTTCACAAAGGTTAAATGTTTTCTCTACAACAATTATCTTTTGACATAGCCAAGGCTAGCATCCAGTCATTGAGCTAGCATTTATTAATATTAAAGTGCCTACTATGTGCCAGTCATGTGCTAATTACTGGGGACTCAAAGAATAGTCTCTGTTCTCAAGGAACTCTTGGTCTAATGGGTAGACATCATGCAAACACTTATGTGTGAACAAGATATATACAAGATAATCTGGGGTTAATTTCAGAGGGAAGGCACTAATATTAAGGGGGGCTAGGAAAAGCTTTTTGTAGAATGTGGAACTTTAAGACTTGAAGGAAACCAGGGAAATTGAGAGGCATAGATGTTAAAAAAGGGAGAATATTCCAGGCATGGTGGGCAGCCAGTGAAATAGAATAGGAAGATGGAGAATTGTGTACAAAAAACAAGGAGACCAGTGTCACTAGATTGCAGAATGTTAGTGGGGAGTAGGTATAAAAAGACTGGAAAGGTAGGAAGGGTCTAGCACTCAGGTGGGGAACCTGCAGCCTTGAGGTCACATGTGGCCTTCTAGGTCCTTGGTTATGGCCTTTTGAATGAGTCCAACTTTTAAAAAATGAACACTTTTATTAAGAGGATTTGTTCTGTGAGATTTGAATTCAGTCAAAGGGCCCCCTTGAGGACCTAGAGAGCTGGGTAATAAATGGCTTTAATCTCTAAACAAAAGATTTTATATTTGATCTTGGAGGTAATAGGGAACAATTGAAATTTATTGAATGAGGAGGGGATGATTTGATCAGAGCCACTTTAGGAAGATTGGTTTGATTGCTGAGTGAAGATGGATTGGAATGGGGAGCAACTTTAGGCAAGAAGACTAACTAGTGGGATATTACAGTAGTGTAGGTGTAAGATGAGAAGGGCCTGCACCAAGGTGGTTGCAGTAGCAGAGAATAGAAGTCATATATATGAGATACTACGAAGGAAGAGATAACAGAAACTAGCTACTTACTGAATATGAGAAATGAAAAGAGTAAGGAATTGAGGATGACACCTAGGTTGTGGGACTGACTATCTGAGGGGATGATGATATCTTTGACAGTAATAGGGAAGTTAGGAAGAAGGGGAGGTTTTGAAGAGAAAGATAATATATTCAGATTTGGACATGTTGAGTTTAAGATTCTATGGGACATCCAGTTTGAGGTGTCTAGTAGGGAGTTGGAGATTCAAAGCTGGAGTTTAGGACAGAGGTTAGAGCTGCAAAAAATAGATCTACATTATGATAATTGAATCCAAAGGAGCCGATGAGATCATCAAGAGAAATAATATAGAAGGTGAAGAAGAGAGCCCAGGACAGAGCATCTCCACATTTAGCAGGAGTGACCTGGATGAAGATCCAGTAAAGGTGACAGAGTAGGAGCTGTCTGATAGGAGAACCAGGAAAGAAGTATCATGAAAACCTAGAGACCAGAGTGTCAGAGAAGATGATAGTGCCAGAGACTACAGAGAAATAGAAGGATGAGCATTGAAAAAAAAAAGGCTTGTTAGATTTGTTAATTAAGAGATCATTAGTAACTTTGGAGAGCAGTTTCAGTTGAATGAAAAGTTAAGAAGCCAGACTGAAAAGCATGAGAGGGAGGTAATGAAAGCAGTGCTTATTGATACCTTCTCAAGCTGTTTAGCTACAAAAGGGAGGAGGAATGGCTTGTTGGCTAAGAGACCGGAGGATCAAATGAAAGTTTTTTGAGGATGGAGGGGGAACATATGGGCATTTGTAGGGAGTAGGGAAGCAGCCATTAAATAGGAAAAGATTGAAGAATAGTGAGAAAATAGAGGTGATACAAGGGCCAATCTGTTGGAGAAGATTGGATGGAATGGAATTACTTGTGCAGGTATAGGGGTTTGCCTTTGCAAAGAAATGGACGACTTCTCCATGAGAAATGAATGAAAGAAGAGACGTCTAAATGATGTGAATTGAAGCAAGGTTCTCAGCTAAGAGGGTAAGGGGAAGAGGAGCTGTGAGAGGTTTTGAAGAGAGATGGAAAGGTTTAGAAGAATCATGGTGGTGAGTGGTATAGTGAATTAATAAGGCAGTTGTAACAGAGTTGCCTTGCTACAGGGAAGGCCCAGTTGAGATTATGTAATATAAATTTGTCATGGACCCAGTATGGTTTTGTGATTTTCTTCAACTTCATTCAACAGCACAGTAGGAGGGAAGACAGTGGATAGTGGAAGTGATCCAAAGCTGGGAATTGGAAGGGGCAGATCTTCAATGGAGAAAAAGGGAAAGGGACTAGAGAGAGGAGGATAGTGTAGAATTAAACTGGTTCACCAAGGGATCGTGTGGGGAAGGGAAGAGAATATGGCAGTTCTACAGGATTTGAGGGCTTGGGAAAGAACTTGGGGGTGAAGGGATTGAAGGATGAAATGAGGATAGAGAACAGAGTTTGGAGTTGTAAGGCATTAGGGGAGGTGGAATGACAACACTGTGATCAGATAAAGGAATTTTAGAATTCCTAAACATGGATATTTATGGTAGTTGATGGCAAGGTCAAGGATGTAACAAATCCCTGTGTGTAACTGGTATGATGGAAGAAGCTATGGAAAATGGCTAAGTTGAGGACTCTTGAGGTTAGGGCATTTGAAGAAGTTATTTATATTGTATATTGAAGTCCCCTAGTATGAGGGCAGAAGTTGGAGAGGAGAGAGATTATGAACAAGTCACTGAACTCATAGGAAGGAAAGTGTCCTGAAGATCTTTAGTAAACAGATACCAGAATCTTGAATTGGGTGATAAATATGGACTGAATGAACTTCAGAGGAGGAGAGGTTGTTGAGTGATGGGGGGAAGGGGGGTAGAGCCTGGAAGTGACAAAGGGGGAGCAAGGACTATTCCAATTTCCCACCACAACTAGTGAGTTGATGGGTATGGGTCAGTGTACAGCCGGAGCTAGAAAGAGTAGCTCGTAATCTGTGATCAGGAGGGACCCACGTCTCAGGGAGCACAAGAAGATGGAAGGAGCAACAAAATAACAGGTTTAAAATAAAATCTAGTTTGTTACCTGTGGAACAGGCTTTCCAGAGAGAACATTGGAACTATTGGGTAGCTTTAAAGTGGTCGATTGGGGTGGGAGTGGGGATGGGAATAAAGGAATGGTTATTGAAAGTTGGAGAATGGATTTTTTTAAAATGGCAGAGAGGAGTGGCTCAGAATCACTGAGTGAGGGTAGGTATTATGTCAGAGTGGAAGTTTAGGTAGATCTCTAAATGTGTATCTGGATTGAGAACGTGAAGCTAGATTTGACTGAAAACTAATAGTAATATAAAGGTGATGGTTTTTGCTTAAATATTCAGCATTCAGGAATACTTCAGAAGTCTGATTTGTTCTCATTGTTGAAAGTTAGATTTTAAAAAACAATAAAAATTAATATTGGCAAAATTTGCCTTTGCAATAACTGCTTGTTAAATAAAACCAATTGATTTGGGAATACTACAAACTGACAATCATCATTTAGTTGTGGCAAATACAGTTTAGCTCATGTGAAGGAAATCAAATATAGGATTTAATTGTTCATTTTGGGTTTCTAAAGGTATGCAGTATTTGATGACAGCATGCTAGATTTCATGTTTTTTGAAAAAATAAAAGATTAAAAGACTGGTAACACGAGCATTTTAAAGTTGATTCATTCCTTGATTTTTTGTAATTGTACTTTTGATGCAATGTGCTATTTTTCTACCACTACTTTATAATTTAATTATTTTTCATATTTAGGCACTTTATAAGTATCTGAAACCTTGATATTTTGGAAAACATTAAAGATACACCAAAAAGAAGACAGATTGCCCATGCTTGTCATTTATTTTCTTGAAGGGGGTATTTATAGAGTTTCATAATTACTTTCAGATTCCTTATGTAAACAAAAATATAACCTTTGCTAGAACTGTATTCTCATTAGAAATATGATTGAATCCCAGCTTATATAAGAAAATAAATAGATAATCCTTTTTTTCATGATGTAGAAAATAAGTGGCCGTAGTTTTGGTAGTGCTGTAATACCATAAGGACTTAAAAACAAAAATTAAGATAAAGTTGTTTTTTGACAGATTTCTAGTATAATACAAGACAGAAGTGATCAGTTTCAGAACTATTCTGTCATCATATTCCCAAATGCCCATCTCTCATTCTTAGCAAATGACCTTAGATGATCAGTACCAGAGCTATTTGTCATCATATTCCCAAATGCACATCTCTCATTCTCAGCAAATGACCTATACCTTTATTGAGAAGAGAGCGGTTCTCTGATGTGACCTTTCCTCCACTCTCCATTTCTTCCTTTTAAATCTAGCATTGCCCTCACCTACCCTCTCCTTCCCTCCAGCGTTAGAGGATAAGGTGGACCTCATTTCCATTACATCACCTATTTTTTTTCCCTCTATCTTTTCCATGACCTTGCTCCAAGAATCTTTGCCTTTCTTATGCATCATCAGTCTCATTCTATTCTACTTCTGGCTTCTTCCCATTAGTCTATGTTCAAGGTTCCACTTTTCTTCAAGACAAAACATAACGTTCAGTTGACCTTGTTATCACCTTTCTTTTATTTCCTTATCCTTCTCTTTTCCCCTGTTCACTGTCAGACTTCTAGAAAAATAAGAGTATGTATGATGACTCTACTATCACATTTTTAAGCCTGCTTCAGCATTTCAATCTGACTTCTATCCCTAGTCCAGGGTCCTTAATGACCTCTTATAAATCAAGTGACCTTTTATTATCTATATCTTTATTTGACACTGTTGATGAATTTCTAATTCTGATATTTTTTGTTCTCTTGGCTTCTGTAAGACTACAATCTTGTGGCTCTTTTCCTAACTTTCTTATTTCTCTTTCCTTTACTGGCTTTCCATTTTTTTGCCCCTTAAAACGTGGGTGTTCTCTGACCTTCTGTGCTATGGCCCTTGGTAGGTTTATCAATTTTCATTTCTTGGCTTATCACCTCTATTGAAAATCTTATAAATCTGTATCTCTACCCTTTGTGTCTTTTTAAAAGTTATTTTTAATTTAGTTTTAAATTTTATTTTATTCTGAACTTAAATAAAACAAGCATTTCCATGACATAGTAAAATAGAAAAAAAACATGATTGTACATGAAACTGAATGTTATGTACAACTTGCTGTTTCTTTTAAATATATAATCAAGTTATCAACCATTTTTCTCTTCCCAAAGCTCCAGTCCCGTATTTTCAACAGGCTATCTGAATATTCAGCTAGCACTTCAGACCCAACACATCTAAAATTGAGCTCCCTTGAGTATTTGCGTAAGGTCTCTCTCCTAATTCTGTTTCTTTTGGTGGTAAAACTCTCCCAGTTACCCAAACTTAAACAACCAGCGATCTTAAATACTTCCCCCTTTCCTATTCCTTTAGTTACCAAACGTTCTTGATTATTCCTTAATAGTCTCTCACATCAATTCCCTACTCCCTATATAAACAATAACTTCCTGGGTCTTTTCATTTCTCTTGGGTTTAACTCTCTTTCCTGTGCAATCTATAGATTTGATCCTCTTCTCTTGAGCTCTAGTACTGCATCTTCAACTACATGCTGGGCATTTCCCTTAGAGTGCTCCATAAGCATCTCAAATTTACTATATCCAAAACTGAACGTTTGCTCTTACCATATACCCTCATCTCCTGGTGACTTCCCTATTTCTGTCAAAGGTACTACTATTTTTCTAGCATCCAGGGAGTGTTAAACCAGGGAGATCTTCCTCAACTCTGAACTCTTGCCCTTCCACACGCATATCCAGTCAGTTGCCAAATCTTGTCACATCTCTACTTCTATCACTTCTTTCCTACCAGTTCTTTTATTTCTACTCACCACAACCACCACAGTTAAGACCCTTATTACTTCTCAAATTGATTATGTAGGAGTCACATAATTTGAGCTCTTTGCATCCCATCTGTACCCTCTCTAATCCATCCTCCATACAGTTGTAGAATTGATAGTCATAAAGTATAGGTCTGGCCGTATCACTCTCCTGCTTAAGAAGCTTTAGTTTTTGCTCCCATAATAAAATACAAATGGATCTGTTTGGTATTTAAAGCCTCTCACAGGCTGAATCTAGCCCATCCTTCCAGGCTATCTTTACATTACTTCCTCCCATTTGGCTCTGTTCAGCCGAATTAGAGTACTTGCTGTTCCCCTGTGCAAATGACATTTCATCACCATCCTTCTTGCCTTTGCACAGGCTTTCTGGAATAGCCTTCCTTCTCACCTTGGGGATTTACTTCTCTGTTTATGTGTTGTATCCTTCCTCTTCTGACTAGAATGTAAACTCCTGGAAAGAAGGGGAATCTCATTTGTTTGTCTTTGTATTCCCAGTGCTTAGTATAGTGCCTATTATATATTAGGCATTCAGTAAGTTCTTGTCACATATAATTTAATTTTGGCTCTGACCTCACTTAAACATGGTAGAATAGTATTCTAACTTTGTTGTTTTGCCTTCAACATTCCTTCTCCAATTTCACCCTGAGAGATATACTTCCTAATGTGCTACTCTGTCCTTGTTTTCTACTCGGAGCTTTAATGATTTCCTCATTGCCACAGTAGCATTTAAAGTTTTCATAGCCAGTCTCCTGTTTACTTTTTTATTATTGTATTTGTTGTTTTTATTATTAATAAATTAATTTATTAATATCAAATTACTTTATTTAAAAATAAAGTAGCTTAATTTATGAATTAATATATTATTTATTAATAATTTATTATTACTCTTTAATTTTCTTGATTCTAGACAATGTGAACTGCTTTTGTCACTTGATGTATAAGAGCCATCTCCTGTCTTTGTGCCTTTGTATACCTAGAATGATTTCATTTTCTTTTCCTTGTTTTCAGAGTAGTTTGGTTAGTGGATAGGGTACTGAACTTGACATTAGGAGTACCTGAGTTTAAATCCTTCCTAAGATTCTTATTAAGCTGTGTCACCTATGGAAAGTTAATTAACTTTTCCGTGTTTTAATTTCTTTAGCTGCCAAATAAGGGAGTTGTGCTCATTCTTCCCAAAAGTTCTTTATGTCTCTCAGAATGTGATCCTATGTTCTTTAGCTGTTTGAAGGACCCCCCCCCCCCCGCTTCAAAACTGTACTTAGGTGCTTACAGCTCTCTCAAGACTTCCTGAGCCATAACACCTACCCCTGACTGAGTGAAAAAAATCTCTCCCTCATCTTTCTCATAGCACTTTGCTTAGCACTTCTCATAGTACTTTTCTTCCTGGTATTTATTGTTTGAATACTGGTATTATTTCAGCATAAATTTCTTGATAACAAAGACTAACTATATTTTATCTACTTTTATATATCCACCTCTACAATACCGTGTTTCCCCGATAATAAGACCTATCCCAAAAAGAAGCCCTCCCCTTACTGTGTAAGATTCCTCTAAAATAAGCCCTCCCCCGAAAATAAGCCCTATTGAGATTGCTACTGTAGTGAAGGGGATCCCCTGTGCTACAAGCTACATTACAGTACCCTCTGTATGCACCGCCCCCCCCCCCTGTGAAACGCACCCCGCGCTCCGAGCTGCATCCAATCAGAGCTGCAGCAGTGAGCGCGTCATCCTGTTCTTCCCCAGTGATTTGCTTGCTGGCGCCATTGAGAGCAGTGCCACGGAGGAGAGCTGAGGCAGGACAACATAAGCCCTCCCCTGAAAATAAGCCCTCTGGTGTTTTTCTTTCCAAAAAAATTAATAAGACAGTGTCTTATTACCGGGGAAACACGGTAGTGCCTTGCAGTTTGTAACTTCTTCAGGTGTTACTCAGCAGATAGCATTTTCCAATGCATTATCGTGACAGGGAATTCTTAAAGGCCTTGTCAGTTGAGGTCAATTGTCAGGCTCCCATAGGCCCTGTGGAGACAGAGTGCTGTATTGTAAAGAGCATAGGATTCAGAGGCCAAAGATCTGACCAGGTTGGAGTTAATCTCTTGTAATTCCTGGCTATGACACTTTGGAAAAGCCTGCTTTTCTGTGCCTCGGTTTCCTCATCTGGAAGTAAGTAAATAATAATATTTTCAACACTTACCTCACAGGACTGTGGAGAAATCATGTTGTAAACTTAAAGATCATGATAGTTTGCTTGCCTTACTATAATAAGCATACTTAGTTAGCAAGGATTTGAGAACATGCTTGAAAACAGATAGATTAATAACAATTCAACAAACATTTAAATATGTATTTTGCTCAAGGCACTGTACTAGCTGCTGGAGATATAATTACTGACAAACTGTCACTCCAGTGACTTCAGTTTATCTTCAGTATTTAAAATATGAATTGGCAGTGTCAAATTATTATCTGAATGTTATTCACATTTCAGAATTAACGATCTTTTTGAAATGACCCAAATATCACAATAATGCCTAGCTAAGGTCATAAAAGCTCTTATCCAAGCAGGTTGGCTACTATGTAGTATTTTTTTTTTCAACTCTGTCAAGTTATAAAGGTGATATCTACTGAAATATGGAGGAGGTTGCATTTTGTATCTGTGGAAGGAATACTTACACTTAAGGACTTAGGTATCCTTGAAGCATCCTAAATGTTAAGGATTTAGCGTAAAGGAGACTGGAGAATAGGAAAGATTGTTAGGATTGAATGCTATAGTTAAGTGACTAGAATGATGGAATTAATATAGAAAGGCTTTAAGAACTTGATGAATCTTGAACAAAATGTTGGATGTGAAAGAAATATGGATTAGTAGAGAGGACAGAAAGTTTTCAAAAGAGATAATAAAATACAAAATCTGAGGAAGGAGATGCCAGGTTGAACAGAAAGCATGAATTGAGTTGTGCTAGGATGTAAGATAGAGTCCTTGGGTGGGAGAAAATGAAGAATACATCAATTGTTTCAATTCCTTAAATTCTGCATCATAGATTTAAATTCTATTTGGAAGACATTGAGAGTTAATGCAGGATCCTTGAAAGAAAGTCACATGATTAATTCCTGGTTGAAAAGAATATTCTTAAGAGAGAGAAAGCAAAAAGATGGGCATCTGACTGGGCTCTGATGTGGGGTTAAATGTGAGGAAATAAATTTATTTGAAAAACACTTAAGAGGAAGAATTTGTAGGATTTGGTGATGGAAAATTTGTAATACATAGAAAGGACATGGTTGAAATCTTGTTGGTGAATCCTATAGTTTTATATTTAACACATAAAGTTAAATTGTTAAGGTTTAAAAATATTTTAATTGATCTTTTGTTTTTAATATTGTCTTATTTATCCCTTTTATTCCTTTCTTTGCCCCTCCTAGAGAGTTACCCCATATGACAAATGGCTTCTTTAAAAGAACAAAGAAAATGAGGAAGAATAGGGGAAAAAATTAGCAAAACTAATCACATTAAAAAATATATATTAATACTTTATATTCAATGATCCATACCAGTGGACTATCCTCCCTACCCCCATCTCTTAAAAGGAGTGGGTAGAGGTATCTTCTCATATGTCTTTTTAGGGGCCACCTTGTCTTTATAATTTCGCAGCTTTCAAATTAAGAAGTTTTAATGAAATCTCATGGTATAGTAAAAAAGAACTTGGAATATGAGTCAAAAGGTCTCAGTTATAGACCTGGCCCCAAACACTTAGTAGTTGTGTGAACTTGGGCAGTTTTAATTTGAGCATTGGATTAGATCCTCTCGGAGATTCTTCCACACTTTTAAGATTTGTGATTCTTTTATCTCCAGTTTATCTTAAGTATTTAAAATATGAATCGGCAGTGTCAAATTATTATCTGAATGTTATTCACATTTCAGAATTAACGATCTTTTTGAAATGACCCAAATATCACAGTAATGCTGCTTTTATTATCTGAATAACCTTCAACTTTAAATTTTCAGAAATTGTAGCATTTCATGTCTCACATCCATGTAGCATCACCTGAATAGCTGTTAAATAATAGTTGTTAAAAAGGTTTTCTCCTTAGGGGGAAGTTTAATAATCATGAAATGCATGATTTCCTAAAGGGAATCCATCCCATTTTCCTCCTATTCAATTTTAAACTTAGCTCATTGCCCATGCATAGCATCTGCCCAAAAGATATTCAGTGATCTACTGAATCAAATCTGTGGGTTATTCAACCAATTGTCCTTTGCCTGGACAATAAGTTTTCTTTGTCCACTTGTTTTTTCCTAGTGTAGGCTAAACGTTGAGGGGTTATGTATCTCATGTAGGAAGCTCTGCATTGTTCAGGACTTGATTTTTTTTTTTTTTTGTAAACAGTATCTGGTGAATCTCACCATCTACAGGGAACCTTTCATCTAATTTGTTGAGTTAAAAATTAGTGACATAGCCAAAGCCAGTAATCTCTCTTCATAATACCTAGTGATCTGGTTCCTAATTTATTACTTTTCTCTTCTAATCACAGGTTATATTTCAGTTTTTTATTAATTTTTCTAGAAATTTCTATAATATTTGCTCTCTCAGGAAGATATTCCTTTATGAATATGAATGCGTAGTATACGTGATAAATGTTACAGGAATTTAGAGAAGGAAGCCATCTGTTTTCATGACTCCTCATCTCACTATCTTGAACCCTTTTGCAAGATGTTACTGTTATCCAAATGACATGTATAGTTTGGCCTATTGACTGTGAGGACCCTAAGAAGGAGGACTACCTTTGGAAAGTATCAGGTATAGTTGAAAGAGTGCTAGAATTTCAGTCAAGAAGACTTTGGTTGTCAAATCCTATCCCTGATATTTAAACATATATGAGCATGGTCTTGTCACATAACTTCTTCCAACCTCAATTTTCACCTTTAAAGTGCTATGAAATGGAAATTTTTGTTACATACTTAGAAGTTCTCCATTCCTTGAAAACCATGATTAAAAAAAAAAAAGCCTAGGTGCTATACTTCAAGAAATCATAAAGCTGTCCAAATCCATTAGAAACAGGACAAATCAAAAATACAAGGAATCTGTTGGTCACATCCTGAAAAAAAAAACACAAAAGGAAAAGTCCCAGGAATGTCACAGCCAAAATACAAAACTCCTCCCTCCCACACCAAAAAAAAAAAAAAAAAGACTGTAAGTATTCAGAAGTATTTCAAGTAACAAGGGAACTAGAGTTAGTATCATTTTAAGACCTAGCCATTTCTTATTATATTGAAAAAGATCTTGGAATACAATATTACAAAAAGGATAAGGCTTACAACCAAGAATAATTTCCCTAAAGCTGATTCCCAGGAAGTACCCTACAGGTAGAAAATGTATCCGTAACATAGAAGAAAACTTTGAAGTATTTCTTATGAAAAGACTAGACCCGAGTAGGAAATATAAAATACTAGAGTCCAGAGATACCTAGAAATATAATTTTATTTAAGTGACTAGGAGTTGTGTGATGCAGTGCTAACATTCTAATTGAGGTAGAAGAAACAAGTATCCTTTCAAGTCTTTAATGTTTCAAAGAAGGTGTTAAATAAAACAGGTCTTGCAAGTGGATTAGTTTTATTCTGAGAGTTTTAATAGAAAGACAAGGGAGAATAAAAGGAATACACTAATGTAGAAGAGAGGAAAAGGGGGATGGAACTTGATTTTTCTCGTAATTGGGATAAGTGTTGGTTGTTGTCCTTCATTCTCAAAGAGGACCAAAATGGTGTCACTATTTTGGAGTTGTGGTACAGTGTGACCATCTGTGGCTGATCAGATCAACATGAGCTTGGAAGGTGTAATGGGAATGCAAATTTGGAAGATCTTCCCTGCCCCTAGGCTAAAGTGCACCTGAAGCCTGGGGTGGGAGGCTTGTTTTTCAGTAGATATTTCTTGATTGGCCAGTGAGTCAATAAGGTTGTTACATTATCTGAGCCAGGAGAAGGCTATATAAGCCCTGATGTGTACCTTTGTTTTGGGGGCTCACTTTGAGAAGTGTTATGTGATTTGATCTGTATTCTGGGAAGCCGTTGTCCAGGGCCACCCCCCCCCCCCCCCCTTTGAAAAACCCAGATGTTGATTGGGTATGGATGTAATGGCTGGACAGTTTGGAAAGCTGTCTACTTGATCTGTTTCTGTCTTGATAATTCTGACTGTATACTTTGAAGTTCGGGGTGCTGACCTTCTCCCCTGAACAAGGTAAACGATATATGTCTGACTGATTAAAGTAAGCTTGTTAACCCATTTTGAGTTGCTTTCCTTTAACAAAGCAGATCCAAGAACCTGTGGTAGCAGCAAACCCTGAGGACGCCGGGGTGCTTGCTGCTACAGAAGGCTCTACCACAGGTCAGGTACAAATAGTCTATATGAACATTTAGAGTAGAGATGGCTCTAAAAATTAAGTATGAAATGTGTACGAGCGTGGAATAAAGGATAGGGGAAAGTAGGCTTCAGATGAATCTCTAATGTACAAAGGAAGGCTGAATCACACAGACTTTGATGTAGAAATTGCAAACTCAACAACAGCAACAAAAAACAAGCAGGGATTGACCAAGAGTAGGTGAAGCTAAGAGGGAAGATAATGCCAGAGAGTAAATAGTCAGCAAGTTTTATTAAGTGCCTTATATTCACTGGGCTCTGTGTTTCAAGCAAAACAAACTTCCTAATACTTAAGGGGGAAAAAAGAAAAGCAAAAAAACAGAATCTTAAAGAGAGTTCCCATTAATTGTGGAATGACTGAACAAATTTCAGTATATGAATATAATGAAATATTGTACCATAAGAAATGCCAAAAGATAATTTCAGAGAACATTGGGCAGTTATCAACTTGATACAAAATGAAGTGAGCAGAATGATGACTAGAGCTAGGAGCAAAATTGTTCATGTAAGGACAACAAAATAAACTAAAACACTTTTGAAATAAGGATTGAAATTAAGGACAATAATCAAACCAGTGACCAAATTGTGAATTGCCTCCATAATCTGTTAAAATTAAAAACCATGTATTAAAAATATGTTTTGCCCGTCTAGGTGATTTTCTTTTTAAAAGTTCTTTCTACAAATCTTCCTTAGCTGATTTACCCAGCTTGCTACAATGTCTTTTTTTAAATTTTATTTATTTGATATTTTGTGTATAATAGTGCATTACTTGGTCTCTTTTGACCTTTATTCTTTCTCAATTACTGGCCAACCTTCTTTTATGATCATATATCACCTATGGTACATTTTACTCTGTTTCTTTTTTTTTTTTTTAAAGCAATCGGGGTTAAGCAACTTGCTCAAGGTTACATGGCCAGCTATTTCTGGGTGTGGTGCTAAGTATCTGTGCCCAGATTTGATCCCCAGGTCATCCCAACACTGGAGCCGGTGCTCTTACTCTTTGAGATACCTGGCCACCCTTAAGCAATTGGAGTTAAGTAACTTGATCAAGGTTACATGGCCAGGTGTTTCTGGGTGGGTGCTAAGTGTCTGAGCCCGGGATTCGATCCCCAGGTCATCCTGACACTGGAGCTGGTGCTCTTACTTGCTGTGCTACCTGGCTGCCCCCGTTTTACTCTATTTCTAGTGATAGTATTTGTGATATACTGCATGCTTTTTTCCCTTGCCCTGTGGTTCATGTGCTTTCGATTCTGTTGAAATTATGGGTAACCTGATTGATTCACAGTCATATACCAGGAAGAGATCATTTAAAAACCAACAAAATGATTCTTCATATTCAATAAAAACATGCCATCAGATTTTGTTGTTTGTGTGAATTTGTTTTGAAGAGTTTTATGGAATGACATAGAAATATGGGCTAGAACCTTCTACTTATTTGTGGATTTAAATATACTTCAGTTCATAACACCGAAGCATGATATCATATCTGATATAGTCTGATATAGCATGTTTAGGATATATAATTGACTCTGTTTTCCAACTAGGATATAAAAGGGTCCACTGCAGTTGGATTTAAAGTTACCACTCCATACAGGAAAAACAGATTTTTGTATTTATTGGAAACTAGCTATAATATGAGGTCAATCTGAGACATCTATTCTTTGCTTTTATTGATCCTTTTAAAATATTGCTTTATGCTTTAATTTGAACAATCTAGTATGTTTAGTAAGAGAACTATAAAGTGAAGAGATGGGGTAGTTTCAGTGTTTTTATGTGAGTAACTTGGATTATGGATTTTAATATAAGACAAAACCACTGGTCACTAATACTGAGATTGTCATACCATATTTTTATTTTTAATGATAAAAAATTCTTTTTAGGGGCAGCTCCTTGCTTCATGACTTGAAAAAACAAATTTAAGAAACTTGGTAGTATCAAGCCTCCCTTTTCTTGTTTAAGGTACCCATCAAGAATTGAAAAAATAGACTATGAGGAGGGTAAGATGTTGGTTCATTTTGAACGCTGGAGTCATCGTTATGATGAGTGGATTTACTGGGATAGCAATAGATTGCGACCCTTGGAAAGACCAGCACTAAGAAAAGAAGGACTGAAAGATGAGGAAGAGTTTTTTGTAAGTAACAAACTTTGATAATACTTCTCTTTAGTAGATGTGTATTTTTTTTAAAAAGAATTGTATGAGATTTAATAAGAACTCCACTTTTTAAAAAAAATAATCTTTATTTTTTACTGAAGTTATTAATCATTAAAGTTGTCTAAAATAGGACTTTAAAGCTGGAGAAGAAGTTCTGGCGCGTTGGACAGACTGCCGATATTACCCTGCCAAGATTGAAGCAATTAACAAAGAAGGTATGTATTTGGAAATGATGTTTAAAGCAAGGGCAAAAAAAATCCAAAAGTCAACTTCACCTCTAGTTCTAATTTATGTAGTATCTCCATATAGTGTCTTCTTTCACTGGCATGTTACCTTCCATTGTTTCTTTTTTGGAAATCTTTCATTTTTGAGCATTTGGGGTTAGTAAAAATTTATCTCACTTGTTACAGATAAGCATAATAAAGGACTGAATGATGAATATAATTGATTAAAATTTCTTTTGGTAGGTAATGGATTTATAGTTCATCATTTTGATAATTTTTCTATACCTCTTCTCTTTGATAGCTTTTTGCCCATTTTACAATTGTAATAATCATTATTTCAATTAAAGAAACATTATGTGTATGCTATTGGGCTGGTTTAGGCTTTATGTTTGCAGCAGGGAGTAGAAAAGGGTAAAGAAAAAAGTTGATATCCTTTTTTGATCATTTAAGTAAGATGTTTTGGGGATGAGTCTCAAAACTCTTTTTAATCATTTGTGGCTTTCATTTATCCAGCCTACTCTTGTCATTTATATAATTGACAATGAGTTGGTTTATTATTTTTTATTTTGTACTTTTACTAAAATGTTAAGAGAAGAAACAAACAATGGAGTAGTCAGAGAGATGTTAATATGTCGGTTATTTTATGTTAGCACAGTGCTTTTCTCATATTAGCCTTGCTAATAACCAAGTAGTTCAAGAATTATCCTCGTTTTACAGATGAGAAAACTATAAGGTTCAATGACTTGCTTCACATAGTCACTTAATGTGTAAGGCAATATTTGAGACCTGATTTCAGCCTACTACCTTGTTTTATTGCCACCCTTTTTCTCACGTATTAAGACTATGAGACAATGTCCTTTTGTATTGTTAGAATGTGAGAAATGGTAAAAAAAAAAATAGAAATTTGTTATCCAAAGAAAAGTTACTTTTACAAAATAAACTAGAAAGAACAATACTTGCCATTAGTAGCTGCTAATTATAAATGTAGAGCCATCTGTAAATAAATGATGACTTTTTCTAGAAAAATATAAAAAATTCTGCCTTAAACAGTCACTGGAATGGAGATGGGGAAAGAAGGATTAGTATTAGGAAATTTTTTAAAAGGGGATATAGAGAGGAAGATAAAGTGGGAAAAAAAATGTAATAGCAGCTTAACTAGCAATGTCTAAGTAATTAAACAAAGACCTTAGCCGAAGTCTTCATTTCTTGTAATAAAGTTGACAGTAATTTGATTACATGTGACATGGCTGCAACAAGGGGAAAAGTGGTGTTTTCGAGGCTTCTACTTTATAGGTGAAGGTTGTATCTGACTGTAGTCCACTCCCAGCCTTACTTCTAGAAGGTTGTCCAAGCACTATTAAATTGTTCATAATCAACTACATCTTAGGAAATGAAATTAGGACAATGTTCATATATTGGAATGCTTGAATGAAGAGCAAGGGTGACCCTTTTTTTTCCGTAATTCTAAGACTAAACACTCTTACTGATTGTGCATTGTGTATGATAAAGTGTTTTACATGTATTTATGTATATCCCTTATACAATTGTACATTCGTATATTTGTGTGTGTGTGTGCGTGTGTGTGTGTGTGTTGTGTGTGCGTGTGTACATCATTAATTCTTCTCCTTCAGTTCTTATATGTCTACTTCCTGTCTCTTTTGTTCATAGGCTCTTAAAATGTGTATATAAGTTATTATTAGTAGAAAACTAAGGAAGATGATGTCAGTAAACGGTGAGGGCCTCTGCTGATGTTGAAAGCCCTTAGTGAGTGATCAAAACTTTCAGTCGTTCTTTCAAGAAATATTAGTTGTATAACTTATCTGCGCCTTGTGAATATAAAGGAAGAGTTAGGCATGACTTGAGTTTTGGGCCCCTAGACAGAGCAGTGACTGGAGTCAGGAAGTGTCCTCAGACACTTCCTGGCCTTGTGACCCTGTGCAGGTCACTTTACCCTGATGAGCTGGAGAAGAAAATGGCAAAGCCACTCAACTATCTTTAGCAAGAAAACCCCAAAAGGGGTCATGAAGAGTTGGACACAACTGAAATGACTGAACAATAACAACAAAACTTGAGCTTTGGGTTTATTTGGGGAAACAGAATTAACCCATATGAACTGTTAAGTGCAGAGCCATTTATGGCAAGAATTCTAAGGCCAGGAGATATTTAGAGAAGGAAGAGATAAATGCGAATTGAATTAGTTAGGAGAAGCTTCCTAGAGGTGGTTGGAACCCTCAAGATTTATCCTTGATGGATAGAAAGGATTTATTTTGGCAAAAAGCTAAAAATTAGACATTTTGTATGCTAGGAACAACAAAAACAAAAGTATGGTACTGAGGGTGTATGTAATATGTGTAAAGGGTAGTGTGCAACTTCACCTTATTGAAGAGACAAATATGTTTTGAAAAGGAGCAGCAAATCAAGTTGGAAAGCAAGGTTGGGATCTCAAGAAAAACTATCAAAGCCATACGTGATTATTTGAATGCAGTGGCAAGTAAGCAGGAGGAATACGATTGCACTAATTAGTAGAGTTGGAATTATTGACTTTAAATCATAGTATTATTTAAGCATCTATGTATTTTTAAAAACACCAACTAGTTATATGCTTCTGTATGTAAACCATATGTGTCCATGCTGTTAAACGTTAAGCCACTGACAATACTAAATTGCATGCTATTTAGTAAAAAATACCAAATTAAATATATTTTATGAAATGATATTTTTCTAATTAAAATATTTAGATAAAATAAGCTCATGAAGCATTGTCAAAACCAAACACTGCACTGATTAACAAATGTGCTAATTTTACTAGTGCCTGTGAGTAAATGAATACCTTTGAATTTCTACTTTTTTATTTTCCATTTCATAGCAGAAACCTAGACTTAACTAAGGTACTTCCTTTTTTTTTTTTTTGGAGGGCAATTGGGGTTAAGTGACTTGCCCAAAGTCACATGGCTAGTAAGTGTGTCAGGTGTCTGAAGCCGAATTTGAACTCAGGTCCTCTTGACTCCAGGGCCGGTGCTCTATTCACTGGGCCACATAGCCGCCCCTGGTACTTCCTTTTTTTTTAATCTGCATATAATTAAGACAAAGAGACTTAATGAAATTATAAATGATTATCTATTACATTAGACATAAACAGGATTCTAATGTCTTGGAAGCAGTTTTGTTTACTGGAATGAACAAAGGTCTAGGAGTTGAGACCTGGGCTCTAGATTTCACACTGTTATTAACTTAGCTACAAAACCTAGGGTGAAGTCGTTTAACCACTCTGTACCTTAGTTTCCTTCCTCTATAAATTGAATGGCAGGATTAGATGATACTGTTTTTGTTTGTATTCAAATAAAATGTGCTCTTTTGACAATTATAGATCTGTCCCATGCATTTTCTGCATATTAATTTTTTTGAATTTTTATATTCTTCTCAGTGTTTTAATGGAAATTAACTTTCAGAGTGTAGAGTAATGCTTGTGGAAATACTGTCAAGCATTTTTATACATATATATGTGTGTGGGGAAAGAGAGAGAAATGTGTGTTTTATTTCCATGGTGATTATCATAATTATATGCCTCAATTCATGATACAGTACCTCTCCAGGAAAAAAAATTAACTTCCTTGTTTTGAATTATAATTGTTCTGTCTAAGAGTAAATATATACAATTGTCTTTTAATGGTCCTGAGAATGCAGACTTAATAAACTATGATACTCTGGAGGTTCTTGTTTAGTTAGATTGGATAACCTTTAAGGTTCCTTCCAACATTTACATTTTATGGTTTTTGTTTTTTCCTCTTAATAGTATTTAATTTTTTTCCAATTACATGTAAATATAATTTTAATCATTCACCTTTGTAAGATTCTGAGTTCCAAATTTTTTCTCCTCTCCTTCTCCATGCTCCTCCGCAAAGATTGCAAGCAGTCTGATATAGGCTATACATGTATAATCATATTAAATATATTTCCACCTTAGTCATGTGGAACAAAAGGGGAAAAAATACTATGCTTCAGTCTGCATTCAGACTCCATAGTTCGTTCTCTGGATATGGATAGCATTTTCCATCATGGGTCTTTTGGAATTGTTTTAGATCATTGTATTGCTGAGAAGAGTTAGGTCTATCAAAGTTGATCATTGCATAGTATTGCTGTTACCATGTAAAGTGTTCTCCTAGTTATGCTCACTTCACTCAGCAACATTGGCAGCTCAACTGTTTTAGTCATGTAATGTTTCTTTCTCTCAATGGATAGCTAGTTAGATTTAAGGGTTGTTGTACCTGACAGCTGAATTTTGTAATTAATGAAATTAATCATGTTTCAGGAACATTTACGGTACAATTCTATGATGGAGTTATTCGATGTTTAAAAAGAATGCACATTAAAGCCATGCCAGAGGATGCCAAAGGGCAGGTAAGAATGTTCACTATTCCTTGTTAAATCATTTTTGTCTGTTGAGGACTAAAAAGGCATTCATGAATGGTGACCTATAGCTATTTATTTTTAAAGAATAAACTAATTGTAGGGTTATGTGCTGATAACCCCAAATAGCAGCACGTAAGTGAGGTCTTGAATGTCACAGAAATTATACACATGATATTTGCTTCTTTGGTTTTAGACCTGCTAAAGTTATAGGTCACTAGTTTCTGTTCCAGGTGAAATCCCAGCATCCACTAAGCTGGTGTTGTCCTATCGACCCAGCTGGAGCGTGGAACCAGTCTGTGGGAAGTCAGGTAAGTGCCTCTTTTTACAGTATATAGTGTGGCTTTGAAAGTTATTTTTTACTATAAAATTTTATATTGAGTTTTCTTTTTATCCTCTCTCCCTACCCCAAGTCATACTAATGTAGCTTTCTTAAAAGGCGCTTACCTGACCCTCTGTAGGCTGTTTTCTCTTAGGTTACTGTATCTGATACAATATGATCAATTTAGTTAATACTTTGTTACAATTCAGAGAAAGAATGAATATTAAGCATTCATAAGAGAATTTGGGGTGTGATTTAAAATCACTTATGCATTTGTTAAATACACTTCTTGAAATCCTGGAAAAAAAAGGTGCCAGTAGAAGATTAAAATAATAATTTTTATATTCTGCTGTTATTTGGGATTTTCAGCACCTGGACCTACAATTAAGCACTAGAAAGTAATTTAAAAAGTTTTAAATTTGGAAATTTGGTAAAATAGTCTTTTAGGGGATCAGAGATTGCATAGTCTAATATTTCTTTGTACTGGGTAGAAAGTCATAGTTTTTGTAACAGACTATCTGCAAGGACACTGAAAAATAATTGTGTCAGTTTATTGGCATTTCTTAGTAAATTTAATCAGCTAAAGATTTTCTCTTAAAATTTCTTCTAAATTGTTTTCTTGGCAAGGAAATTATAGAAATTATTTTTTAAGCAGCTAGATATTTTTTTACTATTGTGAAATGGAATAAACAGCTCCCACTAGCAGATTTTCCCTTGCTACAAATGCAGAACTTAGTAATTTAAAGGGCATATTTAGAAGTTCTTTTCAGATGGAACCACTGGTACATTTATATGTGTACACAAAATGTTTTTGAAAAATTATTTAGAATTTTATTATTTCAGAAATATTATGACTTCTTGGATTTTTGCATGGAAAAATGTAATGTAGGAATGGGAAAATACCTTGACACTTGTATATTTAATTTGTGAAACAAGGCTCATTATTGATTTAAACCATTTTAAAAATAAAATTTTATTATCCTGATTAGTCATATGCCCCGAAAAGACAATAATAATAATAAGTGACGTTAGAGGTTTTTAGGCAACTTGCCATAATGACTCAAAATATAAATAATTTTAGAATTGCTGGTTGCATATATTAGTGTATTTAAAAATCAATTTAAAAATTAACTTTAACACTTTGTATTTACATCATATATTACATGTTAAAGTTAAATCTGTTATAAGAATTTTGCAACTTCATAGGACAAGTTGTTTGGGAGGAAAGTTGGATATTAGCCTCTTTTCTTCAGTTCTAAATTTTTTTGCGTGATTTTTCATTACATGTGCAAGGAAGTATTTTTGAATAAAATATTTTATCCAGTACTTTGATTTCATGCATGTATTTTTCTGATGTCTTCACAAGTTAACAAGGGGTGAGGCATGCCCGTTTTGAGATTAGGAAGTTTTATAGTGGTTGTATAGGCACCGGGAATTTAAATCTTGAACTTGGTGTTTTCTAGATTTTGATTGGTTCTTTATAAAGAACTAATAAGTTACTTTAAATGATAAAGCTATTGTACAAAAATAACAGTGCCCTCCTGAAATGTTCATGTTATACTCTTTCAACAAGCCTCAGGGTAAACAAGAAACAAAAAACAAGAAACTTTCAGTGAAGTTTGAAAAATTCTATTTTTGTGATACCCTTGAAACTAATTCTTTGATCTGATTAGGGAAAAGTCTACTATTAAGTTAAGTAACTTCAAAACATTTCTCTAGGAAATAGGAAGTTAGGGAACTTCACATGTCAATTGGCCAAATTTACATATGGAAATTGTTGAAGTAAAATAATAGGAATGTGAAGTTCTTTGGGGGGAGGAAGAGAAACTTATTTATGTGAAAACTAATTTATGTGAAAAAATGATAACTAGAGGGAGGAGCACAGCACTTCTCTTGACTGTCATCACTCCTGACCTGGACCAGAAAAAAAGTGTAGCAACTCCCTCAGGCTTGTTGTGAGGATCAAGTGAGTAGATTTTTGTGAAGTACTTAGCACAATGCCTAGCATATGGTCGGTGCTGTGTAAATGTCAGCCATCATCATTAATTGTGGAGGTAAGTTTGAACCATAATGCTTTTTGTCTTTGGGCTCTGTGAGTCTGTCTTCAGAGCAAGGTAGTAAAGGAGTTCTTTTACTTTTTTTTCTTAACTTGTTTACCTAAAGAGGACATGACAGCTATCTCTAATTCAGTTAAATATTAGTATTTCGGGGGCGGCTAGGTAGCATAGTGAGTAGAGCCGGCCCTAGAGTCAAGAGGACCTGAGTTCAAATCCAGCCTCAGACACTTAACACAAGAACTAGCCATATGACCTTGGGCAAGTCATTTAACACCAACTGCCCTCCAAAAAGCAAAAAAAAAAAATATATATATATATATATTTTAGTATTTTTGAAGATCAGTTCAATTCAACAAATATTAAGTACCCACTATACAAGTCGCTCCATGCTGGAGGTACAAAACCAAAAATAATCCTTGCCCTCTAGGAGTTTGCACTCTACTGGACTGGAAGGATATCATGTGTAAACAAATAGATAAACAGAGTGATGCAAAATGATATCAAGAGGGAGAGAACATTAACTAACTGGAGAATCAGGAGATGATGCCCAAGATATGTTGGGAAGGAAGCACAGGATTCTAAGAAGCCCAAGAAAATGAAAGAGGATGTTCTAGAACTGGGGACCCAGCTATGCAAAAGTCCAGAAGTGTGCGGGGTGGGGCAGTGTCTTCAGAAAAGAGATAGTAGACAATTTTAACTGGACGGTAAGCACATTCAAGGGAGTACTGTAATATGAAATAATTTTGGAAAGGTATGTGAAATCTCGACTGTGGAATACTTTAAGTGTTGCCTTTCTAAGAAGCACCTCTTACATTCTAGATGCCTCAGGATATCACAGACAACCCTTTGAGACCCTAAAACCAACAGATCATTTTGCAATAATGAGAATGTACAATAACCAAACTTCTCCTTCTTGGTTGAGAGTTCTTGCTCTAGCATAAATAATTTAACCAACCTACTGAGACCAGACATATTCTTCCTCTTTGCCTAGTTCTTTGTACTTCACTCCTCAACCCCATTTGTATTTTGCTAGATCTTCCCTTAGGATGGTTATTCTGTATGCTTTCAAATTGCTAGTAAGAGAAAATACAGTTCTGTAGGGAAAGGCATTGTATAAGCTGTAGTCCTGAAATTAAGTAAAGAAAACTGAATAGACAAACTGATGAAACCAGAGATATTTGGTGGAATAATAAGGTTGTTAAAAACCACAGAATAGTTAAACACTTATAATTCACCAATAAGATCAGTGCCAGCCTTAACCCATATTCACAACAAAGGATCAAGGTAATACATCTAGTTGCTTCTAGTACATGAAGGAAAATAATTGTACTAATAGCTGGTGTTTATGTAGCCCTTTATTCATGTTCTACTTGATTCTCATAAATACTCTGTAAGTTAAGGAGTACAACTTTCTTTGAGTGGGAAATTTCATTTCTTGTACTTAATTGTCCAGTGCCAAGCACAATACTTGACTCCAAAATAGTTGCCGATTGATCCCACTTTTACAGATAAGACACTGAGACCGAGAGTTTCTCTGATTTGCCTACAATAAAATAGTTGTAAGAGGTGGGATTCAAACCCATGTCTTCTTCTGTTGCAGTGCTTTTTCTTTTATATGATTTTTGTTGTTGTTCAGTTGTTTCAGTATTGTCCAACTCACCATAACCCTTTTTGGGATTTTCTTGGCTAAGATACTGGAGTGGTTTGCCATTTACTTCTCCAGCTCATTTACAGATGAGGAAACTGAGGTAAACGGGGTTAAATGACTTACCCAGACTCATAGAGCTGGTAAGTGGCTGAAGTCAGATTTGAATTCAGGAAGATAAGTTGTCCTGACTTCAGGCCCAGCACTCTATCCATTGTGTTACCTAGATGCCCATATTTATATGCTCACTTTTTAAATATGATGCTGCTGCTCAAAGAGAAAAGAATAATAATAATAATTTTGACAGTCTAAGATTTTAAAGAGCACACAGGTTCTTCTTGACCATCTGATTTAACAAGTTTAAAGTCTCTGTCTCATTAGTTGCACTTTTCTTCCAGGCTCTCAAAGAGGTGAGTAGGTGGAAGGGATTTTTTTTTTTAGCTCAAAGCCCACATGTCTTGATCAGTTTCTCATAGAGATAGAACATTTAGAATCAAAAGAGACCTTAGAAATAATGTGGCCCAACCCCCTTGTTTTGATAGGTGAAGAAATTAAGACCTTGTACTTCCTACAGCTGTGCTATAACTTTTAAATTATTTGGCCATTTATTCTGGAGAAGCAAGGTTCAAATTAATTTTTAGAAAATCTTAGCATATTCTTGAGGAAGAATGACTCCCTCTTTCTCTTCTGCTTTTCTCTCTTCTGCCCAAATATCTCTGGTTTCATTAGCTTGTCTACTCAGTCTCTGAAAATGTCTTCCCTAAGCCCTAGGTATTGGTTATTGAGAGACGTCTGTCTCTGTTAAGTTTTCTATCCTAGTTTTCTATCACCTCATCATTCTCTACTATGTCTCCCCAAACCGTTTACCGGACAAATCCTATATGTTAACTATTTCTTAATCTTGCTTCTCCACCGTTGTTTACTGTGTTGTCAAAATGAAATTGTCAATTCTGTTCTGGAGGCCAAAACTTTTGGGATACTTTTCATGACATTTGGTATCTAAACATTTTCTGTCTCTGTGTAGATAGATAGACAGTTTAGATGTCCTTCAAGATGGTCTGTACATCTTCCTTAGTAATATAAACCAGAACCAGATATTACTGCAGATAATTCTGAATATGTTTTAGAGTAATTGTCTCAGTTTTTTACTTAAAATATTTCTAAGCTAGGGTCAACTAGATGGTGCAATGGATAGAGCTAGACCCTGAGTCAGGAGTTCAGATCCAGCTTCTGACACTTTTGTGTTTTGTGACCCTGGATTAAGTCACTTAGCCCTGTTTGTCTCAGTTTCCTCATCTGAAAAATGAGCTGGAGAAGGAAATGGCAAACCATTCCAATATCTTTGCCAAGAAAACCCCAAAATCGTGTCTCAAAGAGTTGGACTTGTCTGAAATGACTGAACAACAACAACATATTTCTAAGTATGCATCCTATTTTTGAGATGTGCTTTTAAGCTAGTGTATTGCATTGTTGTATCTAGCACACTGTCTGACACATAGTAGATACTTAGTAAATGCTGGTTGACTCACTGACTAACTCATTTTCAGGCTTGTTCATGATCCTTTCTGAGAAGTTGGCTACACCCAGTTTGTCAAATGAATAAACAGTTACTTAGCTACATTTTTCTTTATAGCTTACTTTTTCCCTTCTTTTTCTACTGATTAACTTATATACTTGCTTTTGGAAGCCAGCTTCCTCAAAAACATTGTATATCTTAAAACCTCCTCTAGCTCAGCCACTAGCTTAATAAGTGAGAGTTAACAAACTGTTGTTGCTTCTGAGAGCCTACAATTCCAACGTCAAGGAACTTCATGCAGTACTTTTTAACAGTTTGGTTCAGTAGAAAAGATACTGTATTTATGGGGAGAAAAAAATCTGAGTTCAAATCCCACTTCTTTTACTCATTTCCTGAGTGATCTTGAGCATATCCCTTTGCCTTTCTTGCTTCAGTTCCTTATCCATAAGATGAGGGGGCTGGGCTAGACGGTTTCTCAGGTCCAACTTTAAATGTGTAGTCCTATGATCTAGACCAGGGGTGAGGAACCTTTGACCTCAAGGCCACATGTGACTCTCTAAGTCCTCAAGTGCAGCCCTTTGACTGAATCCAAACTTCATAGAACAAATCCCCTTAATAAAAAGATTTGTTCGATAAAACTCGAACTTAGTCAAAAGGCTGCACCCAAGGACCTAGAAGACCATATTTGGCCTTGAGGCCACAAATTCTCCATCCCTAAATTCTAGACTATTCTTCTCTTTCTCATCTACATGATTAATTTATGGACTGCAGCTCATTGTCCATATGTACTATCTATCCAAAATATATATACTGATGGACTAACTCAATGGATTGCCCATCTAGCTGCCTGGCATAGTTTAGGCAATAGACATTTTTCATCCATTTGATTTGGATTGTTAGGCTGGTCTCTCTTGAATAGTCATTAATTTTATGGAGGGGGTTCTATTTTATTCTGAAGCTTAATGAAATCAGTACAGTGTTAGATGCGGACAATAACATGTGAAGGACTTTATCAAGCAGAGGAAACCCCTCTTTTTCCCCCTTTTTTTCTAAGTCTTATTTAACATTTTATTTTTTCTCAATTAAATGTAAAAAACAATTTTAATATTCCTTTTTGTTTTTCCAATTTTGAGTTCCAAATTCTCTCCATCCCTCCCTCCTTCAATTGAGAAGGAAAAGCAATCTGACATGGGTTATATATTTTTAGTCATGCAAAACACATTTCCTTGTAAGTCATTCTGCGGAAGAAAGCAAAACTAAAAAACTGTACCCAAATAAAGAAAGAAAAGAAAAAATATCTTGGGGATGGCGCAGTAAAAAGAGCACTGGCCCTTGGAGTCAGGAGGACTTGAGTTCAAATCCAGCCTCAGATACTTGACACACTAGCTGTGTGACTTTGGGCAAGTCACTTAACTCCAATTGCCCTCCAAAATCCCTCCCCCCCCAAAAAAAAAAAACTTTGATCTGCATTCAGGTTCTACTGTCAGTTCTTTTTCTGGATGTGGACAGTATCTTTCATAAATCTTAGAGAATTGTCTTAGATCATTGTATTCATGAGAATAGCTAAGTTGTTCGTAGTTGATCATCATACAGCATTGCTGTTCCTGTGTACAGTGTTCTCCTGGTTTTGTGTATTTCACTTTGCATCAGTTCATTTAAGTCTTTCCATGTTTTCCTGAGAGCATCCTGCTCATCATTTCTTAAAGCACAGTAGTATTACATCACAATCATATATAACACCTTGCTCAGCTATTCCACAATTGATGGATACCCCCTCAATTTTCAATTCTTCACCACCACTAAAAAAGCTGCTGTAAATATTTTTGTACTAATAGGTCCTTTTCCTTTTTGTTTTTTATCTCTTTGGGATACAGACCTAGTAGTAGTATTGCTTGGTCAAAGGGTATGCATAATTTTGTTGCCCATTGGGTATAGTTCCAAATTACCCTCCAGAATAGCTGAATACAACTTCACCAATGGTACATTAGTGTTTTAATTTTTCCACATCACCTCCAACATTTGTCGTTTTCCTTTTCTGTCGTATTAGTCAGTCTGACAGTGATTTAGAACATTTTTTTTCATATAACTATAGATAGCTTTGTTTACTTTCTCTAAAAACTGCCTTTGACCATTTCTCATTGAGGAATGGCATTTCTATAAATTTAACTCAATTTTCCATATGTTTGAGAAATGAAGTCTTTATTGGAGAATCATTGTAAAAACATTTTTTCACAGTAATGATTATGAACTATGTATTTTTTTATTTGCCTCCATCCTATTTCCCCTGTTTATCCTACTTTTGCTCTCTTTTTACCCTGCCTTTCTCAAAATTGTTTTGCTTTTGACTTTTACCTCCCTTAAACTGCCCTCCCTCATATCAGCTACCCTTCTTCCCCCTTCTCTTTTCCCTTTTCCTACTTTCCTGTATGGCAAGATAGATTTCAACACCCAAATGAATATGTATATTGTTCCCTCTTTGAGCCAATCCAGTGAGAGTAAGTATCATGTATTCCCCTTCCTGTTTCCCCCATTTTTGCCCTCCAGTTTAAAATCTTTTTCAGGCCTCTTTTATGTCAGGTAATTTATCCCATTTTACCTCTCCCTTTCCTCTTCTCCCAGTGCATTCTTCTTTCTCATTCCTTACTTTCCTTTTTTTATATAATCATACCATCACATTCAACTTACACTTCTGCTTTCTATGTATTCTCCTAATTACCCTAATAATGAGAAAGTTTTTAGGAGTTATAAATATAATTTTCCCATGTAGGCATATAGTTTAACCTTATTGAATTCCTTATGATTTCTCTTTCCTGTTTACCTTTTTGTGCTTCCTTTGCATCTTGAATTTGAAAGTCAGATTCCCTATTCAGCTCTTATTTTTTCAGTAGGAATGCTTTAAAGTCTTCTATTTCATTAAATGTCCATTTTTTTCCACTAAAGGATTATACTCAGTTTTACTGGGTAGGTGTTTTCTTGGTTGTAATCCTAGCTCTTTTGCCCTCTAAAATGTCATATTCCAAAACCTCTGATCATTTAATGTAGAAGTTGCTAAGTCTTGTTTTATTCTGACTGTGAATTATTTCTTTTGAATTATTTCTTTTTTGCCACTTGCAGTATTTTTTCCTTGATCTGGGAGGTCTGGAATTTGGTTATAATATTTCTGGGAGTTTTCAGGGTTCTAGAATATGAAGGAAGTTTTCCTTGGTAATTTCTTAAAAGATGGTGTCTAGGCTCTTTTTTTTTTATCATGACTTTCAGGAAGTCCAATAATTCTTAAATTATCTCTCATGGATATATTTTCCAGGTCAGTTGTTTTTCCAATGAGATATTTCACATTTTCTTTTGATTTCTTTCCTTCTTTTGATTTTTGATTGTTTCTTTATGTCTCATAAGTCATTAGCTTCCACTTGTCCATTTCTAACTTTTAAGGAATTATTTTCTTCAGTAAGCTTTTATGCTTTCTTTTCCATTTGGCCAGTTCTACTTTTTAAGGAGTTCTCTTCGATGAATTTTTGTACATCTTTTTCCATTTGGACAATCCTCTATTATTCTTCTCTTCATTGGGTTTTTGTACCTCTTTTACCCTTTTGGACTATTCTGTGTGTATAATGATATGCTGTTGCTTCATCAGCTGCAATTAATTCATGGAAGCTTTTTAGCTTAGGCTGTTGAAAGGCAAAATGAGCAATTGTCCAGTGAAATGATGTTTCCTTTTGTCCTTGAGATCAAGATGATATCTTTCTAGGAAGAACTTCTGAGCTATATTTCTGTTTAGTTGAAAATTCATCATGTCTTCTGTTTTCATTTGTAAGTGGGATTGTCAAAATTGATATGGTTTAGCTACTTTGTTAATATGTTGACATACTGGTTTTTGGACAAGGCTTTCACATCATAATTGATTTTCTTTTCCTTTTGCCTATGATTTCATTAGTGTGTATTAACACCTGATATGGAAACTTTATATCAATCAGCAATTCATTTATAGCTTACAGATTCAAGAGAGTTTCCTAGACCACTGAAAGGTAAAAACATGAAATGTCCAGTGTCATGCAGGTACAGGACTTAACAGGGGTCTCCCGAAATCCATAGATGGTTCTCTGTCCTCTATTTCACAAGATCTTTCCTACATTTATAGTACCATCAGTTAAGTGTTTATTGGTAGACTTAAGATCTTGTTATTCTAAACACCCTCTACCTTCTCTTTGGCCACTCCATGATGATCAGTGAAGAATAGAAGAGGGCTGTCCAGGCCTAATGTCCCTTTCATATTTTTCCACTGGATGCATTGTCCAAAGGATTTGTCTTCTAGTGACCAGCCTACTCTTGATGAGGCTCTCCATACTTGGCTAGACTAGACAATGGACATCCTGTGTACTTTTCCCTTTCTATCACAGATTCTCCTAAAACTTACACTTTACAGGCATAGTCTTTGAGAACTCAGGGTCTTTTTCATTCCACTAAGAAACATCAGGTAGGATTTTTGTGAAGGATCTGAGTTTAAAAATCCTTAAGTTTTGTTTCTGATGTCACTTCTTTGTCTGCATATTACCTGCAGAACCATTCATTTTCACCTCCACTTATCCTTTGTTAAACTTCTTTAATTAGTGAATTTGAGCAATATATGCTTAGCAGCAAAAATTGGTCATCTGTGGAAGAGGAAATGGATTAGTATTATTTAGTGAAAAGTACCTTTGTAACTGTCTTGCAGTCATAGAAGAATTTGGTGATCTAGTTTGGCAGTTGGGTCTTCAAACTAAATTTATCATGTAATTTCTATAACCATTGAGCTAAATATCTCATCCTATTAACATTCTTCCTCATTTCTCAACTGTCTTACTTTTTCTACTTTAAACTGCTTATAGGTTTTGTTATTACTTTCATTTCAAATCACTCCTTCCCTCACCTAGAGATCTATTGCTTATAACAAAGATAAGAAAAAAAAAGTAGTTCAGGAAAGCTAATCAACATATCAGGCAAATCCAACATTCCATATAGTGTTCCATCCCTAAAGTCCCTGATGTCTGCAAAAAAGGGGACAGAGGTGCATTTCCTATTTTTTCTTTAGAGCCAAGCTCATTATAATTGTATAACAATCAGTTTCAGGGTTTTCCCCCCCTTTTTCCTTATCATTTTTTGTTGAAGTATTTGCATATATTGTTTTCTTGGTTCTGTTTATTTTACTTTGCTTTTGTGATCATATTCATAATTTCTTGCAGTGTAATAATATTTCATTACTTCCATGTGCCAATATTTGTTTAGCCATTTTCAGTCAATGAGCAGCTACTTTCTTTCTTGTTCAGGACAAAAAGTGATGCTATTTGTTTTTCTGGGATGTTTCTGCCTTTATAAAACCTCCTTGCAATATGGACTTATAAATGGGATATCTTGGTCAAAGGGCACAGTTATTTTAGTCACTTAGTATGAATCTCAATGACTTTCCAGAATGGTTAGAGCCATTCATACTTCCATCAGTAGTGAATTAGGGTGCCTGTTTCCCTGCAATTCCAGCAACATTATCTTATTGTGTCATCTCTAAGAATTTGCTAGGTATGAGGTGAATTTTGAAAGGTTTTCTCATTTTCATTTCTCTTATTTCTAGTAATTTGAAGCAGTCCTTTCTATAGTTGCTAATAATTTTCAGTTCTTCATTTAAGAACTACTTGCTATCTTTTGATCATTTATCCACTAGTAACCTACCGTCTTTCTAAAATGTTAGCTTATAGAATATGGTGTTATGATCTATAGTATAGTTTTTAATAGAAAAATCGCAAACTAATTAAAAATCAAATATGCCAGCAATCATCTTATATTATGTTCCATTAGACCCACTCTAATTGTGAAAAAGTATATTTTCTTGGGAAGAGAGATAGAATTCTATAGAAATGCATTTCATTTTTCTTTGAAATAAAAACATAAGTGTTGCTTCCTCTTTTCCCCTTTGCATGAATTAAACTAGGATTCTAGTATAGAGTCGTAGCATATTTATAGCTGCAAGGTACCTCAGAGATCATCTGGAGCATTCTCCTCCTTTTACATATGAGAACACCGAGGCTCAGAATGGTTAAATGATTTATCCAAGGTCATGTTAGTAAGTAGCAGGAACAGGATTCAGATGCAGATCATCTAATTACAGATCCATTGTTCTTTCTTTACTGAGTTCATTCTGTACAGTGGAAATGAAACCCAGCACAAAAGCACCTTGCTACTTTTCCAATTTGTCATGAAATTCATAATACTTTGATTTAGATTTCTTGGAGTATATCAGATTATATTTTTGTTGAAGTCTTAAGTAATCTGAAGGCTTAAAGTAACCCAGGACTTGATATTTTTCCAGTTTATGAATGATTATACTGTCAACTTAATAGGGAATTAAAAGGAAGACCTAAAATCCCCCACTTTGGTAATATTGTCAAAATATATTTCAACAGATATTTTGTAATTTTTCTTTAAAATTGCTTTAGTTCATAAAAATGCTTGCTTTTTCTTGAATAATTTTAAATATTTTACATATTTTTGTTTTTCTTTTTTTGGAGGATTGGATAGCTTTAGTCAAAGCAGCTGCTGCTGCAGCAGCCAAGAACAAAACAGGGAGTAAGCCTCGAACCAGTGCAAACAGCAATAAAGATAAAGAAGAAAGAAAATGGTTTAAAATATCTTCAAAGAAGGAAGAAACATCAACCTCTACAGCCATACAAGAAGTTGAGAAAAAGGAAGAACTGCCAACATCAAGTGAAACTTTTGGTACAAAAGAATTCTCATGTTTACTCTTTCTTTGGTGATAAATTCAGATTGTGTACTTTGTTCACCAAGAATTGTGTACAGCAAGGTATTGCATTAGGCTCTTTTTTTTTCCCTGCACACCATGATTATTAACTTATATGGCCTATATATCAATATTCTCTGGTTGACAGCTATCCCCTTACCAAGTACATATCCTAAGTAACTTGTAGATCAGTGGTGTCCAACTCAAGTAGAGGTCACTAAATTGTATATAAGAATCCCTATGGCTGTATGTTGACACAGAAAACCACATATTAACATCTGTATTCTATTGTATTTTTGCTTTATTTTCTATTTCCCGATTACATTTTAATCAGGAATGTTGCTAGCCACATTTGGGGACTGCAAACTTGACACTCTTTTATAGACTGTAATGTTCTTGGTAAATACATAGCAGTTCCTGTGTAAGGAGATATAAAAATAATTTTCTGCATAGCCATCTGATGTGGACAGGCAGTTTTTCTATGATTTTCTTGGCCGAAAAATCAATTTCTCATTAACATTTTATTAATAATATATATAGCATATACTAATGATTATTTTTACCATAATTTTGAAGCATATAAGTGTAATTCTTTTTGTGCCAGCTTTTTTGGTTGCGAATTTTGGCTAGTCAAAGTAATTCAGATAACCAAGATGATCTAAAATTAGGATTCTCTCTTTTCCTATATGAGGAATGAATATTGGATTCAGGCATGTGCCATGTTCTGGTCAGTCTGGACAGGATTGGGTATACTATCAGAAAAGTCCTGATGCCTTTTGTTTTTACCTCCTCAAGATTTGAAATTTATGTACAAAATGTTCTTTTTGTATTGTCATTAAAAAGATGAGATGTTTGTGTGCTTTAATTTTAAATTTACTGATAAACTCATATATGTGTATTTCATTAATAGTAGGACTCCACGTAGAGACTGTTCCAAAGATGGTCTTTCCACAGCCAGAGAGCGCATTATCACACAAGAGGAAAAGTAATCAAGGCAACTCTTTTCAGGCAAAGAGAGCTCGTCTTAACAAGATTACTGGTAAACTGTGATGACTTTTTTTTTTGGCTGGGTTTGACAATGGAGGGAATCAAAGCTTTCTTGTAGCTACAGCTTATTTTTTCAGCAATAATTCATATAAAATTTTAACCTGTTTTTGTATGGACAGGGCACTTAGGTAATTGATAAAATCCAGTTCTATAGTGCTCCCCCCCACGCCCCTGCCAATCTTTGTTAAGCCCCTGTCACTCTGTCATATTTTTCTTCTGTAAAATAAGAAAACTAGCACCTACCTCACAGGGATGTTGTGAGGGTCATAGAGGTTAAATTTTATAAAATGTTGTGATATTCTTTAATCAACTCAAAAGTAAGAATAATTTTCACTGTTAGAAATGCACTACTTTTCCTGTAGACCTCTATGGACTTATTTATTGTGATTTTTTTTAAGAGATGTGAATGTTTTTTTTCAAATGCTTTATTAACTTCTGATTTACATCATTCGTTTCTGCCAGATTTTGAGTTACAAATTTTCTCCCCATTTTTCCCCTACCCATCGCTCCAAAATAGCAGCCCCACAGGATATCCCCTCCTCCAATCTACTCTCTCCCATATTTTCTCCCATACCCCTTTCGACTTTTCCAGTGGATCTCCATGCCCCAGTGCCTGTATATCTTATTTCCCAATTACATGTAAAATAGTATTAATAATAGTGTGTGTATATATATATATACACACATAAATATGTGTATATATATTTGAGTATTTGATTTTAAAACTTTGAATTCCAGATTCATTCCCTTCCTCCCTTGTCACCCACCCTTACTGCGAAGATAAGCAGTTCAGTATAGGTTGTACATATGTGGCTAATGCAAAACTATAACATAATAGATATATTGTAAAAGACTGACTGTATTTCCCTCCCTCCTATCCCACCTCCCACTTGTTCTATTCTCTACTTTGATCCTGTCCCTTTTCAAAAGTGGGTGCTTCCAACTTCCCTCCCCCTCAGCCTGCCCTCCCTTCCATCATCCCCCCTCTCATCCCCTTCCCTCCCACTCTCCTGGAGGGTGAGATACCCTATTTAGTGTGTATTTCATTCCCTCCTCAAGCCAAATTCAATGGGAATAAAGTTGACCCATTCCCTTTTGCTTTCCTATTCTTCCCCTCCATTGTAACCATTTTCCCTTGCCTCTTCTATATGAGATAGTTTACCCCATTCTGTCTCTCCCCATCTCCTCTCATTATATTCCTCTCTCATCTCTTAATTTCACCTTTTAAGTATCATCCCTCCCTGTTGAATTGGTCCTGTGCCCTCTATCTATGTCTACCTGTAAACATATATACACACATTTACATATATTTTCATATGCCCATATAACCTCCTGTAGAGACATATATATATTTCTATTCACTTCAACTAGTGAGAAAAGTTTCATAAGTTACAATTATTGTTTTTCCATGTAGGAATGTTAATGGTTCAACTTTGATAAGTTCCTTATGATTTCTTTTCCCTATTTACCTTCTCATGCTTTTCGTGCTTCTTGTATCTGAATGTCAGATTTTCTATTCAACTCTGGTTTTTTCAGCAAAAATGCTTGAAAGTCCTCTATTCCACTGAATGACCATATTTTCCCCTGAAACATGATACTCAGTTTTGCTGGGTAGGTGACCCTTGGTTTTAATCCCAGCTCTTTTGACCTCTGGAATATCATATTCCAAGCCCTTCGATCCCTCAGTGTAGAAGCTGCCAGATCCTGGGTTATCCTGATTGCACCACAATATTCAAATTGTTTCTTCCTGGCTGTTTGTAATATTCTCTCCTTAATCTGGGAATTCTGGAACCTGGCTATAATATTCCTAGGAGTTCTCTTTTTGGGATCTTTTTCAGGAGGTGATTGTTGGATTCTTTCAACCTCTATTTTGCCTTTTGGTTCTAAAACATAAGGGCAGTTTTCTTTGAGAACTTCCTGGAGGATGTTTTCTAGGTTCTTACTTTGATCATGGCTTTCAGGTAGTCCAATAATTTCTAAATTATCTCTCCTGGATTTATTTTCCAGGTCAGTGGTTTTTCCCATGAGATATTTCACATTGCCTTCTATTCTTTCATTTGTTTGGATCTGTTTCTCATGAAGTCATTAGCTTCCATTTGCTCCAATCTAATTCTGAAGGAATGATTCTCCTCAGTGATCTTTTGAGATTCTTTTTCCATCTGCCAAATTTGGCTTTTTAAGGCATTCTTCTCCTCATTGCCTTTTTGGACCTCTTTTGCCATTTGAGTTAGTCTGTTTTTTAAGGTATTATTTTCCTCAGCCAGGTTGTTGACTCTCATTTTGTAATTTTCTTGCATTGTTCTCATTTCTCTTCCCAATTTTTCCTCCACTTCTTTTATCTGCTTCTTAAGGTTCTCTATGGCCTGTAACCAGCTCGTATTTTCCTTTGAAGCTTTTGGTGCAGGAGTTCTAACTTCACTGTCTTCCTCCTGTTCCATGCTTTGATCCTTTTTGTCCCCAAAGTAGGAGTGTAATGTTGGAATCTTTTGTCTGCTTTGTTTCCTTTGCCTGGTCATGTTGCCCCTCAGTCAGTTGACCCCTGGGCTTTTTGCCACAGTAGGACTCTGCCACCAGACAGGGGAGCTTTCATCCCAAACTCTGGGGTTTTCTCGGCTGCCGGAGGTATTAGATGGGTGCCGTCTCTGAGATCTCCACAAGCTCTGGCAAGCTGGATGCACACCCCAGGACCTTCACCCTAGACTGCAATCCAGATCCAAGAAGATTAAAGCAAGAGTGATTACCCCTCAGACTGGTGCTTGGTCCCCCTACACTCGGCAGGCCAGGAGCTGAAGCTTCCACTTGGCGCTGGCTGGCTGTGCAGGGCGCCTCAATGGCTTCTCGCCTCGGGGGCAAAAGCCTTGCACTCCCACTTACTGGGTCCCAAAGTCCATATTGCACTGACCTCTCACTTTGTCCTTCGCATCTATGTGTTGATAAATCTGGAAATGGCCACAGCTGCTGCTGATCTGGAATCCCTGTGGCCGGTGGCTGGTCAGGCCGACCCTGGGGCTAAAGCCTTGTTGTGGGGCTGGGTTTGGCTCCCAGAGCACTGCACTGGCCGATTCCTCCCGGCCTGCCAGGCTGTCCTCAGCGGGAGGTTAGCTTTTCTTGTCATTTTGTGGGTTCTGCAGCTCCAAAGTTTGTTTAGAGTCCCCTTTGTACGTGGATTGGGGAAGGTGGGAGCAGTGGGGAGGTCCTGCTTCTACTCTGCCATCTTGACTCTGCCCCCAAGATGTGAATTTTTTAAAGAAATTATTCTTTCTTCAGTCTAGTAGATTTTTAAGATTCTATCACATCTCATTGGAAAAATAAAATTTTGTTTCTAAATAATTATTTTATCAGCTCTTTAGATAATAGAGATCCATTAATATTTATTTTTACTTAACAAAATGATGTACAGTAATTCACCCCTGGTATTGAAGTTTATTTCATTACCATTTCCAGTTAATAAATTGTATAACAATATTACTGTCTATATCTGCTTTAGAGCTCTTAAAAAAAGTAATTTCACTGAATATAAATATTTTTATTTTTAATAATTGGAGGCCACTAATCTTATTTTGAGCTTTAGATAGGTTTTCATTATCTAAAATTTAAAACTATTAATCTTTTTATTTTAAAAAAACATTTGATTTCACTTAATAGAATTCTTGACTTGGTGTTGGAGGGTAAAACTGTTGTATGTGGTCATATCCTTCATGAGGTTACATTACTAATCCACATTTCTCATTAATGTCTTAATGCATCATCACAAATAGACTCATGAAGTTGTGAAATCCCGTTGTGACACTGTTCAGCCATTTACCAATTCATAAAATATTTATGTGAAGCTAATTGTCCACAATTATGCTTTTTTTTTTTTACTAGATACAGTATTTCTCTGGAACCATTTAATAGATATTAGTAAGAGTAAGCTCCTTGATATCAGGAATTGTTTCGTTCTTGTATTTGTATGTAATACTTAACACAATGCCTGCCACAGAATAGGTGCTTAATAAATGCTTTTTACTTGATTTATGCTAAATATCACATGATTCAAATTGCTTAATCTAGTAATTAATATTGCCAAAGTTTTTCATAAGGGCATTAACTCCATTAGACAGTGTGCTGTTTTCTAGTTGAAATTGTTTTTTAGAGTAATTAACATTATACAGTGCTTTTAGATTTACAAATAACTTTACAAAAATTATCTCCTATGCTCATTTTACAGATGTGGACTCTAAGGCAAAAAGTGAATTTTTTTCCTTTTTTTTTTAAAGTGATTTGCCATTGTCACACAGCTAGTAACTGAGACAGGATTTGAACTCATATCTGCCTGACTCCAGGCCCAGTGTTGTATTCACTGAGCCACCAGGAGTAATTAAAGTGAAAAGTAGAATCTACTAGTAAACTTTATTGTAACTTTCATTTAGTGATTTTTCAATTGATTAATAAAAAATATAATTTTATTCTTTACTTATTCATTCTTGTGCCCCTCATTCTCCTTCCCTTTCTTTAGTACTCAGGGGGGAACTTTTTTCTTTCTCTTTTCTTAAAGATAACTGCATCTTTTCCTTTTATTTCTTAAGAGTAAAAAGACTAGTGACTTTGGAGAGAGCCAGATCCTTACCCTTTTTAGGGATTATGGTGGCACTTTCAGCCCCCATCCATTTTTAAGATTTTATAACATTGTATAACATCCTGTGGCAAGAGTGAAACAGAATTGTTCTAACTAGTGATTTAAAGAGAAACAGCTCTGCTGCAGGAGTAGAATTTGGAGAAGATGGAATTTCTGTACTCGAGATAGAGGCCCCACTTTTCTGACATGTTTTTTTACTTGGTTTGATGACTCAGTATACCTTTCCTAGTACCTTACTGGGAATCCATGTGACTCTTTGAAGAAGATACACAAATAGACTGAAATAATAATATAATGACAACTGAACTCATAAGGATATATTAATTGTAAATGGCCTTGAGAACACACTAGTGAGGTAAAAGGCAGTGTGCCTCCCAAGAGGACATGTGGATGGTTCCTTAGTAACAGCCTCTGTTTATTGTGAGAGAAGTGAAGCTACTGTGGTACAACTTCTTTGGTGTCTCTTGGGAACTTTGAGTGGATCAGTAAACCTTTAGCAGCAGCAACAATAGCAGAAAAGCATGAGATATAATACACTGTCAGAATAGTATGAACACTTGACCAGATTCCTCTTTTTACTCAGAAGATTGATTTCTTTAATAATTGTTCTTATGTAGATGCATATATTCATATCCTCATGTTGTAACAATTCTGTGTATAAGAGAAACATATACTTAATGTCTGTGACCCTTTCTTACCACAAAGATTCTTAACCTTTTTTGTATTATAGTCTGTTCTGATACTCTGGTGAAGCCTTTGTACTACCCCTTTTCAGAGTATTGTTTTTAAATACATAAAATGAAATATATGGATCACAAAAAGAAACCAGTTACATTGAAAAACCTTTATCAAAGTATTTTAAAAAGCAAATTCATGTACCTCAGGTTAAAAAGCTGCTTTATGTAGATTAGAGCATGAGTAGGGTTTAAAAATATTGTTCTTTATTTTAATTCAACTAATAGGCATGAGCCTGCTAACTACATTTTTTTACATGTTTTTGACACAGTTCACTGCCATTCCAGATAGATCACAGCTTGTTATAAGTCATAGTATCTGAAATATGCATAATGTTTAAAAATTAAGTGATAGACTCAACTTAAAGATATAGTAGAAAGTCTGCAATTTGTTCTCTGGGGCCAAGTAATTCGTAAATTGTATTTTTATAGATAAGTATATGAATAGGCAAAGAAAGAGGAAAAGCCATAGCAGCATTTGTCATGTATATCCTGTTTCTAAGACTTCATTTAGTAATAAGGCTAGGTAATACTTTAAAAAAATGCCCAAGTCTTAGAACTTCCGGTGATTTTTGTTAGCTTATGAGAGTATTTCTCTTGCGTTAGTGGGACTTATTTCACAAGTTCAGTTAAAGAACATAGAATCATAGCTTTAGGACTAGAAGAGATCTCAGACGTCAGTCCAACTTAATATTTTGCAGAAGAGGAAACTGAGTCCCAAAGAGGTCAATAGACTACCTGCCTTGATACAGGTAACAAGCAGCAGATCCAGGTCTTGAACCCAGGTGCTAGATTCCAAAACCACTAATATCATGTTGAAAAATTCTCCCCAGTCCTAAAAAAGGTGAAAAGGTTTAGGACTGTAGAAGGGATTAAGTGCTTTGAAATCTCAGGATGAAAAATGATGGAATGATTTTAGAATTTTATCATTTTATTCTACTCCTTTCTTAATTACATACTCATAGAGGGTAACTAGAAATATTTTAGCTTGGAAAATTTGTGGATGGGCAGAGCAGGATTTTTGATATGTATTTTTTTGTGTGTATGTCTACATACACACATACATAAGAACATACATATATACATACATGCATAAACTTACACTTGTGTGTGTTTCCAACATAGGGTTATATATTTAGAAAGGGGTTTTAGAGGCCACTGAATCCAACCTTCTAAATACAACAACAGTATGTATATACTCAGAGACAGTACACACACACATATATGTATATGTATGTATATGCACACATATACTAACTGCATATAGTTAGCTGACAGATAAACAAATTTCAGAAAATGATTAATGCTAGCCCCCAAAATAATTACCTCTGAGATACTCTACCTTTTTCTTGGAGGAACAAACATTGATGATGTAATTTATATTCCAAAATTAATTTATTTCTTCCCAGTTAGTACTTACTAACTTATTCTTCAAGAGGATGTCCCATGGTTACTGAAACAGTTTTTAAGAATCAAGAATTATCAGATGAGAAGAATTTGTTAACTACCGATAGACATTGGGCTACTTTTTAGTATAAAAGTGCTGTGTTCTTTCTTCAAGTACCCATTTGTCTTTTGATTCTTCCATTGGCTCCAGTTTACATGGGCTTTATCTTGGGTTATATGTTGTTCGTGTACTCTTTAAAATTTGATCCTTTCATGGTTGAGGCATGAGTCTCTGGCCACAGTTGACTTCCAACATCAAACGTTGATGTGTTTAATTTTTAAGTAACTTTTAAATAAATTGTCTAATTTTTCTTTGTATGATATGTTTTTATTTTTCCTGTACAAGTCCTTAAAATGAAATCCCTCTTTTAAATGACTCTAAATTATGCAATTTCATATTTTATGGTAGAAATTATCTAAATTTCCATTGAAAACTGTTGCAGTACTTTACAAACGGCTTGTCATTTTGTAGTTTCTCAGGATTTACCCACGTGGCTCTAATATTGTATTCACTTTTGTTGCATGTTAAAATAGTCTCTTTTCCTTGGATACCCCTTAAAGATTGCTAAAACCAAATTTATTTGCTATTCTAGTCCTATCAGCTAGACCTTCAAGCATGTTGTATAACAGATTGAATATTTAAAAAGCAAAAACAAAAAATGTGTTTAAGATAGTCTTCAGTGTTTCTTCTAATTCTGACATAGTGTATATTACTGTCTTTCTATAAATTTAAAATAATTGTCCCTTTAAAACTAGAGCTGTAAGATTTATAACAAGGTGGATTTTCTCCACAAACAAGGAATTAGATATTTCTTAATCATTTTACTTTTAATTTTCAATGATTCATTGATTTTTGGTAATACCAGGTAGAGAAAAGTGAAATGAAAGTGATTTTTAGTGATGTTCCATGTTGCATTGTCTCAGTGCAGCATGCCAACAGATATCCAATAGCTATATTAATATGTAACATTAGGACTGAATTTGAAATGAGAATTATTTATTTCCCTTTGTGGTTGGTTTTTAAACTAATCCTGAAATAAGAAAATTAAATAGGTAATTTTACATAATCTTAGGCATGGGAAAATTAAGTAGATTATTCTGTAGAATGTTTTCAGTATCAAATGCAAAAGAGCAGTGGGTGAAATAATATTTTTGTTACAGAGCCATTGCTGTTTGAGAGTTCTGTTTTCTTTTAAATTTGTTGTTGCTGTTGATCGCTAGACATTTAACTAGTTAGTAGTGCTAACTCGTTAGCATTTTTAGTGCCACTGAGAGAAGATAAAGCTTGATATTATTTAATTCTTGAGTGAACTAATGAAATGTAACTCATATAGCAAAGTTATTGGGAATAAAAGTGACATATAAAATAACCTAACATTGCCTTATCTTAATCCATGTTTCATGTATTTTTGGCATATTTTCTTACGACATTATAAATATTTCTAGCTATTCAATCTTAAAGCATGATGGCAGTAATTGTTGTATGGATGGACAGTGCTTTCTTTCATACTGCTTAGGAAGTGTTATAATTGGCTCGCTCTGAAATAGCACTCCAAACTTCGATGATCTTACAGATAGAGTGCAGTTTTAACCAGAGACTGAGATATTCTCTGTCTGAATTGGACAACACAAAAGGTGTCTGCTTTAGAAAAAGACCCTGAACCAAACTTTGCAGTTGGTCATTTAAGACAGGATTTTAATGTTTAGTAAAACTTCAGAATCGTCGTCTTCTAGATGACTCAATCTAGACTCAGATTAGAGAATTAGTGGCATACTTAAGGGAAAAAATAGATACAGTTATATAGTTTATCTTTTGATTTGGAAATGAGAGTTATTGAACTTAACTGCCATTTTCAATTAGTAAGGACTGAAGACTCCTGGAGAGGGTATAGAGAGAGGTTGTGTGATGTTAGGGTTAAGCACTGGGCTTGGAGTCAGGAAGACCTGAAACTTACCATCAACCCTAGGCAAGTTATTCAGCCATTCCGTATCTCAGTTTACTTATATGTAAAATAACAGGGTTGGATTCAGTGGCACCTAAGATCATCTTCCAGCTCAAAATCTAAGATCCAGTGTTGGAAGGAGTATGATATGTATGTAGGAAGTTAAAATTATCATTAATGGGAGATGCATGCCAAAGGAGTCTAGGAAAGGGGCTGTATCTAGCTAAAGCAAAGTGAATTAGAGAATCAAGGCCAGTTTTCAGCCAAATAAAAAGGTTGCTTCCTTTTTATGGACAATTCAAGGAATTTTATTTTTCCTTCTCATTAACTCACTAATGGAGCTAAAGGTGATCTCCAAAGCAACTTAGCATTTCACAGTTTTGTGATTAAGCTTTTGATTCTAGTTCTGTCAATTCTCCATTTTGTTTCTAAATAACCTATGATGATGTTACAAAACTAAAAATTGGAGAAAAAAATGTTGTTTGTGAACATTGATTACTAGTAAGTTTTCTTGTAGGACATACTTTTTTTTTCCAGAAGGTTTTATCAAGAAGAAAAAAAGGCAAAGAAAATAGTGCAAATAGTATGTAATCCTTCAAATTGTAATCCTTCAAATTCTCCCTATTTCATTTCTCCTGATCAAGTCTCAAAAATGCCTATGTTGGTGATAATTAAGCCTTTCAGGCTGTTCCTTCTTAAAAGTTGTCAAAATCTACTGCTTCGTACTGATACAAAGTGTGGGGAAAGGAAAAGATTTTAAAATAAACTAAACTGAGTGAAAGTTAACACTTTTCTAACAAACCGTTTCTGCGATTTTTCTTAAGGTTTGTTGGCATCCAAAGCTGTTGGGGTGGATGGTGCTGAAAAAAAAGAAGACTGCTGCAGTGAAACGGCTCCAATGCTGGAGCAGGTATGAAATGGTAGCCTTTGATTTTTTGCCAGGTTCCTACTGGAGTGAGGCATGGAGATAATAGTGTCCACGTAATTGAAATTGCCCTTTTGTTCAGAAACAGGAATAGGAAACATTGTTTGAAGACATTTCTTTCTCTGCCTTACCCAAGGTATAAAAGTAAAGTACAAAAGTAATTTCAATTTTCGTTAGACTGACATTAAAAATCCCTGTCTCCAAAGAATTGAAAGCCCAGGAGTCAGGCATCCCAGGGTATAATTTTTTAGCTGGAACCATACCTCTCACTGGCTTAGAAAAGGACCCCTCCACAAATACTTTTAATTTGTGATTTAAACAGGGTTGTGGATAACTAATAAAACTTCTTTTCAAAGAAGTTTCTTTTCTATTGTAAGAATTGATGTTAGACTGTGTATGTTTTATGAACTGTTCAATGAGCCATACAATTTTGCTAGGATGTATATTTTAGTAAATACAAAAAAGTTAAGATAGTATTAAGGGTCTTTACTTGACGCTGCCCAATTGAGAATTTTTAAATTAAGGTTGCTAGATTTTGCCTTGGTTCCCTTCAAACTCCCACAATTCCTGTATATAATGAACTGTGCATGCTTTTACATACTCTTAAGGGCTTAATTTCCTAGGCACAGTAAGATTACCAGGACACAGTAATAGCCATAACTCTGAATTTCCTTGGTTCTGCTGTTTTAAAATCTGAGCCTTAATGTAATTTTAATATAGCTTATTTGTATTCATTTAATTTTCTTTATTAGTAGCTTAATAAGGAATATTTTAAAAGGAGTAGCAATTTCCCTTAATAGATACACACTTTAAAAGACAACCCAACTTTAATTGACATCCTATTGGGTTTTTCAGGGTTTTTAAACATCATTTGATGAGGTTGCATTGTTTTGGTGCCTCCGTTGATACTGTATTGAATCAGTGGTCTTTCAAACTGATTGTTCTTTTATGGTCTCTTACTAATTTTCTATAGCTACCACAACGGTTAATTCTTTGCCGTTATGATGTTAGTATATCAACCAAATTTTGTGTGATATTTTTACTGTGTTATGATATTTAACATCCCAGATTTTAAATTACTGTGTATTTTTTATCACTGTTTATACTATTCTCAGTATGCAATAAATCAGGGACATGGTTAGTAAAACATTTCTGGAGGATTCATTACAATGTCAATCTTTTATTATGCAGAACCCCATTGAGGTGAATGTGATTGTACAAATTACCTACACTGTTTATGTTTTAAAATTTAGTGCTGAAAGCAATGCACATTCCATAGACAAGCTACATAAAGTAGCTTTTAGACTAACTCGGCTGTTTACATTTTTATTGTTTACAAAGTAATCTGGGAGGCCTTGCAAGTTTTTGTAACAAGGATGCTCATTTAATTTAACAAAAATTTAAGTTAGATTAGCTTCTTTTAAAAGCATCTAAAAAAGTGGTCAGGCTGTTTCCCCATTTTCCTTATCCAGACTGATTCAAATGGGAAAATGTTTCATAGCTAAACTCATATAACTTTTATCCCAAGTGCCACCCCTAGTGGAAATTAAAATAGCCGAGTTATAAAACCCTTAAATATGAATTTTTATCAGAATAGCTGATAGGCCTAAAGTAAATAGGCATTATCAGCTGCCTCTCTTGTACAGGTGGCTAAGGTGTAATGAAGAGTTCTTCAAAATATGTGAATCAAGACACAGCAGAGATTCATAGGCCAACAGCTGAAAAACTGTTTTAATGAATTCTATTTTATTTATATTAGTTTTTTTACAATCCATTGTCTTGAACCCTAAACTTCAGATTATTAGTTACAGATATTATAGTTTATTTAACTGTACTAGGGATATGTCATGTTATATTTACTTTTGAACAAAATCTGCATTAGATGAATAACAATTCAGTAAGGTTTTATAATGTTAATTTGTCCTTGTTAGAGCTTAAGCACCTTATCAAAATATTAATTTAAGTTTTCAAATCTTGTTTTAAATAACTTTGTAACTTGAGAGTACTGGATGCTGTAGTAATGTCTTTCACATATGTGAAGATGAACAATAAAATTGTTTATTTACAAGCTATGGCTCTAATTAATTTTCTGGCAATACCTTCTATAATCAGCATAGGGATTCTCTCCAGTTTATGGACTATTTATTTAAATGACTAAGCTTGCACTTATAATTCACATCTATAATGAGCTGATTCAATGATAAAACTGGTGACAACTGAGTGGGATACTTTGCAACGGACCTTTAATGTGTTATATCCAGCATGCCATTAGAACACTCAAAGATGCCCCTCTAAATACATAAAATACTTGCCTGCATATATTTACACTGAAACTTGGAGCTCTTGTGTTTCACTAGAAAAGGAAAATTATTCTGTCCTCAAATCGTGACCTTCCAAAGTTCCGAGGTCTGCAGACCTGATGATCATCCCTCACAAGTAGTCATGGGAGTGAGAGACCGATTGGGAAGAAGCTGTGGTTCATAATCCTAATAGTTGGGCTGTTACAGAAGCCTGTGTTGGTAAAAATACGTAAATGCATAGCACTATGATTATAAATCACAATAGGAATAAAGGAACATCAGACTTCTAAAAATAATAATTACATTCTGATACTATAGAGTTCACCCAGATCCATTAGGGTCCATCCTATTTCCAACATGGATTCAGATTATCCAGCATGGAGGACATATTGCAGACAAAAGTAATTAAATACTATTTCTGAAGAATCAGAAAATATAAACTTCTTTTTATTTACCACAAACATACAATAGGATGAAGGGGAAAACAGTGTTCTACAAAATGTGATGTATTTTATTTTCAGATACGAAATTTTAAACTTACATTTATATCTTTTTTGTGTGTTTGGGTTTTTTTTTTTTTGTCTTTTTTTAGTTAGTCCATTAACTCTACATGGCTGGTAGCTCTGATTTCATAATGCCTTTTGCTTGTGAAACTGGCTTCCAACACTAAAATGGGTTAAAGATAGTGTGCTCAGTCTATTAATTTGATCATCGTTTTCTGTGTTGAGATCTTTCCTTAAAGGGAACCTGTCAGACCCTTCAGATCCCAAAATTCAGCCTAGATTAAGTGATTTTTGCAATGATATATCCTCTAATTAAAAATCAAAACTCACTACTCTTGCTATGAAACAGAAAAATAAATTGTACTGTTTACTTATATGCCCAAGAGCATTGACAGATGTGCTTATCCAAGTGAATAGAAATATTTTATTAAATTTAAAAGAAAAAGCTCATCAAACTATAAGGTAACAGTATTTTAAAACATAATAGTAATTTGATGGGAAAAAATGTAGATCCAAAATTGACAGTGTCCCTTTAAAGATGGCCTTTTCAACTTAAAAAAAAAATGTGGGGTTCTTTTTGGTTTTTCATTTGTACTAGAGAGATGTTATGTGTTGCTTAACAATGTTTTTTTGGATACTAAAGTTGCTTAACAATCAAAGTAGAAAACAAGAACAACAGTGAAGAAACCGAAATAAAAATATCAATTTTTTATTATTTATTCAGGAGATTTCACCTAAACCTCAAAGTCAGAAAAAAAATGAAGCTGACATTAGCAGTTCTGCCAACACTCAGAAACCTGCACTGTTATCCTCAACTTTGTCTTCAGGGAAGGCTCGCAGCAAGAAATGCAAACATGAATCTGGAGATTCTTCTGGGTGTATAAAACCCCCTAAATCGCCACTTTCCCCAGAGTTAATACAAGTCGAGGATTTGACGATTGTATCTCAGCTTCCTTCTTCAGTGATTAATAAAACTAGTGAGCACAGATTTTTTAAAAATTAGTTACTTATCCTATAAGCAACATAATTTTGATTGTAGTTTTTAATATTGCTTTTTATGAGGTTGCTCTTAAAAATTCAGTCTTAATGGGAATGCTAGAGAAGTTTAAATTTATTTTAGATGTAAAACTGCTTATGTTTCTGACTTTTTTATGGTACAGAGACTATTATGGTGGTTGAGAAATCATGTCATTCAGTGACATATATTTCATCCCTAATTTGAATCTCCATAGCTAATAATGTAAACACTCTCAAATGCCTGATTTATTTAAATGAGAAAGATAGAGATGCAGAAGCAGACTCATCAGTGAAGTTTATGGTGAATCTTTTTTTATATTACCCAGAAATTCTGCCTTAGACATTAATTTACACCAGCCTCTCTCCCCAAAACACATCCATGCATACACACACGCACACGCGCATACACACACACACACAGACACACACACACACTCCTTTGGCCCTCCCATGCCCTCCAAAAAAAAAAAATACCAAAAAACTCTGTGCTAATTTTTCTATATCCATGAACTTCCACTTACCTCACTGGTAGGAAAAGGAAGGAGCCTCCTTGATAGAATTGAAAAAAATAAACATCTTAGTGGGCTATTGCTAGTCCTTTAATGAGTTAGAACAGTATTTTTTTTTAAAGGTTACTTATAGCAGTGGTGTCAAACTCAAAACAGAAATGGATCACTGCAGGCCACAAAAAAACCACAGGTTAACATTATCTATGTTGTATTTTTATTTATTTTGTTAAATCTTTTTCACTTGTATTTTAATATAGTTGAGACTGCCATCTGGAGTTTTGCAGACCACATGTAGTTTGACACCTCTGCCTTCATAGTTTTAAGTCAACAGCAGTTGTGCCCCTAATGGGTTTCTTGTGTTCTCTTATAGATTATAAAATCTATGTATATATTCTAGATAAAAAGGATATAATACTACTTGAGCAACTAAAACAAAAATTTTGGCCTTTTACTCACAGACCAATCAGTAATCGTAATTACTAAATGAAAATGACATGTCTCTTTGAAATACTACATATCTTACATATCTTATAACTATAAAATTTAGGCATTAAGAGGTCTACTGTGTTAAGCAGATATTTGTCTTTTCTTCAGTTCACAGTTGCCAAATAGTTTTTAAAAGAGAGGGGTATTTAAAAATTTTATATTTGTGATTTTTTTTTTAAAGACACATTTGGGTCAGTGACTTTAATTTTTGGAGGGTGAATGGGTAGAAAGGGGAGGGGGGGGGTGAGAGTGGGCCAAGAATTCAGCTGTTCTACATACTCTTCATTTTGTGACATTTCTCATAAAAACAATATCATCAGTATCCACAATGTCACATTACATTGGTAAGTATTTTTCTTTTGAGGATTATTCATATCTTGGACTTAGAACTACATAATATTATAGCAATTTACTTTTATTTCTACATTTTGATTTATAAATTGATTACCATGATGCACTATGCCTTGTACAATGCCTTGAATATAGTAGGTACTTAATAAATGATGTTTGTTGAATTTGAATTTGTGATGGGGCATTGTTGGAGTGAGAGAGGGAGAAGGAGTACCTTTTAAGCTCCAACACTTTAGACACCTTTTCCATCTCCCCTGTGATCTACACTATTAATATTAGGGGTTATATGAGTCTACCTTCTAAACAGACACACCTATCTATATGCCAAAAAAGCCTAAGACAAAGCGAATAAAGAAATTAATGTTCATTAAAAATGTATTACACTTTAGTAGGAAGTTACAGGGATTACTAGGTCACATTTACAAAACATGTAAACGTAAGATAGTATATTTATGTATGCTTTGTACCTTGAATAGATGCTTAATCAGTTGTTCTTTGTTATTTTTAAATAAATATGGCCCAAAATGTTCACAGAAATCCATGTAAAAAGATAAAAGCTAATTTGCATTAACTTTACTTTGGTAACTAAAGTAAAGCACATAGTATTTTGATATATTTTATAGTTACCCTTCCTAACCAGAAATTATAAATATCATTCCTTTTGTTATAGTGCATATTTAAAAAAAAATTCTTCTAATACAAAGGAACTATTTTTCTATAAGTGAAGAATTACAGATATTCACTCAGCTAACTCCTGATAGTTAACTATATTAATCCCCTTTGCATAGGAGTATGATCTCCCTCCCTCCCCATCAGTGTATTTATATTATTCAAAATAGACAACCCCAAATATTTTAAACTCTTGATAGTGCATTTTAGAGTCGAGTGCTTTGCTCATTAACTTTTTGCCAATGAAGGACCAAATTTTGCCCTTGATTAATTCCCATTTGGAGAATTCTAATTCCTGTGACTTTTGGAACATCAGATGGAATTTGAGCATATTTTTAAAGCATTTCCCTTCTTTAGTCACTAAAATATTATAAGATTAGCCTGGCATATCTCTGCTTCATGAACATTGAAAGATCTTTTTCTAGGTCCATCACAACCTGTGAATCCCCCTAGACCTTCCAAACATAGTGAGCGAAGAAGAAGATCACAGCGTTTAGCCACTTTGCCGTTGCCTGATGATTCTGTAGAAAAGGTTTCTTCTCCCTCTCCAATCACTGATGGAAAAGTGTTCTCCATCAGTTCTCAAAATCAGCAAGAGCCATCAGTGCCCGAGGGTAATGTATCCTAATTTAATATAGAACACAGAAAACAAAGGGAAAAAAACTAAATTATAAAAATGAGTTGAAAACTAAGACATTTCTGCTTTTTTCTACTGACATCTTTTGGACTGATAAACACTTGTATAACACTTTAATCCAAATTGATATTCATTGGATCAGTTTCTCTCTATTAATATTTTATTACATTCTTTCTTTTATGTAGTACCTGATGTTGCTCATGTGTCACTTGAGAAGCTTGGACCCTCTCTCCCTCTTGACTTAAGCCGTAGTTCGGAGGTTACAGCACCCGTAACCACAGAATCCTCTTTTAATGAATACCCCAGTACAGAAAAGGAAGATATACAGATGATTTCATATCATTCTTCCAAAGCAGTAACTGATGGAAGAGTAGCTTCAACAGTGTCAGGTAAAAAGATTCAGTTTATAAATAGTTAGGTTTGTAGTTATAGGGTATAGGAAAATGCTCTTTATCAGTTTAGATTTGTTAACTTTAAAATAGCAAAGGTTTGTATTTGTGCAGTAACACAAATGTTATTAAGGTGTAGGATCTCTCCCATTCCCTTTATTCCCCTTAAGTTTTCTGAGGTCCTTATGGATTCTCATTTATCCTTCAAGTTGTTATTTCCATATAGCCAAATTCCAAATGCTGTAACTTCTGATCATAGTAAGTTATATTGGAAGATGTGGCAACCGTGATTCTTAAAAATTAATTTATGCAGCTTGCATTATTACTGTTCTTACTGTCAGAAGAACTATGGATGTATCTAATTTTTGACAATTTTGAGACAGGTAAACATTTTTAAAATTTTTATCAGTGTTCCACAATTAAAGTATTTCTTGAGTTACAGGGGCAAATGCAAGTTGTTTTGTTTTGGAATTTTTTTCCCCAAAAAACAGGCTTAGCTTAAAAAACAATTCATATACAATACCCATAACCTATTTTCTTGAGGGGAGATAGGGTCCCTTTGTCTTTTTAAAATTGTTTTTTTGTAAGGCTTCTTTACTGTCTGAACTTGACATTTCTTGAGCATGAGTCTTATTTCTACTTACAGTCTACTTCTTCCTGTCTGCTTTGCATTCCTATTAAATAGAACTAATACTTGTTTGTAAAGGGATTGAAACATAAATAAAAAATGTAAATAAATAATTCAGAATTTAAAATTTTACTAAAACAGTGAGGGCCTAATTCAAGTTTAAGTGAAATATCAGTAATTCAAGTCATGTAGCCCAGTGAGACTTCCCTTCCCCACTCTGTATCTCAGGATAATGAAGTAGTTTTTTAATAAAAAATTATTTTCAAGTTTATAATATTCTTTAGGTAACTGGGCTCAAAGACAGTCATAAACCAGGGGAAAAACATTTTTAATCTTATTTTAAAATTAGGATATCAATGAATACTTTTATGCTTAAGATTACTTTTTTTAATGATGGAAAAAATTTTTTAACATAGGTAATCTTTTAAGAAGCATTGGTTAAAATAAACATCTATGAACTTAGAATGCTTACCTACCTTTTTTATTAACTTTTTTCACATTTTATCAAGGTCATGAAACTTTGAAAAATTCTTTTAAAATATAAATTTTTCATAAAATAATTTGGTTATTAAATTTATGAAATCAAGCAAAGTTGATTTAGCTTTTTCTTAATCATATAATAATATTTAAGTATATTTTAAAAGTATATGATGTATATTAAAATTCTTTTAAAAATATTTTCAAAATCTACAGAATATTTCTAACTACCTCTTTGTACAATAGTATTAACAGTGGTTGAAAATTTTATGGAACTATTATTACCTCAAGTAACTATATTTCTAGGAATAAATCAGTTAAGTCAGTTTCAAGTAACATAATGCCAATAAATGATAAGTGTGGAATTGGACAACCAACCTCTGTCTATGTTCAGTCAATTCTAGAACAAGCAAAAAAAGTAGATTCTCGGTTTGTAGACTGGAGTGTTCTCTAAAACTATTCACTTTATTATCTGTTTTAGAGAAAGCATATATCTGAACTTTCCCCTTATCCATTCTTTTCAGTAAACACTGAAAAGAAAGATCCTAAAACCATTTTCCAGCTTTAACTATAATAGACCTTACAATGTGCATCTTATTCAATTCCTTCACTATCTCTTTTGTTAACATGAAATTACCAGTCTAATATATCATTGTGAACCCTAAATTTGCCTAAATTCTGTTTTCCTCTATAAAGGTTAAAGTTAATTGGTACATTTAATTACGACTGCATTTTTTGTTAGTTGGAATTAGATAATGCTCTCCTTCCTCCATTCCCCTCCCCACAAAAAAAAAAAAAAACACAACTGTTAGGAAGCTTCTCAAATTAGGAAAATATACCAAAACTTTAAAGACATCCTACTTGGAGGTAGTATGTAAGATGGAAAGAGTGCTGGCTCTAAGCCAGAGGAATTGTGTTCAGATCCCACAAAGATACTTTCCACCTGGGTGACCTTGAACAGATCACTTAACTTCCCTCAAGTTTAGTTGTATAAAATGGGGCAGGTGAAATAAATGGACTCTGATGCCTCTTCCAGCACTAAGTTTATGATCCTACTGGAATTTAATATTCTAAATGCATCAGAGTTATAACTTGCCTTTGAGTACAAATGTTAACATAAACACTTAAAGGATATATTTTCCCTAAATAACTTTTTTTCAGTTTTCATTCAGACCTATGACTTCATGAGAACTTATGATGTGGAAATTTACTCCAACAGAGCAGCTTAGAAAGTTGTTGCCTTGTGCACTAAGAGTTTAAGTGACTTGCTCAGGATGTCAGAGCCAAGACTTAATCCTACGTCATCCTGTCTGTACGACTGGCCCTTTAGCCAGCCATGATTTCATAACTTCTTCTCAAAGAACCCTATATTGGAATTTTAAAAAATGTTGTAAAGCCACAAATAATGTAATTGCATCTATTACTTTTGCTCAGTAGCATATTCATATTATGAATCTTAAGTTTGTGACCTAAGATTCACAGTTCTCTCTTTTTTTTTTAATATGAATTGTTTTGGCATTGCTTGTTATCTGGGTATCAGCCTAGCTACCATCTCAAAATTCCTATGTTAGTCCTACAAAGGTGTTGTACTATGACATGTCTTAACACTTGATTATGTTTGCCTTCTTTTATTTGCTCAGAGAACATATTGTTTCTAGAAATGCCCAGAATGTGTTAACACTTGTTAAGATACAAATTCACTTGATAGTCCTTTATAATTTACCAAATGGGGGATACTTGGGAATTTTAATAACAAAATATCCCTAAGACATTGTAGCTGATTAAATTTAAATTTTATGTTGTTTCAAAACTTGCTGTCACTAGGGGTTTTATTCAACACTTCTGAGATTATTTTCCTAAAGATGGAGGACAGTTTGGTTACAATTAAAAGAGAAAGACTTTAAACTTCTTTCATTGTTTTCAAATTATGTCCTTACAAATGCCAGTAATAGAACTTGAATACTTAAAAACTCAAGCCAGTTTGGACTTCATCTTGAAATTCTAGGATAATGCTCAAGATCACACAATACATTTTTTGTAATTTTAGGATCCTAATCTCAATTGATTAAAAAAAAATCTTTAGAACAAAGATCTGATTTAGGATCTATCTTTTGGAAATGTGATTCTTCTCCTAAAAGGAGGATATATATTCTCTTTCTTATCATCTCTTAACTTCTACCTCAAGTGGTTATTCAGTATTACCTTATTGCTTGTCTATCACATGTCCCCAAATTTAGGGTGTCATATGCCTTTTTATAATAATTGAGATAGAAAATAAAACCTTTTATAGATATTTGGAATTTTTTTTAGTAGTATTAATGCATATGTACTGATTAATCTAGCCACTTTTCTAACCTAATTTCCCTTTGTGGCAAAATGGCTAGGTGAAATTTGGGCCTCTATAGTCATTTGGCTAATCAGATTTGGAAAAATCAGTCACCCATGTGAAAAGTTAATCTACAGTTTTCTCTGACATGGGGATAATAAGGTTGTTGTGAGGATCAAAGCAAGATATTACATGTAAAGCAATTTATTAATCTTACTACTATGAACAGGGTCAGTTTTTATGTGTTTTCTTAGTCTATACTCAGGTTTCAGAGATTTCTAATTCACAGTGTGAACTAGGCAGGTCAATCAAATAAATAGTCTTAATGCTTTTAATAATTGTGTGACCTTATGTGTCAATTAACTTCTTTCCTTTACTGCTTACAAAATGTATACAATAATAAATGCCTCTTTTTCTATTGGGTATTTAGAAAGTAGGTGGTTGGTTAATTATCACCTATACTTTTGTTCAACCTTGAAAGTTTCTTCCTGAGAAAAACTTGTCTAATTATAGTAAAGAAATTAACATACTTTTAAATTTTCAAATAATCCTGGGGGAGATAACCATCTATTCTTAGTGTTGTAAAGATAAGATTCATATATTATTTGGAAAGTTTTTGTATCATCATAGTATTTTTCTTTCTAGGAATAATTCCCTTTCTTGTTTTTACTCATCTATTTGAAATAGAAATTGTTATTAAAATGTCAGAAACTTGTTACCTTTGTGCAGTTTCAGAATATGGTAGTTGATAAGGAAATGGAGACTTCTTATACTTCCTTATTTTGATTAGGAAATTTCTTATGGAGACTTCTTATATTTCCTTATTTTGATTAGGAAATTTTTGAAGCCATAGGATATTGATGGATTAAAAAATGTTCAGCTACTAATGAGCTGTTGTTCATTTTTAATGAATTGATGACCCCTTTAAATGTTTGGTGACCCAAATCATAAATTTAATTACTTAATATCTTGGGAATCTTATCTGAAGAAAGACCAAGAATTTTATGATGATGGCCTGTGAATTTAGCCCTTCCTGAACCACAGTATAGTGGTGCAGCACTGAAGAGTTTTTTTTTTGGGAAAAGTTGTTCTTGGATCCTAGATAGACTACTGTGTATCTGATATGAAAGATTCCAGGGCTTTAAGTCCATCATTGTTTATTAAACAAAAAGTTTACTTTTTGAAACAGCTGAGAAAGCTAGATAGCATAGTAGATAGAATGCTGGGTCTGAAATCAGCCAGACCTGAGTACAAATCTAACCTCAAACACATGCTAGCACTGTGACTCTGGGCAAGTCACTGAAATGCTATCTGCCTCAGTTTACACAATTGAAAAATGGGGGTAATAGTAGTACTTGCCTCCCAGATTTGTTGTGAGGATCAAATGAAATAGTCGTAAAGTTCTTGGCACCAAATTTTGAAGTGCACATTTCCTACATTCTTCTGTTCCTTAAAGTTTTGTTTCTAAGTTATGTTTCTAAAACAACACCCCCCTCAAAAAAAAAAAAAACTTCATTTATGGCATTGATGTCTAACAAAGGAAAAAATTCAGGATCCATCCTTTCATCCTGTAAAAACCTCTAATTGATTTGGACTTAAATTACCTAATCCACTGCTATTCAAAGCCATTCCATAAGGCAAAAACACTTTCAGCTGTTTCTCATATTGTTATCCTAGCTTAGATAAAGAAATTTAATCCAGTACTGTCTTATCTAAAAGTGTAACATTAACTTAAAACTTGCTATTATGCCAACTTTAACATTAGATTTATAATATCACAGTTCCTGGGTTATAATAGGTGATTAATAAGTGCTTGTTATTGACTACGACTAGGAAACCAAGAAGCAACAAATTATATTAAATTCTACTTGCGAATATATATGGTTGTACTAAAAAAACAAGGAATCTTATAGTCTTCAGTTTTGAAAACACAGATTAAAGTTAGGAGAGAATTGGTAGACCATGTTTTCATCTTTATCTTGTCTATTCTTTCTCCAGAGACTGTAGAATAGGTTCTGAATGTTCTTAGTGTAATCATTAGGGACCAAAAACTAGGCCAGTTAAGTTCAAAGTGTTCAGTTACCAGGGTATCCACATCTATTGACATTTTTGACTATTTTGACTACAGCGGTTTTTGTAGATAGGATAAGCTACAGAAGGACCTGTGTCAGTGGAGTGAGTACCCACTTGGAGGAAATCCCAGATCCCCAAGGTAGTGAAGTAAAACCTTAGAGAAAGAATGAAAGGGGTAGTGGCTGAAGCATTTTGGTTTTATTACCTTCTTATCTTAGTTGAGAATCTTGAGGCAGATATTTATCTTTGCTTTGATTTCTCACATGTTTATCCTTCCCAAAGAATAGAGTAGATTACCTGAAGTCATTTTCCCTTAAATTATTAACCATTTTGGATGATTAATTTAGTGCTATTATATTCTGGGTTTGGGTTTTTTTTTGTTGTTGTTGTTGTCTGTGGATTTCTATTTAAGTTAGGTTAACTAATGAGGTTTGAGATAAGATAAAAGAAATACCACCTTTTATGCTAGCCAAGTATATGAAAATGTGTGTACCCATTGCTTTTAAATAAATTTTTAAAAGTGATAAATCTTTGCATTATAGAGCATCTGTCTTATACACAAAAAGTTCTGGGTTCAAATCCCAGCAGAATTTTTAATTTGGATGAAATGAGCATTAATAAGTGAGGGATCTTGACAATAAGAGGAGAACTAGGTTCAAATTCTGTCTCTGATGTTTACTACTTGTGTGATTCTGGGCAAATTAATCTTTCTGTGCTCCAGTTCCTTCATCATTAAAGTGAGAGTCTGATTACAAGATCTTTAAATTCTCTTCCAGGGCTCTAAATCCTTTTATTTTTTCTTTGTAGCTCTGGATACATATTGGTAAAGTTATATATCTTTCAACATATAGCGATTTTTTAAAAAATACATTTTACATTTAGGCAGTATATTACTACCAAAAAATTGTTTAGTATAAGTTAAGACATTTAATGAAATGAGTGTTTTAGGTTATTGAGGTTAATTTTCTTTAGAAAATTAGGAGGTAGGGATCAGTCTTTAGGTTTCGTTGGTAAAGGGAATGCCTAGTGAAGAAGCTCCCTCTGCCAATGCAAATCAGTACCTGCGCAAATTCATATTTATAGAATCAGATGGTGGGGAGGAGGGGCCTGGTGTGTGGCAATGGGGAATGGGGACTAAGGAGCTACCTGATGACTTGGACTTAAACCCAGGTCTCCCTGGTTCCAAGGTGTGTTCTTTATCCACTATGCTGCAGCTTACTCCAGTCATAGAGATTCAATATTTACCCTTAAATGTGACCAAAATATATTTGAATTTAATAAAAGCCTCAGTATTCAAGAATAATAGTAACTTAGGGGAGGCTAGGTGGCGCAGTGAGTAAAGTGCTGGCCCTGGAGTCAGGAGGTCCTGAGTTTGGTTCCCCCCTCAGGTGTAACCTTGGGCAAGTTACTTAACCCCAATTGCCCTCCAAAAGGAAAAAAAAAAAAAAGCCAGGTGGCTCAGTGAGTAAGAGCACCGCCTCCAGTGTTAGTATGACCTGGGGATCAAATCTGGGCTCAGATACTTAGCACCACACCCAGAAATAACTGGCCATGTAACCTTGAGCAAGTTACTTAACCCCAATTGCTTTAAAAAAAAATAATAGTAACTTAGTACTTGACAGTAAATAATTTTTTAATATGTATTTTTTAAGAGAGGCAACAAATAAGTGTCAAAGTAAAATCATTGAGCTGGGGCTTAAATGGCCTCTTCTCTCTGCTACTACCTTGCTGTGTGACATTGGGTAATTCACTTCACCTTTTCTGTCCTCAGTTATAGTTTTAACAGTTTTTACATCTCAGAAGGAATGAAAAATAATTTATTTGTGTGTACATCTCAGAAGGAATGAAAAATAATTTATTTGTGGAATAGTTCCATCTTGACTTAAGAAAAGTTGGCACATGATACATTTGTAATGGGGATTGAAAGTTCAGGTTTGTTTTAGGTGTTTATAAGCTAAATTTTAATTTAGTTTTGAAATGGATTTTTAAAAATATGTATATTTATTCATTACTATATTAAATTTAATACTTCGTTTGGATGGTCTGAGCATCTATACTGACTTAATTTTTATTACAATAAGGCAACATGCATTTAAGCAGCCTTATGCAGCTATGTGGGAGAAAAAATAAACAATAATAAATTAAATATTTACCTAACAAAATTCTGAAGGACCATCTATGGCCATCTGTCTGTCTCTTTCTTTTTCCCCAATCCCATCTTTCTTTCTCCCCCCCTTTCCACTTTCGCTCTTGGTCTCTCCCCTCCCTTGTCTATCTGTTTGTCTCTCCGTTCTTCTCTCTCTTTCTCTCTCCCCTCCTTCCTCTTTTTTGCTTCCTCTCTGTTCTCTTTCTCTCCCCTGTCTCCCTACCCTCCTTTCTTCCTCTTCTCTCATTCCTTCCTCCATTCCTTCTCTTCCTTACTCCACCTTTCCCTTTCTCCCTCTTTTTATTTCTACCTTCTCCTTCCTCCTTACACACTTAGGTTTTCATACTGATATCCAGAAGTTTTTGGAAAAAACATAAAAGCATCTCTGTATGCAGTGCCAATAAGTAAAATAATTTTAAATTCAGTAGGGAAATTTTATATTTAAAGGAATTCTGTAATAAATCCTTTTGATAAAGTTTACTGATCATAAAATTTTTTCTAAAGCATTCCCATATTTATTTTTGAGTAAATTAAAAAGATATTTGTTGTTAGAACTTGTGCCAGTAAAATAAAATAGCACTTTTTAAAAAAAGTTCTATGTTGATAATACTGTGAAATATTGCAAAGAAAGAACTCTACATCATTCTATCCCACTAAACTTATATGTTGTTTCCCCCCACCCCAAACCCACAGGAGTATTGAAAACAGAAAAAAAAGTGAAATTGGAAGAGAAAAGTTCAACGACATTTGGTATGAACAGAAAATAATATTTAAGCAAAAGGCTAAAGCTTGAGAGAAAGGGAGAGCATAACCTGCCCCTTCCTTTTTACCTGTTATGCTCTTTTAGGTGTAAGTTCTCATCTGTTTTAGCATATTTTAAAGAGAAAAAAAGTTTAAACAGTGGGGATGGGGAATTTTATCTATCTAGCTATGGGCCTCTGTCACTGAAAATGAATGGATATCTACAACAATTTAGGTGGCATCTTAGCTAATCATGCATTATGCCAATATGAATCAGCTCTCTGTCCTACTTCAAACACTTAACTGACCTGTGCACTGCTCTATAAAAGGACTTAGAAAATTAAATCAAGTACATTCAAGGTTATAAAGTAGCATTTTGAGATTCACTAGAGATAATGAAGATGATTGGGTTGGGATCTAAGAGAAATATAAGATGCACTTTAGGTTTTATTTCTAATAATGTACACAGAGATGAAAAATATAGAGATAAAAGGGAAGAACAAGTAGAGGAATAGGATAATTTGCACTCCAAATATAATGCTGATTTTTAAATAAATATTGTGCACATACTTATTTTAACAAATTTAAAGCTTTTTTTCCACAGATGGTGACAGGCATGAATATGTGAGGTTTAGATATGACTATAAACTATGAAAGATACTGACTATTCATAATATTGGTCAGGTCCCTGGAAGAATATAGGTAATGAAATTCACAGATAGTTTCAAAACTTCATTTTAACCATTTTCCCCAGCCACCTTTTACATTAAATTTTTCAGATAAGCATTGGCTACTTTGTGATCTACTAGCTTTTTCTACCTTTTTTTTTTCCTTGTAATTGAAATACTACAATAAATCAAAATCAGGAAATCAAACATAAAACGAGAAGGGACCTAGATAAAATGCTAATTAGGTAACCTCTGAATAAGTGAAAGTTGGTAGCTGTGTGAACTTAAATAAAAGCTAAAAACCAATGGATATTCAGTTGCAGTGTAAAAAAAAATTTAGGAAACATAAGAAAATCTTACTTGAACATTGTCTTTCACTTTCAACTTTCTCATGAAATTGCATATTAGTACATTGTATTAGAAGACTCTTTGTTAATTTTCCAAGAAAACCCTTCTGGGGAGTATAATTTTTTTCCCCTATTCTATTTATGTACATACATTCAAAGATTATCTAGAAAGTGATCTAGTTTAGTTTTTCTGTTTCTTAAAAAGAAAAATGCTAATTTTTTGTATTGATATCATATTTGGTTTTGAAAGAATATATTTTTATGGTTTTTCTTATTAAAATTAAATTTTTCTTATTAAAAATTACATTTAGAAATACTGGGCCCACTCCTTCTTTGGGCAGGTGACTGGAATAACCGATTTAAAACTTAAAATGTCACACTTAGGTTAATCATAAAGGAAAAATTCTAGGACTGATAATGACTATTAATATGTTCTATTGTGTCATTCAGGTAAGAAGAAGGAAAAGGACAAAGAGAGAAAGGAGAAAAGAGATAAAGATCATTTCAGACCTAAACAAAAGAAGAAGAAGAAGAAGAAAAAGAAATCCAAACAGCATGGTAAGTTATATAAAATGGACATTTTTAAAAAATTCTGATTATTTCCTCATGTATCACATTTTAGAATTCCCATGTTGTTGAAAAGGCAAACTTCTGGTGAATATATTTTCATTTATTTAACTCATTTAAAAATCAGTCATCTCACTACATACAGCCTTGTTAATATAATTTGTAAATTTTTGGTGGGTCCTTGCTCTCTCAGAGGGCTCCCAAACATCTAAAGAAGATTTCTTTCAAGGGGACTGACCAGGAGAGGAACCCTCTGAGGTGGCTGAATTCTTTCTGTGTTCTTTCTTTTCTCTAATGCTTTCATTAACTTCTGGAGGCTCTAGATTGGTGACATACTGGAGACACTGTTAGAATCAACCAGTAATCAAAATTCACATGACTACCTTACACTTTTTAGACTATAATATAAAAGTGTAATATAGAAACAAGAGACCTTTGAAGTTCTTCAGGTTGTTCAAGTTACATAAGCGAAAGGCAGTTGGGACTTAAATTCTGTGGTCTCAGTATCCCTGTTGTAGTTATTCTTAAATTGATCTAGGGTTATGGGGCCATCAGCAGAAGGAAATCCATTTTGGGCATAGTCAGAAGGTTGCCAGATGATTTACTTCCCAGTATTCCCATAAGAGTGTGAAGTATACAGCCTGATGGGATATATACAGTGTGAGTAGTGGTTGCATGAGAAACTTTCTTTGCTAATGTTTTTTTGTTTTTAGAATATTAAATATGAAATAATTCAAGTATTGTATTACACATCAGTTTATTCATTGTAAACAAAGGCTTAACATTTATCTGTTTTCCTTCAAATTTTCCATGGCTTTTTATCCATGTTCATTCTTACCAGATAGCCTACAACACCTTTTATTGGTTTTTTCAATATATTTTGAGCCCATAAACATTCTGAAGCCAAATTATTTTGGAAAAATGCTTTCTTAAGTGATAGTACCTTAAGGGGGAAGAAAATGATAGAGATTGGTCAAGAACAAAGTACTAAAGACCATTTGGAAACAAAATAAGAATGGTAATGTTTTCTGGAATCCTCAACATGGCTTCAGGGCCTGCTCAAATGCTCTAGGAAGACTTCCCAATCTCTCAGTATCTCAGAAGTAATCTCTTCTTTCTCAGAACCCTTATAACCCTCTGCCTTTTGCACTTTTTTTTTGCTTTGTTATTATGGGGATTTTGGTACATCTTATTTCCCTTAGCAGATTGTAATTTCTGTTAGGATAAGGATTATTTCATTGATTTTTTTTTTAGCCTCCTTCAGTGTATTGTTCATAATAATTTCTTATATTTGTTTAGTTTGTTACTGAGGACAGAGAGTGTCTCTAAGAGAGACTGGTTGTGGCAGAGAAGAAAGGAGATCAATAGTGATATTACTGACCTGCTTATATGTAGGGACTTATACTAAAGACTTGTGGACAATTCTGGGTCATCCTCTTCTGTTGAGTGACAAAGGATAACTCCTTTTAATAAAAATTTCACTGTATACATTTTAAAAGAAGAACTATAAATAAGAATTTCTAAGTTCTTTAACTACGTACTAAATAAATATGGAAGATACTGAGATACATTGCTTTTTATATATACTGTATTAAGTATCAAATTGTAGTCTATGGTTATCACTGAGAATCTTTATTATTAATTACTAAGCTTGAGATAATTCTGGTCCATTGACATTTTATTCTTCTGTCACCTGAGAAGTGATAATGACCCCCAAATGACAAATGTATAAGTGATCTCGAGATGAAAACAGTTTCAAAAAAAAATTAAAATTTCAAAATAAATAATAATTTTTAAAATGCTGTTAACACATGGGAGTTCCTAATAATTCAGAAGTTTCAGCAAACATTTATCAAGCACCTACTCTTTATGAGACACCTGTGCTGGATACTGAGGTTTCAGGGTGAAAAGATATAGTTTATTCCCTCTAAGAAAAGCCAGTCAAATAAAGATAAGGAAGGGATACAAGTAATTTAATAGATAATAGAAAATAAATATTGCATTGGAGAAGCATTTAATGCTATGAGACATCCAAGGAAGATGACATTTTCAACTGGGGGAAGTAATCTTTTATGATCACTTCATGGCTTCATGGAGTAGTATGCTATCAGTACTGATATGGCAGGTGCTTAATAAATATTGTTAACTGAGCTCAACTTGAAGAGCATGGAGATTTCAGCAGACAGACATGAACCAGGGAAGGGAGAAAATGTGAATTTCAGATATGAAGGCTGGTATGAGTAAGAACACAGGGGCAGGAAAAGGAACTTGATTTTAGGAATGATTAATAATTCATTTTGATTGATATATTAGGTTTTTCAGGAAGACTAAAATGTTGATAGAAAAATAGAGTGGACCCAACTGTGAGTGATATAACTGTGAGTCTAGCACAGAAGTGAGGAGCCTGTAGCCTTGAGGCCACAAGTAGCCCTCTAGGCACTCAAGTGTGACCCTTTAACTGAATTCATACTTCACAGAACAGATCTCCTTAGTAACAGGATTTGTTCTGTAAAACTTTGATTCAGTCACAAGGCCATAACCAAGGACCTAGAAGGCCTTACCCAAGGACCTAGAAAGCCATATGTAGCCTTGAGGCCACAGTTTCCCCACCCCTGGTCTAGCATATAAATCACTCACACACAGTTAGAACAAGATTTGAATTTTATTTAATAGGCAGTAAATTAGCATTGACTTTTTTTTTTTAGGTTGGAAATTGAGGTGATCAGAACTGTAAATTAAGAATAGTAGCCAAAATGGTTTGGAGACTGAAGGGAAACAAGTTTTAAGACCATTGTGAATGGTAGTGAGAAGCCTAAATAAATCTGGAAGTAGAATCTAGGTCTAAAGAATACTTATGTAGTAGAATCCAAAGGACTTTGTACCTAATTAAATGTGGGGTAAAGTTAAAAAAAAATGTAGTCTTTAGGTTTCAAGCTTAGCTAAATGAGAGAATAATGTTATTAATAAAAATCAGGAAATCAGAGTTTGAGAAAATATGACTTTGGCTTTGAATATTTTAAATATGAGGTGCTATTAGAAATCTAAGTAATTGGAAATATTTAGTCGGTAGCTTAAAAGATATGAATTTGGAAATTATTAACATAAAGCCCATAATTGAAACTATAGCTGTGGATCAGATTGCCAAAAGAAAAGGTTTAGAGAGTCATGAGAAAAGAGAACAGAATCTTTGGAGTTACTCACACTTTAGGAAAAGATTGAAATATGTAATGAAAAATTTTAAATTTGTTTTTTTTTTCCCTTAATGTTGCTGTAATATCATTCCCACTTCTCTTCACAGAATTTCTGATATCTCTGCATTAGTCTCTGGTCCCTTTTTTGTTAAAAGAAAAAATACACACAAAAGTAGAATCTTATTCTCTAATGTACAGATTGAAAAATAAGCCATATTTATTTAGCTTATGCTCTTTCCTGGGAGGAATTTGGCATAATCTGCCTTTCTTTTGCTTTTTTAACTCTTATTTAATATTTTCAGTGAAGCAATAATTTACTTGAAATAAATATTACCATACAAGAGTGGAAAGCAACTTTGATTCTTAAGGTATAGCACAATATAAAAGAAAAATATTTACTTTCTACTAAATTGTTTTAAAAGATTTATGACTTTATTGCTTTGCATACTTGATTATCAATCCAGATTATAAAGGAATTAACACCTCTTAACCAAATTCCTGGTGTAGAGTATTTATGCAATTAGCTAGTTGTTGTTCAGTCAATCACTCATGTTCAACTCTTTGTGACCCTGTGGACCATAGCATGCCAATATTTTCCATGGGATGGTTTGCCATTTCCTTTTCTAGTGAATTTAGGCAAACAGAGGTTAAGTGACTTGCCCAGGGTCCCATAGCTGTTAAGTATCTGAGGCCACATCTGAATCCAGGTCTTCCTGACTTCAGGCCCAGTATCTACTATCCACTGAACCATTTGGCTGTCTGTTGCAGTGAGCTAGACAAGTACTCAAAATAGGTCAAGACCTACAATTTTTAGTCTGATAGGACCTTTAAGAGCTTGTATTCCATTGCTGTAACTTAAGAGAGTTCTCATAGAGAGACCCTTCCAAAATAAAACAAGGATTTGGAGTAGAATTTTAGTGAAAATATGTAAAATATAAGGATATTTATTGTCACTTTTTTTTTTCATTTTTTAAGACCTTAATATGTTACCACTTATGATGGTTTTTCAGAAGTCATGTGAGACTGAAGAATTGGTCTGAGGGTTTTCAGATTTTTCCAAGAAAGAATATGATATAAATTGATTGGATATTGGTATAAATTGATTTATCTTCATTTTGGCTTTATTTGTGGTATAGCTATGATTTGCCTCGACATATAATTCCAATATGTATTCTATAAAATCATTGAGGTTAAGAAGATAATTTCCTGCTTATTTTTTTGCTCTATACTTCATATTCAACCTTCTTTCTTTTTTTCTTAAAGTCATATATTAATGAGTAGATGTATCTTCTAGGATAGTTTTCCCATTTTCTCAATTCCTTATGTTAAATTGACTCCTTTTATATTGCTTTGTTGGACATTATAGTATAATAGATAGAATGGTGGACTTGGAGTCAGAAAGACCTCGTTTCAAACATTTCCTCTAATATTTTTATAATAGCCAGTGTTTGTATAGCAATTTAAGGTTTGCAAAGTGCTTTATGTGTTATCTCATTTGATCCTCACTACAACCCGTTGAGGTAGTATCCACATTTGGAAGATGAAGAAACTGAGTCAAAGAGAAGTTCACTAACTTGCTCGAGGGCACCCAGTTAATAAATGTCTAAGGATGAATTTGAATTCTAGTCTTCCTGACACCAAGTCCAACACCATTTACTCTACCTACCTATCTGCCTTCAGAATAGCTATCATTGGGGTGGCTAGGTGGCACAGTGAATAGAGGACCGATCCTGGAGTCAGGAGGTCCTGAGTTCAAATCCAGCCTCAGTCACTTAACACGTAGTAGCTGTGTAACCTTGGGCAAGTCACTTAACTCCAATTGCCCTGCCGGGAATTCCCCCCTCCAAAAAGAAAAAAAAAGAACAAAATAGCTACCATTTATATATAGTATTTTAAGGCTTCCAGAGTGCTTTACATGTTATCTCATTTGGTCATTTTTAAACCTTGTGAGTAGATGCTATTTTTTCCTTCACTTTACAGATAAGGAAATTGAGGCAGAGACTCAAACAGGGTCATACATCTAGTAAGTATCTGATGCAGGATTAGAACTCAGATCTTCCTAACTCCAAATGACATATTCTATCCATTGAGTCTAAGGCAATTCTTTAAGACAACTGCAGTTTTCATTGCAGTCTTCATTGGTTGAAAGAGATCCCACATCCCTGAGATCCAAGATAACTTGATAAATCATAGATCCTTGATATCGATATGTTTTTTTAGTTGTTTCATATATTAATATTTTCACTTCTTGAGTTCTTCATTGGGTCTGTGATCTTATTGATGAAAGTATTTCCTCAGAAGTGCAGATGGAAACCTATTGATATTCTTAGATTCAGCAATACCTCTAGTAGGACTTGCCCAAAGAGATCAAAGAAAGAAGACCCATATGTACAAAAATATTTATACTAGCTCTTTTTGTGGTGACAAAGAATTGGAAATTGAGGATGGGAAATGACTGAACAAGTTGTCATATATGAATATGATGGAATGTTATTGTGCTGTAAGAAATGATAATGGTGGTTTAACAGAAACCTGAGAAGACATGTATGAACTCATGCAAAGTGAAGTGAGCAGAATCAGGAGAATAATTTATACAATAACAACAATATCATGAAGATACACAACTTTGAAAGACTTAGGAACTCAGATCAACCCAGTGACCCACCACAATTCCATAATGAACCATGAAGCATGTTATCAACCTCCAGATAGAGAGGTGATAGACTCAGAGTGTAAATTGAGGCTTTTAATCCCCTTGTACATGGCCAGTGTGGGAATTTGTTTTGCTTGACTGTGCATGATTGTAATAGGTTTGTTTTTCCTCCTTTCTCATTTAGGGTGAGGTGGGGTTAAAAGGGTGGGTGAAAAGTTGGATCTTGGCTGATTGACAAAATATTTTTTAAAAAGAAATAATGAAGATGATGTGAGAGGAAGAAAATAAGGACCTGAAAATAAGATAAATTATTTTTAAAACAAAATGAATATTAAAAAATAAATAATGAATGTAGGAAGAAAGAAAAAAAAAGGAACCCATTTATACCTTCTTCTCTTATGTAGCTCTTATAACATGTTTTCCCATAATTCATCCATAGGGGGTCCACTTAACATGTGGAATTAAAACTCTAGAACTCTTGACATAACAAATGCCAAAGGAGTATACAAGCTAGCCATATTTTTATCTTTCACTTTTACTTTAGAACTAATTTTCTTTTCTGGTCCTGCTTCGCTTTAATGACATTTTATACCATATGTTGTACACAGTTATTTCTTGGTAATATGCTCCAACTTACTTGTACCTATTGTATATCCCTTCCTTTGCCTTTTGAGTAATCCACACCCAGATTCAGAGATTGTGATATTTCATGATTCATCTATATATAATAACGCTAAAAAAAGTGCTCAAATAGATGAATATAACATGAATAAATATGAATGCTCCATCTGTTAATGGAGATCACTACCTGCCCATTTATGCCTATGCATCTTCCCCTAGCCATCCCCCCAAAAAAAAGATTATTACTCTTTTTACTTTTGCCCATGTATTCCTGTATCTTCAGAAGAGTGAGGTGCATCTAATTTTAGTACATGAGGCTTTCTTGCTTTCTCTTAGTATTGTAAGGATACCAGTAGAGCACATAGACCATCCGTTGGTGGCTCTTGTGACCCAACTCCATAAAGAATATCAGTGTTAAAAATGTGAACCTTTGTTTCAAGAAGGTTGGGGGTCATTAAAAATCCTTCACTATTCATATTTAGTACATTCTGCTCTTTTCCTCTTATTAAATTTTGGGCCTAGTTAATTGTTATTCTGCAGTTTCTCTCTGAGATATAAATACTTGTATATATGTATGAGATATATGAACATCTTGTTGGACTATCTATTCATACCAAATATCATTTTCTGAACAATATAGAACTAGGAAAATAAAAGTGAGTGAATATAGTGCGAAATTAAAAGTCATTAACTGACCTATTTAAACAAGCTGTGGGTTCCGAAAATTTTGAAATAAATAAAAGAATAGCTCTTTACACAGCCTATCACTGTTTCCTAAGGGAGATTAAAACAATATAAATCAGTCACCACAAGGAACCCAGAGGAACCTAGAAACTCCTTAGACAGCAAAGCACTGGCTTTTGTCAGGTGGAGAGAAAGAGCAGTCAATGGCATCATAGGTTTTAAAAATAAACTTAGTCTTTAGTTTTATTATATGAAGTTGGTTAAAGTTTATAAGCAATACTTCCTTTTAAAACAATAAGAAGTAGTGGAAGCAAATATAGTTTACAGTAGTAGTGTCAAACTCAAATAGAAAAGGATTCCTGTGAGCTGTATATTGACTTAGAAAACCACAAATTAACATCTCTTTCATATTGTATCTTTTTTTTGTGGGCTGCAAGTTTGACACCCCTGCTTTATAGAATGCTTGACAAGAGACGCATTTGAACCATATCATCCAGAGATCATTCAGGATGAAGATACAAGGGTAATAAATAGGTAAAAAATGTAAAGATCCATTAAGATTTTTAAAACAGTTTTCCCCATCACTGACAGTTGGCCACTGCTTTAACAGTATAGCCCTCAATGTGCTCTATGTGCAAATAGAAATGTTCCTAAAGGAAACAAATAGAAAAGGAAAGTTGGAATAAGTCACCTATACACAAAGGAGGTTTGTGATGTTAAAGAGTTATAAGGGTATTCTAGGACTAATTGTCCACAATTAAATTATAAACTTCCAATGGTCAGGGATCATGTTTTCTTATTCTTTTGAATTTCTCTATAATGTCTTCTGTACCTAGTAATTTGTTTTTCAAACAGTAATAGCCCAGTAAATGTTTATTGTCTGACTGGCTTAAGACATCCCCTTCACTTAAAAATATCAAATGAGTTGTCTTTCTACTTAATAACTTTGTAACTTCCTTTAGTATACCAAAGATATATAAAATCTCTCTTCATTGATAGGGTAAAGAGTGTAGCCCTGTGATTATCCATGTGCTAGCTGGTTTGAGACCAGCAAAAGTAGAGACTTCTCCACTTGAACCCCCCACATTATCTCCATGACCCTATCAGTAGATGACTTTTACTCTTACTTTAACTGACATGATCAAGAATGTCCTGATGAGCTCATTAATCTCCCTTACTCCACATCTCAAATCTATATTTTACCTTTGCCTATTATTAATCAGTCTATATTCCAATTGGTGAGGAAGAGTTGGTCCTTTTCCTTATCAAAGTCACTATGCCTTTCATCCCATCCTCCTCTCTTCCAGTAGTTTGGCTCACTGGTATCTTCAGTCTCTTTCTATATATTGGCTTCTTTCCTACTCTAGGTTCATGGCTAGGAATTCCCTATCCATAAAATTCTCTCATTTAATAGTGCAGTCTCCCCATGGTGTCACCATATATTTCTTATCTTTACATAGCCATAATACTAGAAAGACTCACTACTTTGAGTTCCTCATAATCCACTTATTTATTTAAAGCTAGTTTACTAGGTCTGACCTCTCTTCCTTAGCCAAACTCCTTGAAAAAGTTATCTACCTTCATTCCATTCCCTTCTCGACCCTATTCAATTGACTTTTGATGTCATAACTCAGCTAAAATTGCTCTCCAGTAAACTTAGATTTTTTATTGTGATTTTAAACTTACAAAAATGAAAATTTCCATACACAGAGAACACAAAAGAGGATTGTATATGAAACCATGAATTCCTATTTCATACTGATTGATTTTTTAAGTATATGATAAATTCTGCATGTTATTTTCAAAACTGTCCTGATTGTGCATCCTTCAGACCTTCCTTCTGTTCTCTTCTGTGCATTTTAAAAAATATTAATGTGACATTTTTATTTTGGCATTACTGTTTCTGAACTGCTTTCCTCTACACTTATCAAAAAATGGAGAAAAAGAAAGAGGGAGAAAAATCCATGTAACATAAACATAGGCAAGTAAAAACCATACATTGGCCATGTATAAAAATGTCTGTCGGCAAACATAAGCCCTCAGGAGACATGATTCATTATAATTAATGATGATAAAGTGTTTAACACAGTGCCTGGCATAGTAAGTTTTATATACATGTTAGGTAGTAGTAGTAGTGGTGGTGGTGGTGGTGGTGGTGCTCTTAAGTTTGCCAAAGTTGTAGCTGCTGTTGTATAAACTGTTTTCCTACTACTGCTCTCTTCCTTTTGTTATCAGTCCGTACTACCCAGGATTCTCTGAAAGAATCTCTTTCATTATTTCATGTTATATAAAATAGTATTCCATTTCTTCTGCATACCACAATTTGTTTAGCCATTGTCCAGTTGATTAAGGGGCAGTAAGGATCAGGAAGTTTCTTCTGCTTGCTGTACAATGCCTGGCTATTCGAAGGTGCTTAAAAAATGTTTATTTACTGACTATTGACTTCCTATGCTCTCCTAGCATTACCCTCCCTTTTAAGCTTACTTTTCTAGTTTCTTGTTGAATGTGATACATTTCTATACCAAATTCTGAATGTGTTCAACTCTCCTTTGTCCTGTTTCAGATGGACAAAGATAAAAGTAAGGCTTATCTGATGCCCATTTTCCCCTACTTTTTAGTCCATATTTCTTTACACTTCTCATATACTTGTACAGTTATAAGAAATCAAGTTCTGCCCCCTTCTTCCTCCTTTCTGTCCTTGTATATATTACTTGTATTCCCTCCTTCCCTTTTAGCAATTTACCCTCTTAGAAATTCTTAGAAGAAAACCACTCCACCCTCAGGACCTCTGCTTTTCTTATTTAAATTCCTCAATACCCTTTGAAGGCATTAAAATTTTTAAGGGATACTTATTTGTTTTTTCTCCCTATTCTAGAATGTTAGCACTACATCATTTTACAGCTCCTTTAAATTAGAACAAATTTACTTTTTTTGGTTCCTCTCAAACTTTCTAGGTTCCCTTGGATCTTTGAGGTGCCAACTGCTAGATCTTAAGGGCTTAATGTTAGGGACCTCAAGTCCATGAACCTGAACTCTCCAGGTCTGAGCACCTCCATAGTTGATGGTCACTTTCAGTGTTCCCAACCTTGTGCTTTCTGACCACCCTTGGGCTTTCTCAAGGGAGCCCTCCACTGTTGCAGCCTTTGGACACAGCTTTGCAGGCTATACCTGTCTCATTTCTAATTGCTCTGGATTAACTCACTGAGCAGTATTAGAGTATATAATTGTGTATTTTTGTACAGTACTGGTTTGGAAGAGGTTACTTATTTTAGTTCCTTATTAGGGTCTTGATCATTCAGTCTCATACAGATTTCAGAATGTTTCTTGAATAGGTGGGTCGAGCAGCCTGCCTTCCATTCAGGAAACTTCTTTGTTGAATGTTCAGCTAGTGAACTCTTAATTGTCAAAACTGATTATCTTTTCTCAGTTCTAATCCTTCTCAACCTCTCTGATTCATTTGCTACTTTTGATTGCCTTTTGATAGATATTCTCTCTTCTGGGTTTTCTTAATACTACTCTTCCTGAATCATTCCTTATTGCTGGTTCATCATAAACATCATGGCCCCAAACTGTGGGTGTTCCCTAAGGTTTTGTACTTGGAATTGTTGTCTTTTACATCTCTCTTCTCTCTCTTCTTGGCAATCTTATTAGCTTCCATGGATTTAACTACCATCATTATGTAGCTAGCTCCCTGATCTAGACCCATTCTCTCTCCTCCATCACCAGTGACTTACTAAACATTTCAAACTGGATAACCCAAAGATTCCTGAAACTCAAACTGATCTATCTTTAACTCGCAAACCTTCCAGATTTCCCTGTTTTTGTCAAAGGTACCACCATCTTTCCAGTGTCTAAGGTATATAATCTCATCATCATCTTGGATTCCTCACTCTCTTACCCCATTAGCTGCCAAATTTTGTCATTTCTACCTTCATAGCATCTCTCTCAGCTAAGTCCTTCTCTACATTCATAGAGCTGCCACCTTACTTCAGGTCTTCATTATCATTACTTCCCTAGATTTTTACAAGACTCCTAATTGTTGGCAAAGTGGCAGAGTAATTTTCCTTAAGAGAAGTGCTGATCATATGACTCTTCTACTGAACCCCTTCCAGTGGCTTCCCATTGCTTCTAGGATAAAATATAAACTTCTTTTTAGCTTTCTAAGTACCCCACAGCCAGAATTGAGGAAAAAAAAGCTGTTAGATTTGGCAAGTTAGAGATCATTGATAACTTTGCAGAGAGAAATTTTGATTGAATTATGGAATCATAAGCCAAATTATAGAAAATTAAGAAGAAAATGAGAAGGAAGTGAGGCACTGACAGTAGATACCCTTCTCAAGTGTAACCACAAAAGACAGGAGAGTATAGCAGTAAGCATCCTAGCATACCCAGGATGGCTGCCAACACAGGTTCTTAGATCTGCTTTTCTAAAGAAAAGCAACTCAAAATTGGTTAACAGTCTTGCTTTAATCAAACATATGTCATTTATCTAGTTCAGGAGATAAAGGTCAGCACCTAAAACTTAAGAGAATACAAATAAGTTACAAGCAGACAGAGAAACAGATCAGCAGACAGGCTTCCAGCTGTCTGACCATTACATCCATACCTAGTCAGTTACCAGAGAGGGAAGCACTAACACCTGGGTTCTCAAAGCCAGAGGGCTCAATGGCTGCCCAGAGTTACCTGGTCAAATTACACAACACTTCTCAAAGTGAGCCCCAAAACAAAACCTCACATCATATATAGCCTTCTCCTGACTTAGAGAATATCACAGCCATCTTGACCCACTGACCAATTACCAAGCACCAAGGTGTGGGCATTCCTGAAAAACAAGCTTCCCTCCACAGGCTCCATATGACCACATTCAGCCTATTAGAGGGCAAAGTCTATTTTCAAATCAAGGAAGGTTCTCACAGTCACTTAAGCCTATCAGAGGGCCTGGGGCAGGGAAGATCTTAGATTCCCATTCCTGTAACAGAGAGATATGGAATGAGATGGATCAAGTGATGAGGAGGAGGGGAGAAGAGCAATGTGAATGACCTCAATTTCCTCAGTGAAATAAAAGGCAAGGTTTTCTGAGATAATGGAGGGGGGTGAGACATTGAGATGGAAGGTTTGAGGAATGAAAAGATTTGGAAGTGTCTGTGTGATGAGTTCCACAGTGAGTTAATTAGGGATTAGTTAATTAGGGGATTGCCTAGTAGCAATTGAGGGCCTAGTTGACATTTTGTAACATGAATTTGAAATGGGTCTAGTGAAAGTTATTGCATGACTATCTAAAGTGTAGTGTAAGTAGGATTGGAGGCATTGGATGGTGGAAGAGATCCTAAATGTTACCACTTTCCTTATCATCCCTGATATTCTTTCTTGGTTGTCCTGCTCCTTGTCTGATCACATGCCAGTCTTCTTTGCTAAATCTATCTCCCAGTCCCTAGCTATGGAGATCCTCCAAGGATTTGTCATAGGTCCATGGGATCATAGACTAAAAGCTGTAATGGACTTTAGATGCCATCAAGTCCACCCCTATATATTTTACAGCAGAGGAAATTGAAGCACAAAAAAAGATGACTTGCCTAGGGTCACACAGCATGTGTCTGAGCTGGGATTTGAACCCAGATCTTCCTGACTCACAAGTCCAGTACTCTTTATACTATACCATGTTGCTTCTTCCTGGAATACCTTATTTCCTTTCATTTCATTTTCTCCCCTTGTAATTTCATTAGCTCCCATATTAATTTCTACAGATGATTCTGAAGTTCATATATTTAACTGTCATTTCTCATGAATTCCAGTCCAACATTGCTAGTCGCTTGCTTGGATAGCTCCATCTGGTTGCTTCATGAGCATCTAAGATTCAATATACACATGCTTTCCTTCCCCATTTTGACCCTATGTTGATCAGTTCAACTCTATACTGTCTTCTATGCTTAAGTTCCTTGCCCTGTTATCATATCACCAATCATGCCTTGCCAAGCCACAAGCTTGTATTATTCCTGCCATCACCTTTTATTTCTGCTTAGGTAATGCCATTTGGAGCTGAAAAAAAATCACGAAATCGTGTTGAAATGTGTTCATTTCAAATTTTTGTTACATAATCTCAACTGGGTTCTCACTACAGCTTTGTTGTTTTCAGTTGTGTCTGACTGTCATCAGTTTTGGAGTTTTCTTGGTAAAGATACTGGAGTGGTTTGCCATTTCATTCCCCAGATCATTTTACAGATGAGGAACTGAGGCAAACAGGGATAAATGACTTGTCGAGAATCACACAGCTAGTAAGTGTCTGAGGCCAGACGAGCTCAGGAAGATTAATATTCCCTACTCTAGATCTGGTATTCTATGAACTGTGGCGCCACCTAGCTGCCCCCTCTCTACAGCAATATGGTTCTTTTATACCTCCCTTATCAATTCACTATCACCCTCACCACAGTAGCTTTTCCAAACTTTTTCATTCCTTCTCAAGTCTCCTATGACACTTTCTGGCCACCTTCCTTCACCCTTTCAGCTATGGAACTTGCCTTGTAATTCACCAGAAATAGTGGAGCCATTTGCTGAGAGTTCCTTCCTCTTCCCTGCTCTTCACTTCAGATTATTTAGATTTCTTCTCACATTTTATCTTCTTCAACCTTCTCACATGAAGTAGTGACCCTTCTTGTAGAGGAAAATTTCACAATATGCACCTTTTATCTCATTCTATTCCATCTTCTGAAGTAGGTTGCCATCTGTATCATTCCACTCTTGCTAATCTTCAATCTTTACTGTCTACTGACTGTTTCTCTGCTGTCTATAAACTCTCATGTTTCCTTCATTCTTAAAAATCTTTCACTTGGTCTAACTTAACCCTACTTGCTATCATCCTATATATTTTCTCGATTTTTTGTTGAAACTCCTTGAGGAGACTCTCTACAATCTATGCTTCCATTTCATTTTCTCTCACTTCTAAATGCTCTACAGTCTTACTTCCAACCTCACCCTTTAACTGAAACTCCTTTCTCCAAAGTTACCACTAATCTCTTAATTGTCCCTAGGTTTTCTTGATACTACTCATTTCTAGTTCTGCTGTCTAACTGCTCCTTCTCAGTCTTCTTTGCTGAATCTTCATCCAGGTCATGCCCACTAAAACTCTCCTGCATCCTCTCTCTGTTCACTGTACATTCTCCTAATTGGTGATTTCATTAGTTCCCATGAATTCATTTAGTGGCTGTATGCAAATGATTCTCATATCTATTTATCTAGTTGTAACCTCTCTGTTTATTTTTAGGCTTTCATCTCTAATTACCTCTTGGACATCTTGAGCCGGCTATCTTATAAACATCTTAAACTCAGCATATCCAAAATTAAACTCATTATCTTTCTCCTGAAACCCTCCCCTCTTTGCAACTTCCCTGTTGCTATTGAAGATAACACATCATACTAATCACTCAGACTTGCAGTGTAAGTGTCATCCTCGCCTCAGCTTATGACTCTCATCTCATATCCAGTCAATTGCCAAGCGTTCTTCCTTTACATCTCTTGTATACATCATCCCTTTACTCAAGTAGCTAGCACCCTATATTACCTTATGCCTTGGCTTTTAGAATAATCTGTTGGTTGCTTTCCCTGGTTTAAGGCTTTCTTCATTCCTTTTTATCCTTCCCTTAGCTATAAAAATAATGTTCCTAAAGCGTAGACTGTGTTATTCCCTTGCTTAGTAAATTCCAATGGCTGCCTATTACTTCCAAGATCAAATATAGTATCCTCTCTTTGTCTTTTAAAGCTCTTCACTCTATTTTTAGTTTTACACTTTATTCCCCTCCACACATCATACAATCTGGCAACACTGGTCTTCTTAGCACACAACATTTCATGTTCTGACTCCATGCCTTTTCACTGATTGTCCCCTATGTTTGAAATATTCTCCCTCCTTCCACCTCCTGGATTCCTTGATTTCCTTCAAGACAACTCAAATCTGACATACTGCAAAAAGAATTTTCTCTGATTATGCCTTCCCATTGATATCAGCCCCCATTTACCCTATATATATATATCTTGTATGCATATAGTTGTTTGCTTATTATCCCCCCCAATTAAAATGGGAGTTCCTTTAGGACAGGCACCTCTCTGAGTTCAGGTCATTTTATTTTAAGAGACTTTGTTCCTAACCAGCATGTCAGTTACCCTAATTACCAAAAATTTCAAAAACTTTATTTCATGAGTACTAAACAGTTAATGGGAGCTATTTTCTTTATCTTATTGGCATACTCTCTGATCTAACCCAAAATTATGTATAAATTAATGGTAGCATTCTGTAGAGTAAATATATAGGTGGTCTAGGGCTAGATGTTCTCTTTGTCTGCTTTGCTCAAAGGCAGTTGCTGATGATGGGAAATTTGAATCCCTATTAAAGTTTGTTATCTATGGATAGAATGCTTCAGAAGTCCTTTTTCCATGTCAGATCATCTGGTAAGTGATGCTCTGATTGTTTATCAATGACAAGGAAAAGTTACAAAATGATTACATTTCTGTTTTATGTGACAATAACTTGAGCACCTACTTCGTAACATCATTATGATGACTCTTCTCGGTTGCCTGAGAGTTTATTAAATTATTTTTTGATGTCTTATGTTGCAGACTATTCAGACTATGAAGACAGTTCTCTAGAATTTTTGGAAAGGTGCTCCTCTCCACTCACTCGGTCCTCCGGGAGTTCTCTGGCTCTGCGAAGCATGTTCACGGAGAAAAATACGTCATATCAATATCCAAGAGCTATTTTATCTGTTGATCTTAGTGGAGAAAGTATGTTCATTTAATTGTAGGATGCTTTTTATTTTAAAGCTTAAAATTACTATATGTAGAATTGGGACTAAAATAAGTAATAGTTTATTTATTTAATGAATTAAAAATATTTACTGAGTTCCTATTGTGTAAAGCACATAATTTAAGAAGTAAGGATCTGATTATATGATACTAATAGGTCGTATTATATAGGTACTTTTAGGTTTGCAAAGTATCTTTGTCTGCATAATTTAATTTGTACTAATTGGAATAAAATTTTCTTTCAAATTTTACAGTGCATATAATAGTCTCCACTAAGGTCTTATTCCAGTACCTCATCCTGGCATGGCTATGATTCTGGATTCCAAACTAGATTAAGGTCTAGCATATCCTTTGATGCTATAAATCCTTCAGATCTGACCTGCAAATGTCTGAGGACAAGCCTAGCTAAGTTCAGAGAAGGCCCATCACTAGAAGATTGCCCCCTAGGTGGTAATTCTTTTTGGCCAGAGCATTTCACTGTGACCCTAATATAAAGGATGAAGGAGTTTTAATCCATGTCAGTAGAAAGTTGTACCTACACTGATAAAACCATGGAGGTTTTTTTGCATGTAATGAATTATATAGAAGCCTGACTATGGATTCTAAAACTGTTGATGCTGATATTGTGATGTGATATGCAGATGTGATGAAATCAGATAAAATAAGAGTTAGGAAAGCCTAAAATAAACACCAGAATTTAAAATTGGAGGAGAAAAGTTAGAATGGACTCCAAAGTTGAACTCATAGTTGTTATCTAGCCTAACCCATTTCTAAATCTTGCTTCCCCTTTACAACAGCCTCAAAAAAGTCCTAACTTCTATTTGAATGCCTGCATTACTAGGGATTTTCCTACTTAGGCAGTTCATTCTACTTTAGGATAGTATCAAATGTTGGGAAGTTCTAACTTTCACTGAAGTGAAGTCAGCCTCACTTCAACTTCCTACCATTGGTCCTTGTTCTGTCCTGTCGGTGTCACATAAAATAAAACTATCTCATTCATGTGGATCTCTTCATGTGTTTGAAGATAGCTTTCATTTTACTCCTTTGTAGTCTCTGCTCCAGAGTAAGCATTCCATGTTCCTTTAGTTGTTCTTTGATATAACAGTTTCAAGACCCTTTGCCATTCTGATCACCCTTTTTTAGGTATGCTCCAACTTGTTGACATTTGTCTGGTAGCTAGGTGGTACAGGGGCTAGAGTGCTGAGTTTGTAGTCAGTGTTGAGTTTAACTCCTGCCTCAATATTTTGCTATCTGAGTGACCCAGGACAATTCATTTAACTACTCTCACCCTCAGTTTCCTCATCTGTCAAATGGGGATTATAAAAGCACCTAACTCGAGAATCAAATGATATAGGTAAAGCAATTTGCAGACCTTACAGTGCCACATAGATGTAGTTATTATTACAATATGGTACTTTCATACCCAAATGTATCAAATGTATACACAATTCTAAAATTTGTGCTTTGTACAAAGTAGGTGCTCAATAAATATTTGTGGAATGAATAAAAAAAGGAATCAGAAAACATAGTAGTTATTTTAACTTGTTCAAATCATATAAATTAACACAATTAATTCAGATTATCAAATGTTTCCATAATCTCATATGAGGCATATTCTATGGCATGAGTAATTTCTTTCCTTGGTACTGAATTTTGGAGATTTAAAAAATTAATTCCTGTAGGCTGTTAGGGTATGATTTAGTACACCTGGACAGTCAGGCCCATGGACCTGAAAAGGTCTGGCAGACTATATGTTTGTTATTAAATTAACCCCCCAAAAATCATGTTATTAGAGCTAAGATAAAATGCAGGAAACTCAATGCTTCTTTGAAGAGCTCACCATCATTATATCTCATGGGCAAGTAAATTGCTCCCTTGAATAAGGTATGTGTGTTAAAAACTTCCAGGCTTCTTAGTGTTATTTAGAATACAGATAGTCTTAAACCTCTATACAAATGTATTACAATACAGAATTACCTGTTTAAATTAGTAGTTAGGAACTCAACACATTTCTCAATGAAAATGGAATTAGATGTAGTGATTAGGTTCACTGGCCAACAGAATCCATTTTAATCATTATTAAGCTGAAGTATAACATTGTATTAATAATATCTAACAACCCAACCATTATATGTAACTGTTTCTGTGGGGAAAGGAATTGCAGCACTGGTCAGAAGTCAACTCAATAAGTATTTTTTAAGTGCCTACTATATATATGCCAAGCCCTATGCTAAATATTAAGGAGACAAAATTCAAAACAGTCCCTGCTTTCAAGGAACTCACAGTATGATAATAGAGAATAAAGCACACAACTATTTACAAATAAGATATATACAGGATAAATTGTAGGTGATCTCAGAGAGAAGGCACTAACATGAACAAGACTGGAGAAGACATTGCAAAAGGTGGCTTTTAGACCTGAGACTTGAAGGAAGCCAGGAAGCAAAGATGAGGAGGAACATATCTATGTGAAAATGCATGAAATCTGTAGATGCAGTGTCTTGTACAAGGAATCATAAAGAATCTAGTGTGTCATTGGATCGTAGAGTGTGTGAAAGGGAGTAACATTTAAAGAGACTACAAAGATTGGAAGAATCCAAGTTATAAAGGGCTTTAAAAGTCAAACAGAAGATTTTATATTTGATCCTGGAGACAATAGGGAACCACTGGAAATTTATTGACTAAGGTGGGTAGAACCACATTCTGCTGCTCTAGGAGTGGCTTGTAGAGATGAGGGTAGGGTTGGAAGTTCCAGAGATTAGTTGGTGATGAACTAAGGAAGGTCCAAGGCATCCTCCCTGTATACATCTTCAGGTATGTTCCATAGTGCATGCTGGTGTACTTCCATGTTTTTTCTTCTTAAAACCACAGGGGTGATCTGCTTTCTTCCTATTTCACTTCCTTTATTTGTTTCTGATCAGTTCTGCTTAACATTTATTTGAACACTTAATATATTCAAGGCATTTTCCAACATTTCTTTCCGTCCTTAGCTAAATTTGGCACAGAACATTCTTATAACCACTCTCTCCTCTTGTGTCCCTGAAGCAAGCATATGGGCCTTTTGAGGACTTATAAAATATGTTCACTTCTAACAATAGTGGCAAAATAGACTGGTTAAAAAGTTTTTCTTTTTCTCTTTTTTCACTGAGACTTGAAGGTAAAGACAAAGCTGACTTAGGTGATAATAGTACACAAAAGCACTATCTGTAGTCGATGCATCTCCTGGGCATATTGTCCATAAGTAACAGAATGGATACTCTAGGTAGATAGGAGAATTATGGGAAATCTATTGAACCTGGGATGCTGCTTTTAAGATCCTTGAGGTGTCTTACTCTTTGCTACCATAAATCTTGCTATAGAAGCATCTTGAAAAGACTGGAGTAGAGTGATAACAAATTTCAGAGTTGGGGTTCCTAGTAACAGAGATCTGTAGTATCAAGGAAATAGTGAATAGAAAGGAAAGGAAGATGGAAGAGAAATTAAAGCAGAAGGAGATAGGAAGAGTTGCCATGATAACCCTTGAAAGTTGGGGCTTTCAGAGACATAGGGTGAGTATATTTAATCTGTACATGTAGGGTAAGTACAGACTGATAATAGCTAAGTCAGGGACTTAATTCTTGCCTAGTTTATACCTAAGGAGTAGTTTACTTATCTAGAAGAATTCACAGTATTAAGTAATTTCATAGCATCAAAGATTTTACAGCTGAAAGAGATGTTACAGAACACATGATCCAACTCATTTTGGTGAAGAAACTTAGAACTGGAAAGATTGTGACTCACCCAAGGTCACAAGGCTTATCACTGTCAGCAAAGAATTGACTCTGAATTCAGTCCTCTTCACTATGCCACATTACCTCAAAGGAATTTAGTTAGGACATCTCAATTGATACTCCTGACATTGATTTTTAATTCACAGGTAAATGTTAAGATTGTTCATTTTTTCAACCCTTTATGAGAAATATGCTGGCCCAAATATTTTTAAGGGGGGAAGATAAGATACAAACTTAATTCAGTATTAATTCTATTTTAATAACCCTCTAATGTTTTCAGTGTATATTTGTTGCACACAGTGATAATTCATAGTCTAACCATGGTCTATTTTAGTCTGCATGTTCGGCATCTGCTCAGTGGAGCTAATAAGGGCACATAAACTAGAGGAAGCTTCTGACTTAGGTATAGCAAATTTATTCCAATCCCTTACCTATGATGGTACATAGTAATACTGAGCTGGGAGGCTCAGTGACTCAAGTAGAGGAGTGACCACTTTCCTTTCTTTTCCCTATGTTTTTATTTTCTTTCCTTTCTTACTTTTCCTTCTCTACCTGTGGTTGCTCTAGTGCTCCACTTGCCTCTCCCTCCACTCCCCACTGATAAATAACTCTCTCCTTTATTAACCCCTTTTACTGGCACTTTTGTACAAGTGTTGGTCCACGTCTGTCCCATCTTTTCTTACCCCTTTCCCTCTGTTCTGAGGGCTGCTTCTCCTACCCTCACAGTTTCTTTGGGAAAATACTTGGTTTTCTTTTGTTTTTTTTCCCTATGATTCTTATTTCAATCCTTTGTATTACCAGAGTGCAACTGTGCTGTATTTTGTACAGATGAGTGGGGGAAAAACAAAAATGTAGTGGGGTATAGGAAAAAACTTTTTCTTCCTAGCTATCTGACAATATTCAGGAATTGCTTCACATCTCTGTAGGGAAAAATCATGAGTTTTTGTCTTATTCTACTTACGAACCAGAGCGTAAAGAAACAGATTTTGCCAAATGAAAATTGGTTTCCAGGTTATCCCCAGCACTGTGGTGCTGGTATAAACCTTACATTTCTGAATTTCTGTTTATCAGCACCAGTCCCTTTTTGCTTACCCCAGAGTTCCCAGAATCCAGAAGTTTATCTCTTTCCCTAAGTCTTCTCCTTATAACAGGCCACAGGAGCTGAAGTCATTGACAGGGAGTGGAAAAAGTCCCTTTTCCAACAATTGAAGGGAAAGAAGTATGAAATCTCTTCTAGTGTGCAACAGATAGTTCTGTAGTAGAGTTAGTATGGTACTTTTGTGGGTTAGCTTTGGAACCTTGTCAGCATGTATAATATTGTTTTTATAGAAAAGTGCATTCTTAATTCTAAACAACCGTAGTTGTTTACATACAGAGTTTTATGAATGGCAGTTACTTCTACTGATTCCTAGTTTATCTGGACCAATTGGGATTTATTGGAATTCTGTCAGAAACTTAAACTATCATGCTGTTAATGCATTTCACTGTTGTTTTAAAAATTACCTTTACTTTATTGAATGTATAATTTTATAAATGTATTTGCGTTTAGTTCCATATTCTTAGTGAGTTACCTCTAGTTTTGTTTTCTCTAAATGTCTCAGTTATACTTCTTTTTTAAAAGGATTAACAAAGGCACAAAATAAAGCCTGTGTTAATTTGTTTTTTTTTAATATAACAACATTCAACTTCCTGAAAATTAAGTATGAAACATTGAAAAAAAAATGAGAGATTTAGGAAACAAAAATTATGACCTTTTTAGAATATTTTAGATTAAGAAAAACTGAGACGTGATATTTTAAATGCTGACAGCATGACTGGGTGATTAGTTTGACCTACTAGGAGACTTAAGATTAATTTCCATTTTATTTTCTTGATAATGGAATGCTAATATTCTTTCTGCCCTGAATAAATCCTTATTTGTCAAACTATATCATAGAAAGGAAGCGAGTAAAACTCCACAGAAAGATAAAAGGAGAGAGTAATTGCTGTTATATATAAACAATAAGAGGTTGTATGGTATAGTGTTTGTACCCCACTTCAAGCACTAGCTGTATGACCCCTGAATAAGTCATTTAACCACTCTGCCTTTTTACTAATCTGCAAAATAAGGAGATTGGACTCAGTGGTCTCTAAGTTCCTTTCCAACTTTATGCCTATAATCCTTTGATATTTGCCTCTCTGTAACATCCATCCATTGCTCTCTGCAGAGACAAAGAAGTATAATTCCAATTTCACATAACAGTCCTACAGGAATCCAAAGTCCATTCTTATGTAGAGAAAATCAATGCTTTAGTTAAGGATTGGACCAGATAATATCCCAAGTTAGAAGTGAAACGTATAAATGCATGGAGATGTGTATGTTTGTGTTCCTGTCTCTCAGTTATTTTCTTTTGTAGAGTAAACAGTCCCATTTCTTTGATCCTCTTTTGATGAGTTTTTGAGTTTCATTACCATCCTCTTCATATGCTTCAGTTTGCTAATTTCTGCTTTAAGATTGTGAAATACAGAATTGATCTGATGGCACAATATACTATGGGAGAGTTGTGTTGGACGTTTGTGAATATAGCCCGATTACATCGACCTTTTTGTTAGCTGACTCATTTAGCACATAGTCAATTCATTAATCAGCAAGTATTTATTAAACACCTACTGTCTGCCAGATACTGTGATTCACAGGCTCAAGCAATGGAAGGAAACTAACTTGATGGAATTTATAAGGATACCTATATGTTCTATATACTTCCTTAAGTCAACTGCACAAGAGTAGAGACTTAGCTTAATAGAAGTCCATTTGAAAAAAGACCTGGGAGTCTTTGTTAACTGAGCAATCTTTTTGAATCTTTAGTCTTATATCCAGTTTGTTAGTTGTCTCTTTCAGTCTAATGTCATACTAAAATTGATATTTTCTTGGTCTCCAGGCTATAAATAAAAAATGTTGAACCAGGTGTGTGCTTACCAAAGGGTACTATGAAACAATACTAGGGTTTTCCTTTTCCAGGTTTCTATAAGTATATTACTCAATATTCTTTAAGTTGTTATTCAGCTAGAGGCTGATATCCAAGTCACATTTTTCTGTTTGCTTTTTTTTCCACAAAAATATCATGAGATATATATTTTTAAGATCCTTGCTGAATTCTGGATGTCTTATATTTACATTCCTGATTTTGATAATTTAGTAACTTTAAGGTCCTATGTTTACTTCATTGTGATTATCACCTCCACCTAACCTTCTATGACTTGGTAAATGATTTTCACAAACTGCTGAAGCCAAAAAGTTTATCTGTTTATGGTTGAGTTGGTGATGAGACTCTCTCATCTTAGGTGTACGGTTCCTCCAACAGTCTGTCCCCGGGCTCATGATCATATCCTTTCCAACTAGGCTCAATAAGAACTTTTGCCCTGCTAGCATAGTCTTTGAAAACCCAGGATCACCTCCACAATGAGACATCAGAGTAGGACTACCAGTCAACTGTAGCAAAAAAGAAATGATGCTAGTTCTTATTGAACCCATGCTGGCTTCCCTCACTATGGGCTGAAACTATCATATTCCTTTCCAAAAATGTACAGGGAATTTTGAAAATCAGTCATGGCAATATTTGTTCACTTCCTCTTATGACACCTCTCACATTCATAAGAAATTATTTTTAGGTTCTTTGGTTAAATCTGTAAATTATGTCAATATTTGGGGAAGTAATTCTAAATATTTGAATTTCAGCTCTCGCAGGTTTCACTTTTTCCTTAGTAATCTTTATGGTTTTGGTTTGAAAATCATTGTTGTTGCTAGAAAAGATAGAAGTAAAAAATTAAGGTCTGCTTTCTCTTTATCATCTTTCATACAATCAGCCCTAGGCAGTGGACCTTTTCCTTTTCCATTATTGTTTTGAACATAATTAGTCCTTTTTAGAGATACGTTGTCATTCTGTAGCAGTTTTATCACTCTGGTATCTGAAGCCATGGTAAAGAAAACCAAATCTTATTCATAATCTGTCTGGTCAGATACTTACTTCTCTTTCCCTTCTGTTGTTTACTTTATATACTTAGATATTTATCAGTTCATTGTCTTCTTCCTATTCTTCCATATACCCTCAAAACCATTATTCTATAAAATATTTAAAGGTTCCTGGGAAAAACACTTCTATAAAAATGGAAAATATATTCATAAAAATTTTCTCTATTTTTTAGACTTGTCAGATGTAGAGTTCTTGGATGATTCTTCAACTGAAAGTTTGCTTCTGAGTGGTGATGAGTACAATCAGGACTTTGATTCAACCAATTTTGAAGAGTCTCAAGATGAAGATGATGCCATTAATGAAATTGTCAGGTGTATTTGTGAAATGGATGAGGAGAATGGCTTTATGATTCAGGTAATCAGTTGCTTATATTTCTTACAATCCTGAATAATACTTTAGATGCTTGCTTACAGTTGTATTGCTATTATCTTACCTTATGCTGACTGTTTTGTGTATGTGTGTATGTATGTATGTATGTATTTTAATCCATTATTGTACAAAAGAAAAGCAGTAGAAATCAAGAGAAATTTTCATTGCATCAGATAAGTAGAAAAGTCCCTTATTTTATAACCACAATCCCATGGTGTAGGCTAATGAATATAGGACTGAATTTGAAAGCAGGAACACCTAAGTTCAAATTTTGCCTCTAAAATTTGCTAGATGTGTGATTATGGGCAAGTAATTTATTTAACTTCTTTAAACATACTTCTTCATCTGTAAAATGAGCTTCTTAATACCCACTTACTGTGAGGTTCAACTGAAATAATGTACGTGCATCAGTTTGCTAATTTTGAAGATCTATATAGAGGACAGATTTTATTGGTCAGCATTTTAAATCCAAGTCTTTAGGGAAGATAAAACTGAAGATATATATAACAGTATGACCTGTTCCTGTAAAAATACTTTGAAGTGCTAAGACACAGAATGAACTGAAACTTGTTAGTACAGCTAAGGACATCATAAAAGCCTTTTTAAAAATATAATTTGGGGAAAAGAGAAGGATCAAAGACAGGATGTGATGACTGCTCAGGGTGGATGGAACTATAATAAATAATATGGGCCAGAGGCTAGGTGGAAATGATAAGTGCTTATTTTGCTTCTCTTTTCTCTGCAAAGAAGAATGATCTTTGCAACCAGAAAGAATAGAACAAAAATGACTAATAGAGAATTCACAACTAAGACAAGAATACAATCAAAAGAAAGCATCTAGCTGCATTTGATGAGGTCAGGTTACCAAACCCAAAGAAATTGTGTCTTCAGTTATTCAGTAGTCCTGACAGATGTGCTTACTGAGTTACTGTCAATGATCTTTGAAATATCATGGAGAATTAGAGAGGTACAACAGATTGGAAGAGAACAATGACCTGGAGTTTAAAAATGGGGAAATAATGAAATCTGCAAATTCTAGACCACTGACCTTGACCTCCTGCCAAAATTCTGTGATACTGTTATTAAAGGGAGAATTCAGGAACATTAAGGAAATGGTGATCACAGAGAGCTGGCATGGCTTCATCAAAATCATATTATGCCTGATGGACCTTATTTCCTTTTGAGATCAGGGAAATTTTGTAAGATATATTTTACCTTGTTGATTGGTTTTAATAAAATATTTGATAAAACTTCTTGCTTTCCTTATGAATAAGATAAAGATATGTGGGCTAGGTGATATATAGTTAGATGGACTAAGAACTGGTTGAATGGCCAAATCAAAAGAAAGTCATTTGTGGTTCTGTGCAATCTGGAGAAAAGCATCTTGTGAAATATTGCAGAGATCGATACTTGGGCCAGTGCTGTTGAACATTTTATCTTTGACTTGGAAACAGGGATAGATGGCACATGGATCAAGTTTTTTGATGACATAAAGTAGGAGGGATATCCAACATGTTGGATGATAGAGGCAGGCCCTAGAAAGATCTTGGTAGAATAGAATATAGTTTGAGTTTTGAATTAAAAAGGGATAAATATAAAATATTACACATAGATTTCACAAATCAAGACAGGTAAGGCAAAGCTAATGAGCAGCTGAAAAAGATCTGGATGTTTTAGTGAACTGCAAAGTCAAAAGGTGTTAACAGTATCATATGGCAGCCAAATAATCTCACGTAGTCTCAGGCTGCATTCAGAGAAGCCTAGTTTTCCAGGACTAGATGATAGTCCTTTTGTACTCTGTTCACATCTTGAGTATTGTGTAGGACTCTTGAGGCCATATTTTAGGAAGCACATTGCTAAACTACAAAGCATAAAAAGGAGAGAAGACAGAAAAATGGAAGACATCTAGATTATACCAAAGGAAAATTAAGTAAAGACTTGGTGGGAACATGATAGCTGTATTTGAAGGATTGTGATATGAATGAAAGATTTGTTATTCTTGAATTCAAAGAGCATAACTATATGCAGTGGGTAGAAGCAGAAAAAAAAAAATCAAATTCTGCCTTGATATAAAGGGGAAAAAAATCGTACCAATGAGTTATCCAAAAGAGGAATGTACTGTTTTGAAGATAGTGTGTTTGCCTTTGCTGGAGGTTTTCAAGTGAAGGCTGAATAATCACTTGTTAGGTTTGGGCAGAGGACATTGTTTTTTAATTAAAGGTATTGGTTAAACTGAATGGGCTTTTGAAATCCCTTCCAGCTCTGATTTCTTCTGTGAGCCTGTTACTAATATTGATTCTAGACTTTTCAAAGTTTGGCAAAACAGATAAGTTTCTATGTAGTACCTTTCTCTTGATTACTTGTTCATATTACTATTATGTGATGAGTAGAATAGTTTTATCCTTTACTGAGTAAAGCTCAATGAAAGATCCTCCCAAAATACTTAGTGAAGAAAGGAAAGACATACCCTTGGTTCAAATGATCATTATTTTGACCACCTCCTTTGCTATGATACTACTAAGCTGCCTTTGGGAGCAAAGGAGACTTGAGCTATAGTTTGAATCACTGTGTAATGACCTGGAAATAGTGAAAAACAGCAAAGTATGGAGAGACCAGCCATTAGTACATCCCAGTTTGCTCACCCCTCTCCCCCACCATGATTATTCTAACAATATTCTAAAAAGAACACCAAGGGAAATAAGGAGAAAATACAGTGATATCACAGATTTGACCAACAAACAAGTAGCCAGGGCAGGAGCTGTGGAACAGGGATAGTCTGCAATCATGGTATTAAGTGCTCAGAGCTCTAAGAACAGGTTCACCCAGAGCTGATGGAAGACTGAGCCTCAGGCAACATCAAGGAGTCAATTAAAGGTGTGTTTAGCACACCCAGCTAGGGGAGCCCAGAGCAGATCTCAGAACCAGCCCCATTCAATAGCTCAGTAGTAAGGGTCCTGCCTAGAACTCTTCGCCAGTCCAGCAGTAAGGGGATAAATTCATTGGCCATCGTGACCCATAAAACAAGCAAAAATAGAAAATGGTCATAAGGCAAGTGAAGCTTCCTTCTATTGCCTCAAGTGATAGAAGTGGAGTCCCAGAAACCATAGCAGAAGGTACTACAGATGACAGTTTTCAGACCATATAGAAACATTAAATATTTGAGCTTCTGAATATGTATTTGACAAGTGACAAATGAGTTTATACATTACAGAAGAAACTGAACCACTAATGTGTTTTTACATTTTCACTATAAATATCGAAAACCAGGAAACATAAAGAACTGATTAGCTAAATGGAGGAGGGCCTCAGATTTTCTTCATTTCATGAGATGAATATGGGAGTTTGTAGAGTTTCAAAGGTACAAAGGATTTCAGTGGGCCATCTAATTCATTTTATACCTCAAAAGAATCCTTTCTATATCATAGCCACATAAAAGAAATCACAAATAAATCAAAGCAAATACAATGATGGCACTTCAGTGTATAACTGGATACTTGCTTTTTGTTTTTAATATTTATGTTTAATATTTTTTTTAAAAAGTTTTAGTTAAGGTTCTAATTCCAAAGAATCAATGTGATCTAAATTTAAAAAAAAGATAATGCTTTTTAATTGAACTAATATATCATAAACCACTTAAGTAACTTTCATAAAGAAAAGTCGTCAGACAACTGTTTAAAAACTGAAATCAACCTTAAACATGTTTAGTTTTTGCTACCTGAAGAATAAATTTAGCTCTTACAGTGGTAGATCCCAAACTAGATATTTAGAAAGGAATAATTTTTTGTTTGTTTCAAAAAAGCAGAGACCGTACTTGTACGTACCTTTTGTTTTCCAACAGTGTGAAGAGTGCCTGTGTTGGCAGCACAGTGTCTGTATGGGGCTGCTGGAGGACAGCATCCCAGAGCAGTACATCTGTTATATTTGCAGGGATCCACCAGGTAGGAATTTTGTTACTTGGTTTGTTCCTTAGTACAATTATACCCTGCAAAATTCCATTAACTGATTTTGTGAAAATATAATGTTGAAACAGAGTTCAGTAGAAACTACGTTATAAATAGGAAATACCTTCCCTAATTTAAGACAAAATTCTTATCTGTAAAAGATTAAATTAGATCTTTACAGAGAACTGAGACTATATGATCTTTATCGTGGCCAAATTCACATCCTTCAGAGCTTCTGCTGTAGACTTGAAGGTTATCTGTTAGGCAGGGCAAGGACAAAGGAGAAGTTGCTTCCCTACCTGCCGTCTAGTCCACAGCTTGGGAGGGGCTTTGAGAAACTAATGTTGAAGTGTTGGGCAGGAAATGAAATCTGGTCTTTACTGTGTTGCTCCTCCCCTGTAACATCACAGTTTTGTATCTGCCCTCTCACTAGCTCTCAAGTGTAATGTTAAATGAATCTGAAGATCTTCCATGACCTTTTGTATTGGCAAGCTTGTTTCAAGTTAACACCTTGTTTAAGCTATTTAATTGACACAGAAGTAGTTCACACCTTGGGAGAAAGTTGCTGATGTAACAGGAGGGGCAGAACAGGGAGGAGGTATACCATATATAAGGAAGAACACAAGCTGGACAGACAGAATTTCCTGGGGTAAGCATCGTGGAGGCAGGGCAGCTGCTGCTTGACTGAAGACTGAACAGAGAATTGAGAAGAACTGAAAAGAGGAATGAGAATTGAGAACTGAGACAGGATTTCTTGGAGCAAGCCATGTGGAGGCTGGATAAAGTGCTTTTGATTTTGAGAATGGAGCTTATGGTGCTGAGGACTTTGGAGGGCCAACAGGAGCTGCTGAGGATTTCCTAGGGCCTGCTGGAGCCACTGAGGACTTCCAGGGGGCAGCTGGAGCTGCTGAAGACTGAGGAAGCATGACTGTGGTGCCAGTATTTTGTACAAATGTTATTGTGACTTTGTTAATGTGTATGAATGTTCTTATGGCTTTGTTAAGCCTTGTCTTCCCAGGAACAGAGACTGTGAAGGATTTGAGATGGAGCCCCAATGTGGAGCAGGAACTTCATGGAGAACTGGACAAGGAACTGGGAACTGTCTGCCTTTGAACCCATGTGACAGTTTGGTGGATTCAGGTAGTAGCTACCTGCCTCGAGTCAAGATGAAAAAACCTCTCCTTGTATACTGAGAAGTGACTGATAAAATTGTAACTTACTTGTAACCTAGGGGTGGATGGCCTGTGTATTTTCCACTATCCCTTAAGAGAGTACTGAGTAGTGACTGATATTGTAACTTTTATTCCCCCTTTTTTATTTTTTAGTTTACATCATTCATTTCCACAAGATTTTGAGTTACAAATTTTCTCCCCATTTTTCCCCTACTCACCACCCCAAAACAATAATCCCACTGAATATCCCCTCCCTCAATCTGCTCTTTCCCATATCTTCCCTCATTCCCCCTCCAACTTCCCACTAGGGCATGGTAGATCTCTATGCCCCAGTGCCTGTATATCTTATTTCCCAGTTACATGTAAAATAAAAATTATATATATATATATTTTTTTTTTTTTAAACTTTGAATTCCAGATTCTTTCCCTTCCTCCCTCGTCACCCACTAGTGGGAAGATAAGCAATTCAATATAGGTACATGTGTAGCTATGCAAAACATTTCCATAGTAGATATATTGTGAAAGACTGACTTTATTTCCCTCCATCCTATCCAGCCCCCCACTTGTTCTATTCTCTGCTTTAATCCTGTCTCTTTTCAAAAGTGGGTGCTTCCAACTTCCTGTCCCCCCCCAAGCCTGCCTATCATCCCCCCTCATTCCCTTCCCCCCCACTCTCCTGTAGGGTGAGATACCCTATTTAGTGTGTATGTCATTCCCTCCCTAAGCCAAATTCAATGAGAAAAAGGTTGACTCATTCCCTTTTGCCTTCCTGTTCTTCCCCTCCATTTTATCAGTTTTCCCTTGCCTCTTCTATATGAAATAATTTACCCCATTCTGTCTCTCCCAATCTCCTCTCATTATATTCCTCTCTCACCTCTTAATTTCACCTTTTAAGTATCATCCCTTCCCATTAAATTGGTCCTGTGCCCTCTGTCTATGTATACGTGTACACATATATACACATACTCACATATGTATTCATACTCCCATATACCCTCATATATAGCCATATATATGTATATATGTGTATATACACACACACACACACACACACACATTTATATTCCTTTCAACTATTCTCATACTGAGAAAAGTTTCATAAGTTACAATTATCAGTTTTCCATGTAGGAATGTTAATAGTTCAACTTTGATAAGTTCCTTATGATTTCTTTTCCCTGTTTACCTTCTCATGCTTCTCTTGCTTCTTGTATCTGAATGTCAAATTTTCTATTCAACTCTGGTTTTTTCATCAAGAATGCTTGAAAACCTCTATTCCACTGAATGACCATATTTTCCCCTGAAACATGATACTCAGTTTTGCTGGTTAGGTGATTCTTGGTTTTAATCCCAGTTCCTTTGGCCTCTGGAATATCATCTTCCAAGTCCTTCAATCCCTCAGTGTAGAAGCTGCCAGATCCTGTGTTATCCTGATTGTGTTTCCACAATATTCAAATTGTTTCTTCCTGGCTGCTTGTAATATTCTTTCCTTGATCTGGAAATTTGGGAACCTGGCTATAATATTCCTAGGAGTTTTCTTTTTGGAATGTTTTTCTGGAGGTGATTGGTGGATTCTTTCAACCTCCATTTTGCCCTCTGGTTCTAAAACATCAGGGCAGTTTTCCTTGAGAATTTCTTGAATGATGATTTCTAGGTTCTTTTTTTAATCATGGCTTTCAGGTAGTCCACTAATTTTAAATTATCTCTCCTGGATCTATTTTCCAGGTCAGTAGTTTTTCCCAAGAGATATTTCACATTGTCTTCTATTCTTTCATTTGTTTGGATCTGTTTAACAGCATCTTGATTTCTCATGAAGTCATTAGCTTCCATTTGCTCCACTCTAATTCTGAAGCAATGATTCTCCTCAGTGAGCTTTTGAGATTCTTTTTTCATCTGGCAAATTTGGCTTTTTAAGGCATTCTTCTCCTCATTGCCTTTTTGAGCCTCTTTTGCCATTTGAGTTAGTCTATTTTTTAAGGTGTGTTTTTCCTCAGTCAGGCTGTTGACTCTCATTTCATAATTTTCTTGCATCGTTTTCATTTCTCTTCCTAATTTTTCCTCCACTTCTCTTATTTATCTTCAAAATCCTTCTTAAGGTCCTCTATGGCCTACAACCAGCTCATATTTTTCTTGGAAGCTTTTGGTGCAGGAGTTCTGACTTCATTGTCTTCCTCCCATTCCATGCTTTGTTTCTTTTTGTCCCCAAAATAGGAGTCTAATGTCGGATTGCTCTGCTTGCTTTGCGTCCTTTGCTTTCTCATATTGCCACTCAATTACTTGACTTTTGAGCTTTTTACCACAGTAGAACTCTGCTTCCGGGGGGTGAGCTTTGTCCCAAATTGCTGGGGTTTTCTCAGCTGCTGGAGTTGTTATTAATAAATAGAGGGTTTGCTATGCTATGTAAATTGAATCTTGAAAGCTGTTCACAGTAGGAGTCCTCTGGAAAGCTGTGCGTGCTTGGCTTTACATCAGGCTCTCCTAGCTCTCCACAGCTCTACCACTCACATGCAATCCTATTGCCTTTGCCCAGCCCCTACAAGAAGACAATAGCTTTTAATGCCTGCTGTATCTCCCTATTCATCCCCTAAGTTCTAATGGAATCTGCCTACCTAAAAACTAGGGGTATCTCATGGTTTGGGCAGGATGCTTCCTTATAAAAAATACTTCTAATTTGCCATCACTGGCCTTGATTTGTTCAACAATCATTTTCTGATTGCAATTACCATTATCCACCAATAAGTAGGTAGATAGGATTTACTTAGCCACACATGTGGGGAAAAGGTACTATCCAGAAAGATGCTACAATGGGATGGCTTAAGATGAGTCTTTTGTATTAAATATTAATGTTATTTTAAAATTACCTTGGTCGAATCAATAATGTTTGCATAAATGTATGTATTCATTATATGTAAATACATGTACAGTATGTAATTATTTCATGCTATAAACATTAATAGAAAATTCTCTGCCTTATAAGTTCTCATAAAGATATTTTAATATTTCTTTTGGCATGATATTGCTAAATTGATACCTTACCTCAATGTTCTTTTGAAATTGTTATCTCATTAAACTGTTATCTATCTTATTAAAAGCATAATAAAACAAATGCAAATATAATTATTACTATATTGGAAAGGTAGATTTATATCTGGTTATGGAAGGAAAATGGTCCTGTGTGTTCCCTTTTCTGCATATTCCCTTTTTGCCTGTTACATAGTTCAATGTTTTTATACCCATGTTCTTATTGTCACAACTAGGAAAATGCCCAGAGTGCAATACACTTGAACTAAACTCCTAGAGGTATAATTCAAGATTGTTTACCTGGTCCTCTCTTATTGTCACAGGGACTATTCAAAGACAAACCACATCTGTTTCCAGACAACTACAAGTAATAGGCAGATGTAGAAAAGTAACATGAAAGAATTTTAGAGTTGGAAGGGACTTTAGCTCTGTAGTCCACCCAGTTCATTTTTCATATGACTAAACTGAGGCCAGTAGAGATAAGCTTATTTGTCCAATGCCCCATAGCATAACTAGGTAGAATCCAAATTTGTTACTGTCTTCTGCTTTTTCCATTACAAACATGCTGTCACCTCTTTTTGGTTGGAGGTAGTTCTACATGCTAAGATATAGAGTACTGGCCTTTTTCCCTTTGGAAATGGAAAACTAACCAACAAAAGCAATGCACACAGCTGAATCTCAAAGGTACCACTCAGAAATTCAAGATTTTAGATAATTAGTTAATAAGATAGATAAGTGACAGTTTTCAAAGCCAAAAAGAAGTGAGAAAATATAAATCAGTGTGACTTCCCTTCCCTCTCAGTTAAAGGTTTGTTGGCAGATAATTTGGCATTTAGAAGTAGAGAGTAGCTTCAAATTTTTCAGCTGTTAGTATCTATATCCTTTATAATATTTGTTCTTATGTAGCCTACTGTAATTTCCTTGAAAATGGAAATTGCTTTCAAGGTGTTGGTACTGTACCCTTTGAAACTGCTGTTAGAAGCAGAGCCTGTCCTGTTCATCCACAAGCACTATTGGCAGTGGAAGATTTTAAAGAATACACAAATTGGGTCACTTGTAATTTGGATGATTTTGTTATTCACAGGTCAGAGATGGAGTGCAAAATATCTTTATGATAAGGAATGGTTGAACAATGGACGAATGTGTGGGTTATCATTTTTAAAGGAAAATTACTCACATCTCAATGCCAAAAAAATTGTTTCAACACATCATCTGCTTGCTGATGTATATGGTGTAACAGAAGTACTACATGGGTTACAACTGAAGATTGGAATTCTAAAGTAAGTGGAAATTCATAGAAAACGATCAAATTTTAATACTGATATGAGCAAAAAAAAGAATAGGAAAACGTATGAAATCAAGATTTGGGTTTTTGTTTTGTTTTAGTTTACTCTGAGATTTTTTTAAGCACATTGGAGAGTTCGATGGCATGAAATAACTTTATGAAGTATTGGTTAACATTATTTTGCAAATAGCTTAGAATAACTAAACCTTGGGGAAGCTGACTGGTTTTCTCTGAGTCTCCGGTTGTCCCTTTTATCTCTCACATACCATTAGATATTGTAGACGTTGCAGAGTTAACTACAGTGTGGTCCTACCTATATACAACTGTAGTCCTGTATTTTTGACCAGTTTTTTCTCCTTCAGAAATTCTGTGAAAGTGGTAAATTGGTCAGATGCTAGGCTAAGAAACTTCACCCCCTCATTCCTCTGTTCTCTTTTCCTAAGTTAACATTTTCAGTAATCTGCATATTCTGTGAGGAAAAAGACAAGGTAAACAGTGCTTTACTGTTCATCCATACAGTGAACTCCTACTATAGAAAGAGAAATTCCCTCCACCAGTGCAGATCACAAACCATTTATTAAGTTCTAGACAAAGTTGCTTGGGGCACATAGAAATTATGTGATTCCCTCAGTATCAGAGGAGAGATTAGAGCCTGGGCATTCCTGACTCCAATCATAACATTCTATCCACTAAGCCATGCTGCCTTTGATTGTCAAAATAAATTAGGAGGGAAAGTGAAGTTGTACAAGATAGTGAATATGTAAATAAATATACCTTGGTATCAAATTTGGGCAATAGTTCACACATTTATATTGTACTTTTTTCACTTCACATAAGTAACTCCTCCACCCTACCTCAACCACATACAAAGATAGTCATACATTTGTTCTTGCCATCATTCACAAATGTACTGCCTACATGTTCACAAATTTCAAAATTCTGTTATTTGACTATAATCTGTTGGCTTTCAGTCTCTTCCTTTGCTTTCCCTTACCAAACCCTACTCTTCATCCACACTGTATAAACAAGTACACTCCATTTCCATAAACAAGGCACTCCATTTCTTAACTCTGGGCATTTCTCTGGCTGTCTTTCATACCTGGAATGCTTTCCCTCTTCATGTGTTCCTCCTAACAACCCTGGCTTCCTTTTAATCCCAGTTAAAAGCTGATCTTCTATAGGAATATTTTTGCAGCCCTTCTTAATTCCTTCTTTTAATTTTTTCTTATTCTGTATATTGTTTATAAATATTAGGTTGTAAACTGTTTGAGGCCAGGGGTTGTCTTTTGCCTCTTTTTGAATACTCAGCACTTAGTAGAGTGCCTTATACATAGGAGGTGCTTGATAAATGTTTATTGACAACAGTTCGATTAAGTAAAGCTGATTTTTTTTATCCCCTTTTTATAGGTGTTAAAACTGATTTAAAGATTAGAGATTTAGAGACATATGATGTTCATATGATAGTAAGTATAAGAGCTAGGATATGAACCCACATCTCTTGCCTTTAGGTTAAAAAAACAACAGTATCCTGAACCAGTCTATTCCATGCTTAGACAGCTTTAATTATTAGGAAGTTTTCCTTTATGGCCAACCTGTAATCTGCCTTGTTAAACTTCCAGATGTTGGTCACGTGTTTTCTCTCTTTTCTTTGCCTTTGTTTCCTCAGCACTTAGCTCAGTAACACATGGTAGACATTTAGTAGGCACGTGCAAATGTAATATTCTAGATGTGACCTAAGGTACCCATTTCTTCATTATTGCAACAGAAGATTTCATGCCCTTTTTGACTCTTAAGTTTTGACCTTAAAAGAACTTTGTTTTTTGGACCAGACCTCTAATTTCATTGTCATAGTTAACTATTAATGAGGAAACTATTCATCAACGCAGGCCTTTTCTGTTACTTTTTGTTTTAGAGAATTGCCTTGAGCACTGAGATCTTAACAGATATGTCCACTTTCACATCCAGTATGTGTAAGAAGTAGGACTTGAACTCATGGAGGCTGATTTTCTGTCCACTGCCATTCTCTCAGTGAGTTTACAATTCACTGAAATGTTTGCCTCTTATTAACACAGAAGCAGCTATCCATCTCCCATCCTGTACATGAATAATTGATTTTTTTTTATCTCAAGTGTAGAACTTTACATGTCTTCTCCTATTAACCTCTATATCATTCTAGAGGGACAGCCTTTAAAAATATTCTAGGACTTCTTTAAACAACACATTCTAATGTCTTGAAAACCCATGCCAATCAAAAAGTTCTTTCTAATGCCTAACTTAAAGTTCTTTTTCTGTTTGTTAAAACTGTCTTCTTTCATTCTGTTTTATGCTAAATTGCTTACTGCTACTATATTTTAAATGGTTTCCTTTTGAATCCATCATCCATTATTTAATTTCAGCTTGACTTTTTATTTCTCAGTATAAATATATTCAATTCCTTTACCCTTCCCCATTGTCTCTTTCACTTAAGTTTATGATTGTTTTATTTGCTCCCTAAATCCTTTATCTTTTTGCTATTTTATGGTCTGGCATGAACAAAGAACCCATTACAAAGATTTTAATAATATTAAATAGAAAAGAAGGAATTACTTTACTTTTCCCATCATCTTTAATCTAGTTTCTCGGTATTATTTCTTCTATGTTCATGTTCTCACTAGCATCATTAATAGTCCTTTCCATCTCAAAAACTTTTGTGGACTATTCCCACATTAAAGAATGTCTGTAAACAGATAATGCCTTTTAAATAATATTTTCATTGTTGTTCAAATCTGTGATAAAATTCAGTAGAGATTAAAAGGAAGTCGTTAAGGAAATATAACTTCAGAAGTTATCATTAAAGAACAATTCTTTCAGTTAATTACAATAAAATCAGAAAATAAGTAAAATAAAATTTCTTTTACTGAAAAACCCAGCTGTGATGAATTGGCTTCTGCTTCCCTTAGGACATTAAGGGAATCTACTGATCCTGTGAGTTCTGATGATGAAGATTAATAGTTTTGAAGAGAAACAAGAATTTCATACAGAAGATACACACTTTACAATTTTCTCAAAATCTTTCATGAAATAACTTAGAATTAGTCTTGATTCTTCTGTCTCCCATGACCACTGTGTCTAATCAATTGACAAATCTTATTTATCCCATTGCCATAAAATCTGATATATCTATCCCCTTCTCTACACTCAAAATTTCTACACTAGTTTAGGCCTTCATCAGCTTACTCTTAGAGTATTTCAATAGCATTATAATTGGTCCCCCTGCCTGCACTCTCTTTTCAATCCATTCTATCCTCCTTGTAGCTATCAAATTATATATTCCTTAAACAGATATAACAATGTCACCCCACCCACATCCACTCAAAATCTGCAGTAGCTCCCTCTTGCCCCTTGAATAATATATAGCTGCTTATCCTGATATTGACAGCTTTCTGTACTCTGACTCCAGTCTAATTTCTTTCATATTTCTTGCATTCATATATTCTGTATTCTAGCCAAATTGACATGAGAGGTACAAGAAGTCCTGCCTCCTGCCTCTCTCTTTGTCTAAGTCAGACCTGCATAACTTGAAAATAGTTAGTGATCAGAATTAAAATAGGCCAACCTTCTTTGGGCCAGAGATAGGTTTTTTGCAGTTCTCTTTTCAAGTAAAGGTATAATTAATGATTAAACTATTTTGCAAATAAACCATATTTGAAAAAGAGAAATTTCAATTAAATGTCAATCATACTTATTAAGAATTTTATTTATCATGAAATCACATTAATGTTTAAAAAAAATACTTTGCTAAGTGATACAAGTTTTAATACATTTTTCAGGTTTTCTTGATGTTTACATTTAATAATGACCAAAAACAGTGAAAAGATATGACTCTCCTTTCTCTCAGACTAGAGACAGATTGAGGATGATTGGTTGCCATGGGTCACGTGAAAAACAGGAGAAAGTGTGCAGTGGCACCCACCCACCAAGTTATATGACAGGCACATTAGTGACTAGTGGAAGGTGGGTTAAGCGGGCACAGACAAAGTACTTGTTAGATCTTCACTCTCTTTATATCCTCTACATTTTTTCTGGGCCACCCGAAATCCATTAGTGGGCCACAAGTGGTCCATGGACTGCATGTTCTGCATAGTTCTTAGAACCTGTTCTCTCTTCACTGCCACTTCCCAGAATCCTGAGCTTCCTTCAAGACATAGCTTAGATGCCAGCTCCTATAAAAATCCTTTCTTAATTCCCTCAACTCCATTGGCTCCATGTTGCTCCCAGGATCAAATGTAAAACCCACTATTTGGCTTTTAAAAAACTTTCATGACAGGAACCTTTTCCTACCTTTCCAGTCTTCTTATACCGTACTTCTCTTCCACACATTCTGTGACAATGGCAACTTGCACAAGACTCCCAACTTTGAGCATTTCTCTGACTGTCCCCCCATGCCTGGAACTCGTTTGCCTCCTCTCTGTCTCCTGTCTTCCTTGGTTTCCTTCAGATTTCAGCCAAAGTCCTACCTTCTGCAAATAGCCTTGCTTAGCCCTCCTTAGCCTTTGAATCTTACCTCCAAGAATACATTCAGTTTATCCCATATATATCTTATATGTACTTAGTTATTTATATGCTATCTCCTCCATTAGACCATGAGCTCCTTGAGATACTGTTTTTATTTTTTGGCCTTTCTTTTTGGTAACCATGGTACACTTAGCCCAGTGCTCAGTACATGGTAGGAACTTAATAAAAGCTAATTGAAGATGTGACTTTCTCTCTTAAAATGACTTTTTGTATTATTCTGTGTATAATTATTATTTTCTTGTGTATATATTGTCTTCCTGCAGTTAAATATCCATTCCTTGAGAGTAGGTCTTCTTTTTTGTCTTTGCCTACTGCCTAGCATGGTCCCCAACAAGTAGTAGGAGCTTCGTGAATGTTAGATAAATTAAATTGAAAATCTGACACCCAAAAGAATATTTTCCATACTCTGCTATTATAATGAATTCTTTCTTATCTACAAGAGACAGGGTAGAGTAGCAAAGTATTGTTGATACTACTCAACAAATGATAAAATACTACTTAACAAAATTATAAAAAGGCAAATGTATTCATTTTGGCACTTAGGATACACACACACACACACACACATTTAATTGTGAAACTTCAAACCAGAGAAAATAGCGTTTTGCAAACAGTAATAATCTCACATAGATATTTCCTTTATTATTATACATCCTCCCCTCTTTCATTGCTTGAGGCCTGTCCCCCTCCTAATGATGGAAGCCCTACAATGATCCAGTTTGTGATAAGTCAACATGAGAATGTGATAGGTAAAAATGGGTCCTGGGCCCATTTGGATAATCCACTCAAAAATAACTAATACAGATGTGTCCACTCATAAATAACTAATAACAGATGTGTTGCTATTATAAATTTCATTATAATATTTTAATTAACTGTAAATGGAGAAAATTATGAACGGAATTAATCAAGATTCCTTTAATACAGTTCTCAAACTTTTTGGTCTCTTTACAATCTTAAAAATTATCGCAGTTCCGAAAGAGTTTTTGCTTATGTGGGTTATATCTATCAGTATTTACCATATTAGAAATTAAAACAGCTAAGTATTGTTAGGAAAATAGTTTTGACCTTATGAGCCCCCTGAAAGGGTGTCAGGAACCCCCAGGGGTCCCCAGACCTTACTTTTAAGAATCACTACTTTAATATCACAATTTCTCTTTCCACCTTCTTTCAAGGAACAAGCATCATCCCGACCTTCATCTCTGGGCCTGTTCAGGGAAGCGGAAAGACCAAGATCAAATAGCTGTTGGGGTAGAGAAAAAAATGACAGCACAAGATCATATTCTAGAAGAACGGACTTGTTCTGCTCAGAATCATAAAGAGACTCCTAGCTTGCCCAGGAAAATGGAAGGAACATATATTACCAGTGAGCACAGCTACCAGAAACCACAAAACTTTGGTCAAGATTGTAAATCTGCTGATCCTGTGAGCTCTGATGATGAAGATGTTAGTAGTTTTGAAGAGGATCAAGAATTTCATACAGAAGATACACACTGTTTACAATTTTCCATAAAAGAAGATGGTATGAATGAACAGGTAATCCTTTTTCATGTGACTATGGCTTCGAAAAAAAATATAGGAAAATTCTATGAGAATTCAAACCGAAATAGAAAGTTTTGAATTATCTTTACAAAGACTTCTACACATAGAGAAAATACAGAATGAAATTCACAGTTGGGAGGTAGACCTGCCAAAAATAAGTCAATGATAATTTGATAAAAGTCATAAATGGAAAAAGTTGGTTCTGATAATGGAAATTTAAAAGAACTGCACAATATTTTTTACATGGAGTTTCATTTGTTTCTTTTTCAAGCAATACCGCACATTAAATTTAGATTAGAATAGCAATTCTTTAATAGCAATTCTCCATCTTGCCAGGGGAAAGTACCAATTGTATTGTTTTTAGGAGAGAATTAGGAATTAATTCTGTTCATTCATATATTGAGGTGCTTACTGTCAGAATACCCTGTCTAATAAACTTAATTTGTTTCTCTGGAAATATTACAGGGACAAATTAGTTATATAAGAGCAAAGTTAGCAGTTGGCCAGATAGCTATACAGTGAGGGTTCTGAGATGTTAGGTGTCATTTGGTTATACTGTATAATGTTGTTACTGCAAAATTACTTTAGCCATTATTGTACTCTAACAGAGTAGACCTTTCATTCATATGCTACCAGTTGGATTTGTAGAAATTCAGACATTATTGGACCTAACCATCAGCTAGACAAGGATGATGGATTAGTCACAGGATCACAGGTCTACAGCTGGAAGAGACCTTAGAGACCATCCAGTCTAACCCCCTCATTTTATAAAAAAAGAAACTTGAGAATCATAGAATTTAAGTGACTTGCCCAAAGTCACACAGGTAGTAAGTGGTAAACTGGAAATTGACCTCATATCATCTGACTTCATCAGGTACTCTTTCCATTATATAGTAATGACTTCTGATGTCTGTAGATAAATAGAATGTAAGATCCATGGGGTCAGAGACATTTTTATTTTTGTCCTTTTATCCTCAGAGAAATAGTTCGTCAGATAAAACAGTTCTGCATAAACATTTGGTGAAATAGCAAATGGCCAAACATTGTAGTACCAGTAGTAGAAAGTCACAACTTTACAATGGGATTTAGTTATAATGATGCATTAAGATATTATTGGGAAATGATGGATAGTGTAACCTTATGAGGGATATACCTTTCCCCCTCCCATGGCACATCGAGAATACTACTCTGCAATTCTTACCTATAAATGTCAGTTTAATATTAAGATATTTTTGTAAGTGAAACTAAAGTCATAGTTTATAGCCCCAAAGGTTAATATGGCTTTACTTAGAAAAAAAATCACCTTGACCTTAGAGATCAGTGGCCTCTGATGCTTAGAAATAAAAATGTTTATATTCTGTGAAATAATATACTTTTTGTTATTCTTTCAGACTATGCAACATTGACCAAAGCATGGTTTGGTTCCTTTCCAAAAGCTTAATTCCATAAATCAGTGGAAGTGGCAAAAGACAAATTATACATAGAAAGCTATCAGTAGACAGACTTAAATGTGTTGATGGAGAGAGGGATGCCAAAAGATGTTTGTTAGGTGGGTAGATGTCAGTAGATAAGTAGGTAGATATTGTTAGAACAAATTGATTGATGCCAATTGGTAGGTAGATGTTAATAGGTACAGAATCAAAGTGGCTAGACCAGGCTGTTTCCCTCTAGAGAAGAAACATACTGGTAAAAATACTTAGAATAATTCATGAATCTATGAGTATAGGCCCTAATATCAAAGAAATAGTACCAACCTCTATGATTACCTTTATTATACCTCCTTATGAACAGTGTATTCAAAGGTACTTAATGCCTGCTTACCCTAGAATGGCAGTTATGAAAGACTCCAGCTCCCTTTGGCAAACTCAGTATTAAATTACATAGATTCTACCCACCTCAGGTCACTTCAAATTGTTTCATAAGTTGGAAAGGGATGGTTCCTAGACTGTAGTTTACATGTATAGTTTGTTTTCATTGAATCAGATATCAGGTCCTGGCACCCAAGGGTAGAACTGGGCAGAATTGCATGTCTTAATTCCTTTCTGTGTCAGAAATATTTTGTCTAGTTAAACAGATTTACAAGATTTCTGCACATGATTTGGAAGTTATTGATAACTCCTTTTGTTACATTAGAAATAGATAGGGCTGCATTTCTGTTCCTTGAGATCTCAAACTGAGTTAATGCAAGGTGGTAGGTAGATGTTGCTAAGGAAGAGAATTGCTTACAGGTTATGAGAAGTGAAGACAGATTTAGGTGCATACTAATAGAAGAGATCTTGGAGACCATCTAACCTTTGAACAAGAATATGTTTCATATTATCCTGGATTAGTGATTATCTAATCTAAAAGATGTCAAGTGATGTAGTACCTACTATAGGACCTGCTCTTGGACAGCAGAAATTGTAAGGAAGTTTTTCCTCTTCTCAAGCTCAAATTGGGTTCTTTATAATTTCCAACCATTGTTTCTTGTTTTTTCTTGGACCAAGCAGAATAAATCTAATCCCATTCTTCACTATCCTAGTATAAAAGAGCATCATGGTATAATAAAAAGAGTACCAGCTTCGCATCCAGAGGACCTGACCTGGGTTCACATCCTGCCTCTCACGTTCACAAAAGAAGCAGATGTGGAACAGAGCCTTAGGAAAACCTGCCATTTGAGAGAAGAGGAAGATAGATATAAAAGCAACATCAAGACAGAGAAGAGTGTTAGGCATGCCAAATGATCAACTATGTAGAAGATCAATTAGGAAAAGAATTGAGAAAGGATCAATGGACTTATCAGTTGAGATCATTGCTGACCTTTTAGAAAGCAGTTTTAGCAAAGTAACAGGTACAGAGTTTCAGTTGCAAGAGCTTGAAGAGTAGAGTAGTAAAGAACAGAGAATGGAGGTAACAAGTTTTGAAAACAGAAAGGATGAGAGATACATAATAGGATGGGCTATTTCAAGGTAAGATTTTTTTTTTAAAGGATATGAGAAATCTAGGCATGTTTTTAAGCAGTTGGGGAGGGAGTCAGTGGGGAATACTAAAAATTAATGAAAGAAGTAAATATAGAAAACCTTTCGGCGGAGTCAAGATGGCGGAGTAGAAACAGGACCTCTGCGCGGCTCCAGCTCTTACCACCTCCAATCCATGTAAAAGGGGACTCTGAACAAACTTTGGAGCTATAGAACCCACAAAATGACACAGAGAAGCTAACCTCCCGCTGAGGGCAGGCCAGCAGGAATCAGCCAGCACAGCGCTCTAGGAACCGTCCCCAGCCCCGCGTCAGCCAGAGTAAGTTTTAGCGCCAGGGTGGCCTGACCAGCCACCGGCTGCAGAGACTCAAGATCACCAGCAGCTGTGGCAATCCAGAATTATCAACATATAGATGTTAAGGACAAAGTGAGAGGTCAGTGCAGTGTGGAATTTGGGACCCAGTAGTTGGGAGTGCGTCGGCTGTTGCCCCTGGGGTGAAAAGCAGCTGAGGGCTGCGGCACAGCCACTGCCACGTGGCTGCTTCAGCTCCTGGCCTGCAGAGCATAGGGAGACCAAGCGACCAGTCTCAGGGGTAATTGCTCTTGCTTTAACCTGCTTGGATTTGGATTGCAGTCTAGGGTGGAGATCCTGAGGTGTGTGACAACTTGCCAGAGCATTTGGAGGCTTCAGAGAGGGCACCCAACTAATACCTCCGGCAGCTGAGAAAGCCCTAGCGTTTGGAACGAAGCTCCCCTGTCTGGTAGCAGAGTCCTACTATGGCAAAAAGCCCCAAAATCAAGTAATTGAGTGGCAACATGACCAGGCAAAGGAAGCAAAGCAAACAGAACAATCCAACATTACACTCCTATCTTGGGGACAAGAAGGATCAAAGCATGGAACAGGAGGAAGCAGGGCAGGGAAGTCAGAACTCCTGCACCAAAAGCTTCAAAGGAAAATACGAGCTGGTTACAGGCCATAGAGGACCTTAAGAAGCAGATAAGAGAAGTGGAGGAAAAATTGGGAAGAGAAATGAGAACAATGCAAGAAAATTATGAAATGAGAGTCAACAGCCTGACTGAGGAAAAACACACCTTAAAAAATAGACTAACTCAAATGGCAAAAGAGGCTCAAAAAGGCAATGAGGAGAAGAATGTCTTAAAAGGCCAGATTTGCCAGATGAAAAAAGAATCTCAAAAGCTCACTGAGGAGAATCATTCCTTCAGAATTAGATTGGAGCAAATGGAAGCTAATGACTTCATGAGAAATCAAGATGCTGTTAAACAGATCCAAACAAATGAAAGAATAGAAGACAATGTGAAATATCTAATTGGAAAAACCACTGACCTGGAAAATAGATCCAGGAGAGATAATTTAAAAATTAGTGGATGACCTGAAAGCCATGATCAAAGAAAGAACCTAGAAATCATCATTCAAGAAATTCTCAAGGAAAACTGCCCTGATGTTTTAGAACCATAGGGCAAAATAGAGGTTGAAAGAATCCACCGATCACCTCCTGAAAAAGATCCCAGAAAGACAACTCCTAGGAATATTATAGCCAGGTTCCCAAATTCCCAGATCAAGGAGAGAATATTACAAGCAGCCAGGAAGAAACAATTTGAATATTATGGAAACACAATCAGGATAACCCAGGATCTGGCAGCTTCTACACTGAGGGATCGAAGGGCTTGGAACATGATATTCCAGAGGGCAAAGGAGCTGGGATTAAAATCAAGAATCACCTAACCAGCAAAACTGAGTATCATGTTTCAGGGGAAAATATGGTCATTCAGTGGAATAGAGGATTTTCAAGCATTCTTGATGAAAAAACCAGAGTTGAATAGAAAATTTGACATTCAGATACAAGAAGCAAGAGAAGCATGAGAAGGTAAACAGGGAAAAGAAATCATAAGGAACTTATCAAAGTTGAACTATTAACATTCCTACATGGAAAAACGATAATTGTAACTGATGAAACTTTTCTCAGTATGAAAATAGTTGAAGAGAATAGAAATATATATGTCTATATTGGAGGGTATGCTGGCGTATGAATACATATGTGAATGTGTGTATATATGTTTTCAGGTATACATAGATAGAGAGCACAGGACCAATTTAATAGGAAGGGATGATACTTAAAGGTGAAATTAAGAGGTGAGAGAGGAATATGATGAGAGGAGATGGGGAGAGACAGAATGGGCTAAACTATCTCATATAGAAGATGCAAGGGACAATGGAGGGGAAGAATATAGGAAGGCAAAAGGGAATGGGTCAACCTTATTCTCATTGAATTTGGCTTGGGAATGGAATGAAATACACTCTAAACAGAGTATCTCACCCTTCAGGAGAGTAGGGGGGAAGGGGATGAAAGGGAGTATGATGGAAGGAAGGGCAAGCTGGGGGGGGGAGGGAAGTTGGAAGCACCCACTTTTGAAAAGGAACAAGATCAAAGTAGAGCCTAGAAAAAGTGGGAGGTGGGATAGGAGGGAGGGAAATATAGTCAGTCTTTTACTATATATCTGTTGTGTTAATGTTTTGCATTAGCTACACATGTACAACCTATACTGAACTGCTTATCTTCCCAGTAAGGGTAGATGACAGGGGAGGAAGGGAATGAATCTGGAATTTAAAGTTTTAAAATCAAATGTTTAAACAAAACAAAAATAAACAAAAAAATAAATATATATATATATATATATGTATATACTATTATTAATACTATTTTACATGTAATTGGGAAATAAGATATGTGGGCACTGGGGTATAAAGATCCACCATACCCTACTGGAAAAGTCGAAGTGGGTATGGGAGAGAGCAGATTGGAGGAGGGGATATCCTGTGGGACTGCTATTTTGGGGCGGTAGGTAGGGGAAAAACAGGGATAAAATTTGTAACTCATAATCTGGCGGAAATGAATGATATAAATCAGAAGTTAATAAAGCATTTGAAAAATGGAGAAAAAAAAAGAAGTAAATACAGCTTTACCATATCTTGACTATGTAGTTAGGGCATGGCATACCTGTCCAGAGTACTAAAAGTTCTTAATTTTATTGTGTGAATCAGTAGAGACTTCAGGATACAAATGAACAAGTTTCACTTGAAGAGATGCTCATATGCACAATGCCATCTCTCCTTGCCAACCATTGTTTTCAAAAACCTGTAGTGAGTTGCATTTTACTCCAGGTACATGAAGACTGTACACATGAAGATTACAAAGGATTGCCATGCATATGTAGGTATCCTGGTAATATGGGCATGATATTCTGGTTAAAATGCGGTGCTAAAATTTTCCTTTTTTTTTTTTTAACACCAATAGAACTTGAAATCACAGGTGTAGCTGTTATATTTTATGCAAGAGATATTTAGACAGATTCATTTTATAAAGAGTCATTGAATGTCTACTCTGCAAGGCTACTATTCTTGGCAAGTTGCATATAAATCAGATTTTAATAAATTAATGCATTTTTCCATTTACTTTCAAAAAAATTAGAAAAATGTTTCATTTTTTATTAGTATTTAATAGGTAACATCTCCTTATGTTTTGATTTTCTAAACCTTCTGCTTCCATATATTCTAGGTAAATAATACAGTAAGCAAGTGAGGGGAATCACTATGTCATGGAAAAGTGCCTTTTAATAGCATTTAACATGGACAAACTTCAGTAGTTAATAATAATACCTAACTTTTATACAGCAAACATCTCATTTCATTCTCACAAGAACCTTGTAAAATAGGTGCAGTTATTATCTCCATTTTACAGATGAAGAAACTGAGGCTGAGAGGAGTCAAATAACTTGCCCAGTGTCACACAGTACTGTAATTGTCTTTAGACAGGATTCAAAATCAGGTCTTCCTAATTCCAGTTCTAAACTCAAACCACTATGCCACCTTAACTGTCTTGGTGTCTTACAAGATACTATATTATCTTACAATTTAGACTTTTCACAAATTCAGAAAGGATTTCATACTTCTTTGTTAAAAAAAAATATTTAGCAATAAAGTCCAATTTAGTATTAACAACCATCTGTTTATCATGTCAACACATTATGCAAATTGATGAGTCTCTCCCCTTCCACTGAGGGGATACAGCAGGTAAACAGAGAAGGAGATACATGTTGGTTGGTGGAGGGAGACAGTACTAACCACTAGGAAGTAAAAGGAAAGGGTTCTCATAGGTAGTATGATCTTGCACCTTGAATGAAGTGAGGGATTCTAGGAGGTAGAGGTGAGGAGGAAATGTATTTTATATTGTGCTAAGGTATGGGGGCAGGAGATAAAATACCTGGCACATAGTAGGCACTTAATGAATGCTTATTGACTTGACTTGGAGATCATCTGCTTAGAGGTGATAATTGTCTTATGGTAGTTGATGTGATTGCTAAGACTGACATGGATTTAGAGAAAAAGGAAGGTCCCAGGACAAAACTTTGGAGGTCCCACCAGCAGGAGTAGAACATGAATGATGATCTTACAAAGATGGCACTGAGGAAAACCCAAGGAGGAGGGACTGTCCAAAAGAGGAGTAGTCAACAGTATCAGATATTATAGAAGTCAAGAAGGATGAGGACAAAGAAAAGTTTACAGAATTTAGCGATTGAAAAACTCACTGGTAACCTTGAAGAGAGGGATATTTCAGATTTCAAAAGGTTGAGAAATGAGCAAAAGGAATGGGAATACAGATTTTTTTTCTAGAAGTTTGAATGTAAAAGGAAATAGAAATGTAGGATGATGACTTGAGATGGTGTGGTCAAATGACTTTTTTTTAAAGGAGGAAGGAAATCTAGGCATGTTTGTAGAGAGCAGGGAAAGAGACAATAAATAAAGATAAAAAATAAAAGTGAGGCAGAAATGATTGAAGAGACAAGAGGGGATATATCAGGAGTGAAGGCAGAGAAGCCTTAGCAAAGAGAAAGGGCTTCCAAACTGGTGAAAGGTAAAAGAATGGCAGGTAATGTTGCAGGACTCTGAGATATAAAATAAGGGGGAATCTTAGACCCATAGCCTAATCATGAATTTAGAGCTAGAAAAGGATCTTAGAGATTATCAATCTATTATTATTATCAATTCTAACCCCCATATTTTATAAATAGAAAAAGATTCTCTGAGAGGTGATTTTCTCAGGTCCATATAGCTTATAAGTGAAGCAGGATTAAAACCCAGGTCTTCTTGGCTCCAAGTCCAACACTCTACTCACCTCTCCACTGTGGGGATTTTGATAAAGTGATTGTTGCATATTTAGTGAGGCAACATAAATATTCTTATCCCTATTTTATACATGAGGAAACTGAAGTGATTGATTGCATGATTTGCCGTGGTCAAGCTAAAACTAGAAGCCAAGTCTTATAACTCTTAGTTCAGAGCTTTCAACACTCTACCATGCCATATTTCCTCTCCAGTAATTTCAACATCATATGTCTGGTGCTGCTTATATCATACTGGTCCAAATATGCACCCTTCCTACAAATCTAGCTTGTATAAAACTGTGTTTGAAATGATCTTTTATTTCATTGGTGTGGATGCCACCTCCACTGCAGATTCTAACACTTCTATACTTAGTAGGTTTTACAAACTGGAAGTTATACTTTGGTGATGAGTATGAATTTAGTTTGTCTGGTCTTTGGGCAATAGATAGAAGACGTTGTCGGACCTCAATGCAAAGCTGTTTCAGCTCTGTACAACAGACCAAAGTTTATACTTTATACAGCCTTTCAGGTCATTTCACCTCTTGCCATAACGAGGCATTGGATGTTAGAACATTAGTGGTAGAAGTACAATCTCGAATTATTATTTTTCAATATATATCTATCCCAGTTGAGTTCTCTATATGACAGAGAAATCTCAGGTCTAATGTATTGGCTGTCTGTCTGTCAGTTTCTCATTCTCTGTCTCTCACTGTCTTTTCCTTTAAAAGAAATCTCCTTTTTTTGGTAGGGAATGGGTGGTCTATATTTAGAACAATTTGATAGTCATGGTGCATAGCCTAAAGGGGAGAAAAAAAATTGGTGAAACTTTTGAGGAAGAATAATTAGTAAGTTTGATTGAAGTATTACTTCACATAGAAAAATAAAAAACAGAGAAGAAAAAAACAGCTTAACCTACTAACTTTCAGTAGATAAAATCTGTGTCTTTTATTTTCTTATTTTTTTTTTGATGAATGCTTAAGTCTTATATTCAGCCATTGGAACATAGTGATTGCTTATACCAAATGAATAGGGAAACTTTAGTTTTCCTATCAGCTCCTAAAATGAAATGCTGTGATTTAACCACCAATTTTTTAGTATCACATTTGAGAGGCCATGCTGACAAAACATTTTGGTAGGGTATTTTTTTCCCTCTCTCTCTCTCTCTTTTTTTTTTTTTTTTTTTTTTTTGCTTTTTGGGGTTAAGTGACTTGCCCAAAGTCACAAGGCTAGTTTTTGTGTTGTGTTTGAAGCTGTATTTGAACTCAGGTCTTCCTGACTCCAGGGCGGTGCTCTACTCACTGCGCCACCTAGCCACCCCTATCCCTCTCTATTTTGTAATGTTACTTAAAGTCAGTTGAATTTCTTCTCCAGTTTTTGTATAGAGAATATTACGCCCAGTAATTTAAAATATATATTGAAATACACATTGCTGAAGAATTTTTGTGGCTTATAATGATACTTTAGGTATTGAAATCAGAACTAGAATTGAAATAATAAAATGAAAAGCTGTTAAAGGAGTCTTTTTGTTTCCTCTTAATGATGCTGTGGAGAAGAATTCAGCAGAAGGGAATACATTATTTGTCTATAATGAAAAAAGAAGTACAGAAGAAAAAGGAGACTCTCATCTTCAGTGGCAACTCAACCTTCTCACACATATAGAGAATGTCCAAAATGAAGTCACCAGCAGGATGGACCTAATTGAAAAAGAAGTTGATGGTAATTTTAGAAAAAGCTAAATAATACAAAATTTATCATAGTTATTTTTATTAATATCTTTTAAGAGCTAGCATTTATTTAATTCTTTAACATTAGCAAATGCTTTACATATGTTATCCATAAGAACTGCTCACCTTTGTGTTATTATTATAAAAAAGAGTTTATTTTTAGAAAGAAAAGAACTATACCAGAAAAAATATATAAATGATATTTTGACCCTTTCTTTTTATTGTAGTTATAGTTGTGCTACTATTATAGTGAAATGAATGGAAGGTCTTAGTATAGTTAAGTAATAATACTGTGATAATACTAACCCATGACATTTTAATGGTTCTTTATAATTTCTCAAGCACTTACATTTTATTTGATCCTCACCACAATCTTGGAATAGACAGTAATTATTAGCCCCATTTTGTAGATAAGGGAATAGAACTTGCCATCTAGTTAATGACAAAGATTAGACTAGACCTAAGGCATTGGGATTCTTAATACAGTGTGTTCTTTCCACAACACTTTACCTGTAATGCAGAGCCCTGTAGGTAGTGATATCATGTTTGGAAATGTATTGTGGTAATTCTGCACATTTCATAAAGTCACCTCTGCTACTCTTTTTTTTTCTGCTACTTTTTCTTGTTTTACCATAATTATATTTGCCCACAAAGTAGTCTTTAAGTAATGCTTCAAGATAAGCTTTAAGGTAAAGTTAACAGAAAGCATGGGGCCTGAGCTGGGCTCTATTAAAAGTTAGAGAAAATTAAGCATATTCACATTATACCAGCTATGATCTGATTCTAGTAAATATTTTCCATTTAATTTTCAATATAAATCTTAGTTTTGTGACTTTGAATAAAATGTGAATTTTTGGACAGGCTGCTGTTGATGAAAACGTGAACTTTTAATGATTTTTTTTATAGTATAGAAAAGGGATCATCAAGTAAAGGAGCTTAAAAGGACCTTAATATGGTATTCTGGTCTACCTTTCTCCAGCGTGAAATAAATGTTTGGGGTGGGGTGGTATATCACCAATGCAATACCCACAGCAACTGCTATGAATATGCAGGTGTATTCCCAGGTTTGAATCACAAGATATAACAGACTGTCTTCTTTGAAGACCAAACTAAGATATTCCTATACCAGAAAGCCAGATCCACCATGGTAATAAAGAAGTCTATACACATTGCCAGTGTGGGGAGCACCACCATTCTAAGCCTTTCTGTTGTTAGGCCACCTCACAAAACAAGTTCACTTAGGGCAAAATCACTCCCTCTCTCACTGAAGCTGGCTGCTCTGTTCTGCCTGCTCTCTCCCAGCTCTATCTCACCCACACTTCCTGCTCCACCCATTCAGCAAGCTCTTCCCCCCCATGGGCTTAACATTACAAAAGAGGGTACAGAGCTTAAAAAACCTAGTTTGATATAACATTAAATAAAGATGATGCAAGTTTCCAAGTGTTTGTAAGTTTTTGAAGAGGGTGATGACTCAATGTTTTCCATTTCAGTCAAGGACAGATTAAGAAAAAAGTTGAATTAGATGAAAAGTTTCTTCCTGGTGATTTTTTTTCAGATAGTAAGATACCAAAGGAAATTTTAATCATTTTGGACTGGGCAGCATTTGAAAAATAGAATAAATAGACCTTTCTTAGAATGGAGTTAGCTGTATAACAAAGAGTCCCATCTACCATTTTAATTCTCAGATGAATTCTTTCAGGTGTCATTTAGTTTTCCTTTTTTCTTCTTTCTTTAGTTCTGGAAAGCTGGCTTGATTTCACAGGAGAGTTGGAGCCACCAGATCCTCTTACAAGATTGCCACAGCTTAAGCGCCATATAAAACAGCTCTTAATTGATATGGGGAAAGTACAGCAGATAGCAACTCTTTGTTCAGTATGACAAAAGGGAAGAAAGAAGAAAAAGAACATGACTGTCTATAGCAAAATTTGTTTTTATTATCTGCCAGACTGACAATGGATAGTTGAAAGCTTAGTAACTTTTTACTAAGTTTTGTAACTAGAATTTGTAACATCAATATGATAGAGCCTTGGAGAGGAATATGGTGACTAGGTTTTCAAGGTTAATATCTGAAAATATCAAAATATCTCCTGTGCAAGCTGCAAATGGTAATTATATATACTGAGGATTGGCGATATGGAATATGATCAATACTAAGTAAAACTAGTTGACTGGATTTTTCAGAACTCATTTATCCAAACCTCAAGATATCCATAAAACAATATTTTTTTAAAGTTTTAGTAGAAAGATACAAATTTGCAAACCAACATTTTACCCACAACAACATTCTAGAAAAAAAATCAAAATTCTTGAAGAGTTCTACTGTATTGCTAATATGACCCAGATCCAAAAAGAATTGTGTGATTTACTCAGCCACACAAAAGTTTTGGGTCTACAAATTCATACAAGATCGTGAACTGTTTTCCCGAGTGATGAATCTCATTAATCAGTTAAGACAACACAAGCTTCACTTCTGGCCTGGTATAGCAGGGTGGGGCTAGGGGAACAGCAAGAAATTGTGGAATTTTGTTTTTCCATATGATATATTTTTTAAAAAAAAGAATGGAAATCCTCATTGTAGTCAGTCTCTTAAAAAAATGAGAAGTATAAGTGGTAAAATGTGCCAAATCATGATAATACCACTGGAATGAGAGTTTGAGACTTGGGAATTGTTTCCCCAAAATCTGACAGTGCTAACAATCCATCCAAAATGCTTCTGCATTCACACACAAACACATACACTCTTGTGTGTTTTATGGATGCACATATATATGTGTGTGTGTGTGTGTGTGTGTGTGCACATAAGTATATACATGCACATGCATACTTCTATTGCAGTATTCAGGGTTCAAACTATTTTAGCCCTGAGTTGGTGTGTTTGGTTAACACTTAGAAACAAACTGAATGACCTCAGCTGGGATGAGGAACAATGAGAGCATTAAACCCGTTTGTGACTGTGGTTTGCTAAATAGCTAGATAAAATATGGGGGCAATTTGGTAATTGAAAATTGTTTTTATTTAAAATCTTTTAAGTTTTGGTCATGAATGGATAAATTTCAGAAACCAAAGGCAACTTAGTTGTCATTTAGCTCGTGCTGGATTTTGAGCCTAGGTCCACTGTGTGCCAGTGCTCATACACATTGTTTGCTGCACCCAGTGCTACATATACATGTATGTGTGCCTCTGTATGCTTGTTTTTAAACATACGCTCACATACATATGTACATAGCCTATACATATTTATATCTACACATGTCTAGTTTTATTACTATAGAATATAAGAATTGATGGTTAACATTAAATGTTGCCTTTTAACAGAAAGTTTCTAAAAATTAAAAATGTATGTACAGGTTTTGAAATTTGTAAAAAAAAAAAATTTACAAAGACTGTTAAAGGGAGGCTGTTTAACTAATACTATTAAGATACTTGAACATTTTATGCCTCACTACTGTTTATCAGTTCTAGTGATCTGTATAAATGCATTTTGGAACCGATAGATGGTCAACTTGAATTTACCTTTGAAAAGAGTACACACCACTGTACATTCAAAATTTATTTAAATTTGCAAACACTGTTCTATATGTAAGGTACTGTATGTAAAACTCTTTATTAAAACTATTCCACATATTCTCCATTTTCCACTTTTCGTTTTGCTCCCTTATATTCTGATGTAAAGAGGTGACTAAAATGATGTGCAGTCATAAAATGTTTTTGTTGCCTTTTGAGATTCTTCAATTTTAAAAATGTGCCAAAGATAATCAATCATAGAATATGTGTTTCAGTATGATGCATTAACTTTGTCATAAAGCTGTTACTGAGTAATTAATAGCTTTATCAGAGATGACATTGCCAGGTAACTGCTGAAAAAAAGTTTCTATTAAAGTAACATATTAGTGCCTATCTTCTATGTCTGGAGTAAATTGCTAGCATTAGTGTTTTAAGATTAGTAGCAGATCTTTGTGTTTAAAAAATAATGGTTCTCATCTTTCTCCTTTTTGGATACGATACTGACAACATGCATTAGTATTATCAAATGAATACTGGTTGCCCTGGACAACTGAAAAAACCTAATTGTCTATCAAATTATGCCCTCTTTTTTTCCTCCAGAAATGGAACCGTGTTGTTATCCTCTTCATGATTCTTTTTCACATACACACAAGTTCATTATACAACGAGTGATGCTTATCTTCTCAGGCAGGTGAAGATCTTCAAGTTAAAATTCTACTGCAGTTATGCAGCCATCTGGCCTAATAGCTAGTGAAATAAAAATCCCATTTATGATAACTAGTAATAATTTTTGTTGACATTTATTAAAATTCCAAGTTAGGCTTTTTGAATTTATCTGTGAGTCAGTCCATGTATCCATATATAACAAACATTTATTAAGTACCTACTATGCATAAGGCACTAACCTAAGTGTTTGGGGAGAGAAACAAAGATAAATAGTAAATGGCCTCTGTTCTCAAGAGGCTTCTAATATAGCATATTGGTGAATTAAAATAGCCAAATAACCAGAGTATAAAGTTAAACATAAGTATGTAATAGAGATACAAGCAGTTATTAATGAAAGATCATGGGAGGATTCACTTTGTATGGGGGAAGACATAATAGAAAAGGTTTCATTTGAGCTGTGTTGTGAAGACTGAATAGAATTGCAACGGGCAGCAATCATAGAAGGTATAATAATAACTAGCATTCATATGACACTTTAAGATGTAAAAATGTTTTACAAATATGTCATTTTACCCTTACAACAAGCCTGGGAGTAGTTGCTATTATTTTAAAATGAGGAAACTGAGGTGGAAGTGAAATGACTTCCCCAAGGTCACTTCTCAGGTTATAGAGCTTGTGTCAGAGGTCATATTTGGACTTGCATCTTTCTGACTCCAGTCTCTATCCACTGTGCCACCCAAAGCATAGAGAATGGCTTGAACAAGGCCATGGAGGTAGGAATGCACTGGGCATGCTCAAGGGCCAGAAAATAGTCCAAATCAAATCTGGCATAGAATAGAATACATGGCTAAGGCAAGTCTTGGGAGAGTAGGTTTTCCCACCAGATTGAGAGGTTTATACTATATTCAGGAAGTAGTGGGAAGCCACTGAAAGATTTGTAAGGGGTGTAGTAAGAGTTGTGAAATTAGTAAGGCTAATACAACAGTAAGAAATTGCAGATAGCATACACAGAACTGTCCTCAGAGCCAGGAAAACCTGAGCTGAAGTCCTGCATCTGACATACTGACTGTCAACCACAACCACACACTGTTCTAGGTAACTCCATTAGACTAATTTGTAGAGAAGGTACCAACCTTCGTTGGTAGAGCAAGTTTCCTAACTCAGGAGTTCCTTTTGTCACGGAAATCACAGGTCCAATTCCCATCCCTATTCCTAAGATGACAACATTTAAGAATGATGCATTGAAGCAGAGACTAGTGCCTGCATTGCTCTGGATGCTGGGAACAAAGCATATGTTACATTCTTAGAAAAAACTCTATAGGATCAGCTTCAGGGCATTTAAAAATTTTTTTTGAAGGATACTCCATGTTTCATGGAAGGAATGAAACAAAAATTTTCAACTGACACATTGCACAATGGAGTAAATTTTCTCCATTTCTTTTTCTGTACATATATAATGTGTCTGTGGAGAACGTTGGAGCATTTTACAGTTTTACAAATGACAAAAGTCCTCTGAAAGAATTCACACCCTTTCCTAAGCTAGTAAAATAGTAGTAGAGGCAATTTAATAAAGTAGTTAAGTCTGAAGAGAGTTGTGGTAAGACTGGGTCTTTTATGATTTTTTTTCTCTTCAGTCAGTCTTATTTTTAAATGAGACAAAATCTCCTGAAATCAGCCTTCAGACTACCATAGGCATTGGAGAAAATTTAACCCTACATGTCACAGACAAATCCCAGCCACCAGTTAATGTCACCTATATGGGTACTGGCAGTAGTAAGTCATTTTAAAGGTCACAGTGTTGAACTTTAAACAAGATTCCTCCACTGTATTCCAGAGAGTTCATCCATTCTTCTGGCTTCAAGAATCACCTCCCCTATGTTCATTTCTGGTTGCCATATGTTACAAAGGGCACTGATAAACTAGAGAGTGTCCAAAGAAGGACAATTAGGATGCTGACTGTCCTTCAGGTCCTGCTACATAAAGATCATTTAAAAGAACTGGAGATGTTTGGCTTGGAGAAGAGAGGACTGAGGAAAGACATGGTCTTTTCTCTTCAAGTATTTGAAGAGGGGTCTTTTTCTCTGCTTGTCCCTTGAAGGAAGAACCAGACACAGTGAATGTCAACATAGAGGCATATATAGTCTTTACAGAAAGAAGAACTTCCTAACAATTATAGCTGGCAGAGATGGCATTATGTCCCTGAGGAGCTTGTATTTTCCCCCTCATCAAAGGTTTTCAAGTGCAAGGGAGAGGGGATTGTTGTTGAACAGTGAATTGAAGTAAATGATCCCTGAGCTCCCTGCCAGTTTTGAGACCCTGACTCCTGGTCCATCTCTCTTCAACTTGAGGTCTCTGTCTCTGATTGGCTATGGTCTAGTCAGCATGATCAAAACTGAAATAATTCTCCTTGCCAAAAAAACCCCAGCTCTCCCTTAAAATTTCACTGTCAATGGCACCAACATGGCTCTAGTCATGTAAGTTTGAGCTATTTTTGAAACATACACCTCTGTATCCCATATAAAATCCATTATGAAAATTCTAAAGATAGGGCATATTTTTACTCATTCTTCCTCCCCATTCTCAATGCCATCTCCCTTCTATATTTTATTTCCTTATTTCTTTGTTATAATAGCTGCCCCATTTAGTCTATTCATCCACATAATCACAGAATCTCAGAACTGGAAAAGACCTCAGAACAGAACTGCCCTCTCTAGAATTCTTGAGAGCTGGTCATCCAGAATCTCTTTGAAGCTCTCCAGGAACTGAGGAATTCAGTACCCCCAAGCCACATTTAGACAACTGATTTTTAGGAGTTTTTTTCCCCCCTTTCACTGAATTGCTTCCTTGCAAATCCTATCCATCAAGACAGATCAGATTTAGCTGCCCTCTAGATTCAAACAGAAAAAGTTAAATTGTTTCTCCACGAGGTAACTCTTCAATTATCTTCCCTAAGTCTTGGTTTTGTTTTTGCTTGTTTGTTTTCTGGTACAGTGGGAGGCACACTGCCACTGAACTTTAGAGGAGTAGATAACCTGAGAAGCTTCAAATTTCATCTCTGACATTTCCTACCTGTGGGGCCTTCTTCAAGTCACTTAACCTCCCTGAATCTGGGTTTCCTCATCTATAAAATGACAGGATTGGACCAGATTTCTTCTGAAGTTACTTCAATCCTAGTTCTATGATCCAATGATCTCACAACATGGGCCTTAATCTCCTTACCCCACCGATTGTCATCTGCATGTGCTCTGGCTTGTGATGTAGTCTAACTATGTCAGAACAGAGTAGGACAATCATTTCCTCCAGTAATGCTGCTTTAGAGCAAAACTTGTGTGTCTTGCTGAATATCATGCTGTTTTATCATCCTGAGTTTCCAGTTCACTTAAGTTCCCTAGATTTTTTTTCATAAAACTTTTCCACTCATTGCCTCTCTCATATTCAGTATTTATGCAATTGATTCCTTGTTCTTAAGTACAAGAATTTATATTTATATTTAAATGATTCCAAAATATGAATATTTTTCCCACAGATACAGGCTGCGATTCATTGATTTCTTCTCATGGTTCTCCTTGGAAATATGTTGCAGTCTACTTGAACCCACAGCATGTCTATGTTGCCTTTCAGATCATCCACGACTTTGATTTTCTGAAGATTACGGTGTGCCAAAATGACCGACCATAGAGGATCATTGGGAAAGCACTTGCTTTTAAGATACGCTTTTTTTCTTGGTGTTAAGGAGCATCTTAAATAGAGCTTAGATGAATTGGTGATCTTCATTCATGGAGGAACATTCTACATTGGAAGTGTTAGGGATATATGTGTGTATATGAATGTGTATGGTTCCCATGGTCTTTTCTATTATTTTAATATCTTCTCCCTGAGATATCTTGTAAAATGATCCCTCAATGCTTTCAAGATCGTATTGCCTTCAGCATGATTTTCTTTGGTATGTACTTGCATATGAAGTGGTTCCCCACTTCATATTAAGTGTCATTTCTACTTCCTCATAAAGTATATTGGGGACTGAAGTGTCAAAATGTGAAAAACATAAGTTCCCTGAGGGCAAGGACTGTTGGTTTTGGTTTTGGTTTTATCCCCATCACTTAGCATAGTGCCTGGAAAACAGGGTTGTGACAAATGTTTAGTGAATTTAATTAGGATTCTAATGTTGTGTTTTAACCATCATTAGTGATGAAAATGGATTACTGTAGAAAAAAGTGACAGGTTCCATTTTGTGCTTCTCTCAGTTTCATCTTTGCTCTTGGGATGTTGTAACTCAGTGAAGTCTTGCACTAAATTTTCCTTTTAAATTTTTTTCCCAGTTATTATTTATTTTTAACATTCTTTGATTTTAAAATTTTTAGGACCAAATTCTGTTCCTCCCCTCAAAGCCTCCCCCACTCACTTAGAAGACAAGCAAAAATGATCTCAATAATACGTGTGAAATCACACAAAATATATTTACAGATTAGCCGTTTTGCAAAAATATAAAAACAAACAAACAAAAATAAAACAAGAATATTATACTTCAATTTCCATTCAAAGTTCTTCAGTTCACTCTCTGGAGGTAGATAGCATTTTTTCATCATGAGTCTTTTGGAATTGTCTTCAGTCATTGTATTGGTCAGAGCAGCCAAATCTTTCACAGATGATCATGATTACAACATTGCTATTATTGTGCACAATGATCTCCCAGTTCTTCTCACTTCACTTTGCATCAGTTCGTTTCAGTCCTGCCCTGTTTTTTTCTTTAGCTACTCCCCCCTTTCATTCCTTATAGCACAATAGTACTTGATCATAATCACATGCCACAACTTGTTCAGTCATTCCCTAGTTGATGAACCTCCCCTTAGTTTCCAATTCTTTGTCACTACAAAAAGAGCTGCTATAATTATTTTTCTATGTTTGGTACCTTTTCCATTTTCTTTGCTCTCTTTGGGATACAAACCTAGTGGTAGTATTTCTGGGTCAAAGGGCATTCATAGTTTTGTTGCCCTTTGGGCATAATTCCAAATTGTTCTCCAGAATGGTTGAACAAGTTCACAGCTCAACCAACAACTTAGCAGTGTACCTATTTTTCCTCATCCCCTCCACATCTGTCATTTTCCTCTTCTGCCATGTTAGCCAATCTGATGGATATGAGGTGGTACCTCAGAATTGTTTTAATTTGCCTTTCTCTAATCAATAGTGATTTGGAACATTTTTATATGACTATAGATAGCTTTGATTTCTTTTGAACACTGCTTGTTCATATCCTTTGACCATTTATCAATTAAAGAATGGCTCTTATTTTTATAAAATTGACACTATTCCATATATATTTGAGAAACAAGGCCTTTATCAGAGAAACTTGCTATAAATTTTTTATATATAACTTCCTTGTCAATGGTATCTTTTAGCAAAAATGTAATTTCCCTGATTATCTCTTTTAATGAGGTCTATTTTGGTTTTTACTTTGTCTAAGTTCATGATTGCTATCACTGGCTTTTTTTTTTTACTTCAGCTGAAACCTAATAGATTCTTCTTTATTTTAACTCCTTCTTTGAATCAATTCTAATGAATGAGATTCAAGCATTGCCCACCTGCCCCTATTTCCCCCTCCACTATATAAGTTCTTTCTCATGTGTCTTTTGTGAAAGAAAATTTTCCTCATTATCTCTCTTCTCCTGTCTCCCAGTGCACTTTTCTTTTTCATCCCTTCATTTTTTTTTCAGAAATCATCCCAACATAATTGACGCACACTCATATTCTCTGTCTATATGAACTCCTTGTAACTACCCTAATATTGGCAAGTTCTTGGGATTCACATATATCATTTTCCTATATAGGAATGCAAGCAGTTTAACATTATTATAGAGTCCCTTATGGTTTCTCTTTTGTGTTTACCTTTTTATGCTTCTCTTGAGTCTCGTTACACTAAATTTTCCATAGACTGCTCTCTTACAGTGCTTTTAAGTATTTTGATAATTTATTCTACTTGCAGCCTTCCACTTTCTATGGTAATACTTCATATCACTTTAGTGATATAAATATTATATTATTTATATATAGATATAGAACTATGTGCTTATATATAAAGATATATTATTTATATCACTATAGTGATATTCATTTATAGTGGTTTTTTAAAAATACAAAGTATTGATATATTGTATTTAACATAACTTCCATTTTAAGTATATCTCTCCTCTTCCCTTCCCCAGAGAAACATTTCCTTAAAAAAAGAGAAGGAAAAAAGAGAAAGAGGGGGAAAAACCCAGTTCATCACAACTACCCAACACATCAACCAAGTCTGATAGTGTCATACCGTATTTTGCACTTCTAGTCTTCCATCGCTCCAATGAAGGGAGAGAGGTTTTCGTTTGTTTTGTTTTTTCATTTTTTCTTCAGACAAGCTTTGTTTTCACAATTAACATTCTGGGGTTTTTTTTTCCATTACCATTGTTATAGTTAGTGTGTATATTGTTTCCCTAGTTATTGTTGCTGTTGTTTAGCAGTTTTTAGTCTTATCTGACTCTTTGTGACCCCTTATGGGATTTTCTTGGCAAAGATACTGAAGTGGTTTGCCATTTTTCAGCTTACTTTTGCAGATGAAGAAACTGAGGCAAACAAGCTTGAGTGATTTGGTTAGGATCACATAAGTACCGGTAAGAAGGATCTGAGTCCACATTTGAACTCAGATCTTTTTGACTCTAGGCCTGGTACTCTATCTACTGTATCATCTGGCTCCCCCTGTCCTAGTTATACGTTCCTATTTATGATTTTGAGGTTTATCAAATAGTAGGATACTATGCTCATTCGTTTCTGTATATTGTGCTCTTAATTTGTTTCCAATGATCGATCTATTACCAATACCAAATTGTTTTGAAGATTATTACTTTGTGGTGTAATTTGAGATCTAATATTGCTAGACCTCCTTCCTTTCTACTTTTAAAAAATTAATCCCCCTTAATAGTTTTGATCCTGTACTCCTCTAGATGAATGTTGTTATTTTTTTACCTCTAAAAAGTAATCCTTTGGTAGTTTATTTATTTATTTTTAAAGCAATTGGGGTTAAGTAACTTGCTCAAGGTTACATGGACAGTTATTTCTGGGTATGGTGCTAAGTATCTGAGCCCGGATTCAATCCCCAGTTCATCCCAACACTGGGGCCAGTGCTCTTACTCGCTGTGCTACCTGGCTGCCCCCCCTTTGGTAGTTTAATTTGGCATAGAATAAGTAAATTAATGTTGGTAATATTGTCATTTTTATATTGGTTTAGCCTACCCATGAGCAATTAATATTTCCCTAATTATTTAGATCTATCTGTATTTGAGTAAAGAGAGTTTTGCAATTGTGTTCATATAGTTTCTATAAGACTTAACAGATGAACTCCCAAGTATTTTATATTTTCCATAGTAATTTTAAGTGAAATTTCTCTTTTTATCTTTTCCTGATGGATTTTGTTAGTAATTTTCAAAAATGCTAATGATTTAAGTGACTTTATTTTATATATTGCTACATGGCTGGAGCTATTAATTGTTTCAATTAGTTTCTTAGTTGACTCTAGGATTCTAAAAGTCAACCATCATATCGTGTACAAAAAATTATAATTCTGATTCTTCAGTACCTATTGTTTAATTCCCTCAATTTCTTTTCTTGCTTTATTGTAATAGTTACCATTTCTTTAGCACTATATTGAATAGTTATGGTAATAATGGATATCCTTGATCTTATTGGAGAAGCTTTTAATTTATGACCATAGATGATGCTGGCTCTTGGTTTTAGATAGATACTACTTATCATATTTTGGAAATAGCCATTTATTCCTCTGCTTTCTAGTGTTGTTGTTGTTTTTTTTAAATAAGAATGGTATTATATCTTGCCAAAAGCTTTTTTTCTGAATCTGTTGGTATAATCACATATATTTTTGCTATTCTTGCTATTAATACAGCCAATTATGTTTTATAGTTTTCCTAATATTGAATCATTCTTACACTCCTTGTATGAATCCATTCCATTTATAATGTATAAACTTGGAAGGTGGAGTCAAGATGGTGCAGTGAGAGTCACCATTTTTATCTAGTTCTCCCAACACATCTCCTCCACAACAACCTAGAAAATGTGCCAAACCAAATCCTAGTAGGAAACACCATGAAAAACTCATGAGTCATTTTTCCAGTGCACAGCAACTCAGGAAGATAGGTTTTTAGACATAGATGTCACAGGCTGCTTAGGAGCACCACACAGGTGGAAGCAGCAATGGGCAGATGCAGTGGGGAGTATCTCAGCCCTCACAGATGGCAAGGGGACTTAACTCCTGAAAAGAAAGAGAGATGCCAGGGGATCAGTATCAACACTGGGCCCAAGATCAATTACCATCTGACCACTCTGTTACCCATCACCCAGTTCCAAGTCACAGTTCCAGGGCAGGGAGGAAAAGTTTTGGATCCGTAAGGAGCAAGGAACAAGTTCCATAAACATAGCCTTGTGGCTCTGAGCCCAAGACCTAAGGAGAGTGGTGTGGGGGGAAGCTCAGGGGGAGAACTCAGTTCTCACCTTTGTTCAAACACATAAGCTTGCAATGGAACAAATCAGGGCAGGAGACTAAAACCAGCAATTCAGTCACTCTAAAGCCTGAAGAACCTCCCCATGGGTCAACAGTGACTGAGTCCAGTAGCATTCTATGGGAGCTCAACCATACACAAGCTAACTAAAACATGTCAGGAATTTGCAGAGAATAGATCAGAAGGGCAGTGAATTAATCTCTCCCCAAACTACATTATTTAGAAACATTGAAGATGCTTCCAGACTGAGCTGTGAAAGTAGCAGAAGGACATAAATGACAGAAGCTCAGGACAGACATTCCCCCTAGAGGTAAGAAGAGTCCAACACTTAAAGTCTAAAGTTGATAAATAGGCTGGAAAAAAAATATTAAACAAGCTAAAAAGAACCTGACCACAAGAAGTTACTATGGTGACAGGAGTGTTCAAGACATAAGCACAAAATAAGACAATGACTTGAAAACACCTACAGGCAAAGCCTCACAGGAAAATATGCAGATTGGATGCAAACCCAATAAGAATTCCTAGAAGAGTTAAAGAAAGTGGTTAAAAGGGGCAGCTAGGTGGCACAGTGGATGAGTCAGGAGGACCTGAATTCAGATCTGGCCTCAGACACTTGACACTTATTAGCTGTGTAAACCTGGGAAAATAACATCTCCAATTGCCTCACCAAAAGAAGAAAGAAAGAGATTAAAAGAGCAAAATAATTTTTTTAATCAATTAAGTGTAGTAGAGGATAAATTGTGAAAAAAAGAGAGCACTATGTGAGAAAATTATGAAAATGGAATTAATGACTTGGTAAAAGAGGCAATTATTTATTTTTTACAAATCAAATTGTAAAAGGGGGTACAAAATTTTACTAAAGAAAATAATTCCTTAAAGATTAGATAGGCTAAAATAAAGCTAAATGATTCCATGAGACATCAAGACACAATAAAACAAAGTCAAAGGACTGGAAAAACTAGAAGAGAATGTGACCTATCTCAGAGAAAACCAACTCACCTGGAAAAGAGATCAAGAAGAGAGAATTTAAAAATCAGTGGACTACTTGAAAGTCTATAAACAAAAAAGAAAGAGCATAGACATTATATTTCAAGAAATTACAAAGAAAATTGTCTATATATCTTAGAATAAGATCTTAGAACAGAAAAATTAAAATAAATAAAAATAGAAATTTGAGGAATCCATCTAGCACCTTCTGAAAGAAATCCCAAAATAAAAATCCAAGAAATATTATGCCAAAATCCAGAACTCCTAGGTTAAGGAAAAAATACTACTAGTAGCTATAAAGAAATAATTAAAATACCATCGAGCCACAGTCAGAATTACAAAAGATTTATTAGCTGCCACCATAAAGAAAATAAAAGGTTTGGAATATGATATTCCTGAAGGCAAAGGAGTTAAGATTACAAACAAGATTAACCTATCCAGAAAATACTGAGTATAATCCTTCTGGGGGCGAGGGAGAAGATATTTAATGAAACAGAGGTCTTTCAAGCATTCTGATTTAAAATCAGAACTGAATAGAAAATATGATATTCAAACATAAGACTCGGGAAAAGCACAAAAAAGGTAAACACGAGAGAGAAATCATAAGAGACTAAAAACTATTTACATTCCCATATGTGAAGGTGATACATATAACCCTTCTGAACTTTATCATCATTGATAAAGTATTTTACTTAGACAAAGGTCATCGATGAGATTCTATTTTGCTTGAATGCACTCAAAGGAAGAATGGAAGGGTGAGAAAGATGAACTGGGAGAGGGAGGAAGGGAGAGGAAGAATGGGGAAAATTACCTCACATAAATGGTACACACAAGGAAGAGTTTACAACTGAGGAGAAAATGGAGTATGGGAATAAGCAATACCTGAACCTCGTTCCCATCTTAACTGGTTCAAGGAAGGAAGAAAAAACATACACACAGTTGGATACTTTTTTCCCAATAGGGAAATGGGAGGAAAAGGGATTAAGAGAAAAGTGGGGGGAAAGGATAAGCTAGGTTTTTTTTTTCTTTGAGAGTTTGCTTACAACTTATTCAATTTCTTCTTCAAAGATGGGATTTTTTAAGTTCTCTATTTCCTTTTCTGTTTATCTGGGTATTTTTTTTCTATTTTTGTAAATATTCATCCATTTCATTTTGATGGTCAGTTTTACTGACCTATAGCAAGGCAAAATTATTCCTACTAATTTCTTTTATTTCTTCTTCATTGGTTGGAAATTTATATTTTTGCCACTGGTGATTTGTTTTTCTTCTTTCTTTCATGAATTCAACTTTTTCTATTCTGTCAATGATTTTTGCTATGCAGTGCATAAATTCTGCTTTCCCACTTCTTATTCTTCTCTCAAATCTTCAGAAATATTTTTCTGTGGTTCTTGTCTCTATCTCCTCAGAGGATTAACCTCAAAGCTGTCTCAGAATTTTCCCACCCTTGGGAATTCACTTTTCATGAACCTCAGTATCTACTCCAAGGGATGTCTAGGAGAGACAGAACTAGCCTCAACTGGATGCTATTCCCTTTTTTTCAGGCTTAATACACACACACACACACACACACACACACACACATCTGCCTCTGTTCCTTTTATTTCTCATTTCTCTAGCAGAGAAATGTCTTGTGGCAGCACTGTCATTCCAAGCATAGGAAACTTCTGGCTTTTTTCTATAGTGCAGACAAGGGAAACAAAGCTGTTACAGCACAAGATCTAGGGTTGGCTTGTTCAACCCTGCCAGAGTGTGACTGCTCGTGGAGGAGAGACTACTGAGTGAGCATATCAGGGATTAGGGATTACTCTTCTCTATTGTTAGTTCATATTGTCTTGATGACTCTTGATATCTTAGACCGCAGAGATGTTTGAAATTATTTTTAAACTCTTTGCATAATTCATATTTTGGAGACATTTAAGAAATCATGAAGATTGGAGAAAATGTCTAGTCCTCCCCCTCGTTGGTTATGTGGAACCAGAGGTCAAGTAGGATTTTCAGGAGACTTGGGGAAGACAGGATGAAGTGAACTGGGAGCAGTTCATTCACAACCTTCCCCCTCCATCTTGTGCCATTTGCTCTTGAAGGATTTTTAATAGCAAAGAGTGGTTGTTTTTTCCTTTGGAGAATCCTGACACACTTTCTTCCAAGACTAAAAGGACACAGCTCTAAGGGTGACTGACATCTCCCCACTCGTGCCACCTCTTTAATGTCAGTTCCCTGGGAAAAGCCTCATTTACCTCATTTTAATTATTTCTCTATTTTCATGCATTTTTGTATCATCTCCTACATCTGGCTGGACCACCTCCTCCTCACCCACCTCCTCCCTCTCCATCTATTGAAGTCTTTGCTTTCCTCAACTCCAGTGTCTCATGAAGTCTCTTCCCTGTGCCCAAGCTAAAAGCACCTTCTTCTGCCTCAAATTCCTTACAGCATTTTGTCTGGACCTCAACTTTGAACTTATATAAACTTGTATCATAATTACTTGTATATATGTTGAAGATTTCCCCTACCCCATTTGAATATAAACTCCTTGAGAGGAGTTCAATCCAATCCAATAAATATTTATTAAATACCTACCATGTGCTAGGAACTCTGCAAAGTTCAATCAATTAAAAAAACAGTCCTTATCCTCAAGAAGCTTAAAATCTAAATGATGAGACAATACATAAAAGGATATAGGAAAGTGGAGGTGGGGAGAGGGGGGACACCAGGGAGTTTCTTGTTCTGTGGAATTGAAACCAGGCAGAATAGCAAATGTGGAATGGAACCCTTTCTATCTCTGTAACTCAGCCTCTCAGTGTATAGTAGACATTGGGGTTTTTAACTGAATTGAATTTAGTTGAACTGAACCACTCCATTTTGACTTGATACCTGATTTAATTTGTGAAAGGGATGAAGTCAGGAGTGAGGAGGGATTACTGGAGTCACCAGGATACATATAGAAAAAATCTGTGCTGGAGGACAATTTTATGCTAGATAACTTTTCCTTTTTTCTATCCTAAACTATTCTGGTTCTAATTTAAATCTGCTTTCTCCTGTTCTGCCCACAGTAAAGATGAGCCAAAGCAGTTCAGCTTTAGGGATGCCTCCTTAACGTGCATCCTTGGAAGGCTAGATTGACACATTAGAGAGATACAAAAACGAGGAATCTACAGAAAGGTAGCTTTTACCCTGAGAGAAGGAACAATTCCCTAACAATTAGAAGTGTCCAAAATTCAAATAGGCTGCTTTGGGATGTAATGGATTCAGTTCAATTCAATTCAGTCACCATTTAATAAGCTCTTACTGTGTGAAAAATAGCACTAGAGGATGATGATATAAAATTGGTCCTGCCCTTCAAAAGGTCATTTTCTACTGGACAGTTATAGCATGTTCACAGATAAGAATATACAAACTAATCCAAAGTGATTTCCAGAGGGAGAGGACTCCATAGCAAGAAAGGCCTTGATGATTAGTTATTTTGAAAAAAAAGCCAAAAATCCTGGGGATGTGTCTGCCCTGTATTAAGATGAGCTCCCCATTCCTAGTGGTATTCAAACAAAGACTAGCTAATGAGTTGTCTAGAATGTTGTGGAGGAAATTCCTATCCAGGTACAGGTTGGACAAGATGGCCTCTGAGGTCCCTTTCAATTCTGAGATTTGGGATACTGAAAATTCTGTGAGAGGGGTTTAGGGAGGAATCCACTGGAAATCTGCTGAATCATATTGAGATGGCGGTTTTGAAAATAAGAAGCCATGCCCAAGCACGCTGCATCACACATAGATGAATCCTATTGTTTTTTCTCCAAATCTCAGGGGTGGTACATTTCAATGCGGTCAAGAGCCTAGAATTACGTGAAGCGTGATGAAGAACTCTGAGTCTCTTGGCCATTGACTTGTGTTGTTTTAATCTTGTGCACTTTGGGAGTCAGTGAGTGCATTGGAGCAGTAAGATATTTGGATTTGTGTCACACATTCTGTATCGGGTTTGATAATGTGGCGATATCGGCACAAGAGCCCTTCCTGAAGATCCAAGGACAAGGTTGGAGAATTGTACCCTCCTGCAGTGAATGGATGAACACCATTTTACCTCTTGAGAGGTCTGAATTTCCACACAGTAGAGACACCATTCTACCCTAGCCTCACACAGGGGTTCTTAACCTAGGGTCCACGAACTTGTTTTTTAAAAGTATTTTGATAACTATATGTAATTGGTCTCCTTTGGAATCTTATGCATTTTAATTTATGCATTTGAGAACATTATTTTGAGAAGGGGTGTGTGGACCTCACCAGACTGACAAAGGAGCCTAGTACACACTTGAAAAGTTAAGAATCTCTGACTTCAAGCATTTCAGGGAGATATCTTTCATTACTCTTTTTTCTGAAGGGGAAATTTACAATGTGTACATAAATTTAATAGGCACTTATGAAAAGTCAGATCTTAAAGTATCCCTCACTGTGACCCCGTTCTGTTATGCTATTGGGGACTGCATATACCACCTATTCATTTCTACTTATGGCCGCTGTAAACATCAAAATAAATAATTATTTCAGGATCCTCAAATATTAGATAAGTGTGAATGCTTCATTATTGCTTCTGACTACTTAATTGTCTCTGAGTATAGAATTTTTTATTTAGGCAATAGAGTTTTACTTCTCACTACATTGTCTATGAAGAAACTTGCCTGGATGGCTGGTCACAGTTTTTCAGCAGGACTTCCAAAGCCCCTTCTCCAAAGGATACATGTTTCTCCCTTTTCCTCTTTCTTGCTCTCCCCCCCCTTCTTTTTCCCTCCTCTTCTCCCCCTCTCCTTTTGTCTTTCCCTCCCTCTCTCCTCTCTTCCTCCTTCTCTTTCCCTCCCTCCCACACCCTCATCTTTCTTCTTTTTCTCTCCCTCCTCCTTTATCTCCCTCCTTCCATTTCTCTCCCCCCTTTTCTCCCTCTCTCTTGCCCTCATTTATCTCTCCTCACTTTTCTCTTTCTCTTTCTTTTTTCTCCCTCTTTTTGCTTCCTTTTATTTCTTTTAATTTTTTCATTATGATCATAGAGTTAGAAATGAAAGGGTCCTTCCAAGTCATCTACTTCAATTCTCTCATTTTATAGATGATGAACTGAGAATCAAAGAAGTTCCATGATTTGCTTAAAGTCACCCAGGTATGAAGTTAGCAGAACTGGGCCTTGAGGCCAGGTCTAGGACTTTTGCCCTTTTACAATGTTGCCTCTTTGTCTCTCTCTCTCTCTCTCTCTCTCTCTCTCTCTCTCTCTCTCTCTCTCTCTCTCTCTCTCTCTTAAGCAATCAGGGTTAAGTAACTTGCTCAAGCTTACACGGCCAGTTATTTCTGGGTGTGTTGCTAAGTATCTGAGCCTGGATTTGATCCCCAGGTCATCCCAACACTGGAGCCAGT